>NW_021636177.1:0-600000 GCF_004799145.2 Neltuma alba
GATTTTTGGTAGAACCCTAGGATTTTCTAAGTTGTGATGAAACTGAGGGTTTTGATCAATTGTTTTGAGTTTATTGATTGCATTGGTTAGTTTAAGTATTTAATCGGTGTAGTTTTCTTGGATTTAAAGAATCTTGAGTTTTTGGAGCTAGGGTTTGTGGAA
Organism: Neltuma alba; assembly: GCF_004799145.2. Lineage (NCBI taxonomy): Eukaryota > Viridiplantae > Streptophyta > Magnoliopsida > Fabales > Fabaceae > Neltuma > Neltuma alba. The sequence continues at coordinate 163 of NW_021636177.1, forward strand.
ATGGATGATTTGGGATTGAGGATGATAATGTAGAGATTGATTTTGAGTTTTGTGAATTGGGTTATGTTAAGGAGGGTTAAATTGGATGTTTAATCGGTTTAGATTTGTTGTTGGAACCTTAATTGCTCAAATGAGATGTTGGAGGTTGAATTCCTATAGTGGGTTCTTGAGGTTTGAATTCTAATTGATGCTTGGAAGGAGACTTGATGTTTTAATAGACTTTGAGGACTTTGGAGTGTTGTTTTGATAGTTATACCCTTTGAGTTGGGTAGAGTTTTGATGGGAGATAGGAATTTTGTGTCCCCAAGTGTTGTTTTGGCCACATTATTAGTTTGAAAGCTAATATATGATGGTGTGTGTGTTTGTGTGCTTGTGTAGACCGTTGTGAGTCTTGGTGGTGCACGGGGCCACATCGTTGGTTTGTTGTTCCTTGCTCAGGCGAGAGGTAACCACTTTCCAATCCTTAGTACTTGCTTCTGTGGTATTGTGAGTAGATTTGTGTTTTGTGCTCCAAATAGTAATTGTGTTCAAACTATATGTTGTATATAAAAAGGGAAAACCGTCTTGTGGGGCTTTGATTTATGATGAATGCATTTTTGGAATTGTGAAAGATATGCCATTGAATGAGGTTAATTGTGAAATGATTATTACTCTTTGATATGATTGAGCATGATGCATGATTGGGATTTGGTGAGAGTTTGATAGTTACTACCACGTGGTAAGGCCTCCATTAATGCATGATGGTTGGCTTAGTACGTCCCCCATAGTGAGGGATAGGCCTTTTGGCTCCCTATGTCCCCCAGAGTGAGGGATAGGCTTTTTATGGCTCCTTACGTCCCCCATAGTGAGGGATAGGCCGGCTCTGGCTCCTGAAAATCCCCCAAAGTGAGGGATTTGGTTGATGGGATTGCATCATTGCACTTGCATGAATTGTTATGGCTATCGTTTTATATTATTTGTGAACTGCCCACTTGACACCTCACGAGCACCTATTTAGTAGTACTTAGTATTGGAAAGGTTGGTTACTGGGACTTTGTCTCACCCCGTGGTTTACAATGTTTTCAGGTGAAGGTTTCGGGCGTGTGCCTTCGGGAAGAGACGCAGAGGCTTGAGCTTGGTTAGCTTTAGGCCTCTAGCATTTGTATATGTATGACTAGTATATATTGCCACATTTAGGACTGTTTGATATATTTGATTACCCGGCCTTGTTGTAAACTGGAGAGAATGTATCTCCTTATTTTGATTGGCCGGAGACCATTGCTAGTGTTTGATGAACTCTGGATTATATAGTTGAAAACTTTTTTAAATGGGCTGACTTTGATGTATGTGTTACCCGGGCCGGAGGCTCGGAGGCCCAGTAGATATGAATGGATTATTTTAGTTGCATGCAACGTTTATCGGGTTGACTCGAGTTTAAAAGTCAATTTCTAAAAATATGAAATTTTCCTTCTACTATGGTAGCTCGTTTTAACAGCTTTCCTTTCTACCATAGTAGTGGACTTATGATGATTTATGATGTTTTTAAGGTTAAGGGTTTTTACAGTTGTTAGGTTTCCCATTTTTCGAACAAACATTGTATGATCAGACAGACTCTGTTTATAGCCCTCATCCTTTAGGACCTTGGAGAACCTATCAAACCATGCACGGGGATATGCTTTAAGCCATACAAAGATTTCTTCAATTTACACACTTGATTTTGCTTCCCTGTATCAAAACCTGGAGGAAGTGTCACGTATACCTCTTCTTTCAACTCACCGTTTAGAAAGGCATTTTTGATAACTAATTGTTGTAGAGGCCAGTCTAAATTGGCTGCAACAGATAGCAGAACCCTGATTGTGTTTAGTTTCGCTACTGGGGCAAATGTCTCATTGTAGTCTATCCCATAGGTCTGTGTGAATCCCTTCGCTACTAGGCGTGCCTTGAACTTGTTGAGTGTACCATCAGCATTATACTTAGGGGTAAAGACTCACTTGAACCCCACTGTTTTCTTCCCTTTTGGTAGGTCCACCACTTCCCATGTTCCATTTTTTTCTAGTGCCCTTATTTCTTCCAATACGGCCTTTTTCCATTTAGGATGGTCAAGTGCTTCATACACATTGTTAGGGATTTTGACATTATCAAGATCAGTAATAAAAGCATGATAGTCATGAGAAAGAGTTGCATATGAAACACTTTTGGATAGGATGGTTGGTGCAAGAGCAACTCTTCTTTCTTAATGTAATGGGCAGATCGTCTCTGTCAACTTCCTTTGTGGGTTCAGGATCTTTCAGTTGGTCAGATTCTGGCAGTACTTGGGGCATGTTGGGCTCTATAGACTTATTATCTTTATGTGAGTAAACCTTGTGGCATTTCTTACTGGTTTTCTCTCCCCTACCTTTGGCACCTCTATAACGGTGGAAGGTGGAAGACTCAATAGGAGGAACAGACTCAATAGAAGACCAAGGGAAGGTGGTGGTATAGGTTCAGGAATGTGTTCCATAGGCTGAAATTCACTCGAGTGCTCCCCCTGAATTGAAGACGCGGAAAAATAGGGAACATCTTCAGAAAAAGTGACATCACGACTGACATACAGACGTTTAGAGACCGGATCATAGCACTTATAACCCTTTTGGTGGGAGGAATACCCTAAGAAAATGCACTTAACAGCCCTAGGATCAAATTTGGAAGGAGTTTGATGAAGATGGACAAAGACAGAACAACCGAAGACACGCAACGGAAGGTAATGATCAAGATGAGTAACAGGGTGAGTTTCACAGAGTTTGTCCAATGGGGAGACAAAGGAAAGGACATGACTGGGGATACGATTGATTAAGTGGGTTGCGGTGAGGAGTGCATCGCCCCAAAAATATTTAGGCACATTACACGTATATAGAAGTGCTCTAGTGACCTCTAAGAGATGTCTATTCTTACGTTCAGCCACCCCATTTTGTTGTGGACTATGAGGACAGGAGCTATTATGAACAATTCCGTTGTTTGTGAGAAAAGTGGCCAAATGGTTATTAAAGTACTCGGTGCCATTGTCACTAAATAACACTTGAATTGTGGTGTTGAATTGATTTTTGATGAGGTTAAAAAATTCTATGAATACAGTGGGAACGTCAGATTTTTCCTTAAGTAAGTAGACCCAAGACATACGTGTATGATCATCGATAAACGTAACAAACCATTTAGCATGGGAACGATTACGAAACACGAGACGAACCCCAAACATCGCTATGAATTATAGAAAAGGGACGAGTGGTTTTATATTGAGGTGAAAGGAAAGGAATACGGTGGTGTTTGGCAAGTTCACAAGAGTCACAATGGGCAATAGAATTTTTATTAATAGTAAATGAGGAAACAATCGTTGCAAATAAGAAAAACTAGGATGACCCATCCTTTTATGCCATAACAGAATATTATTATTGTCAGGGTTGGAGACAAAACCATTTGTGCGACTACACAAGGCCCTCACGGTAGAGACGTTAAGATAATAGAGACCATCATGCTCCTTAGCTGTGCCAATCATCTTCCCCGATGAGAGATCCTGAAAAATACAGAAAGTAGGGAAAAAATAAGCACCACAGTTTGCATTTTTAGTTAACTTGCTAATAGAAAGTAGATTGCAGGCTAGGTGTGGAACATGTAACACGGAGTCAAGGCGAAGAGAATCAGAGATATTAATCGTTCCTTTTCCCACAATAGTAGACCCAGTACCAGTAGCAGTGGTAATTTTCTCGTTACCGGCACAAGGAAGGTAGGTAATAAACATATCAGCATCAGATGTCATGTGATCAGTAGCGCCGGTGTCAACAATCCATTTGTTGGATGGGAACACGGTATGAAGAGCGAATGGGGCGTTACCTGTAGTAGCTGCGGGAAGCAGAAGCCGTACGAGGCTGTTGTTGTGTTTGAAGACCCTTAAGCGCAGTAGTAACCAACTGGTGTAACTGTTCAGTGGTCAAAGGAGAGGAATCAGGATCTTGCGATGCTTGGTAGCCTCGCGACTTTCCCTTTCGAGGTTTCCAGTCTGCTGGTTTACCATGTATATCCCAACAACGGTCACGTGTGTGGCCGGGCTTTTTACAATGGTCACAATAAACCTTAGCTTTATTAGATGAAGATGATGACAAAGGTGCACCCTTGCTGACCAGAACAGAGGAGTCAGAAACAGAGGATGGTGGAGCAGATAGCATCACTTGTCGTCGAGATGCTTCTCGTCACACCTCCGAGAATGCTTCACGAGTGGTTGGTAGAGTAGATCTACTAAGAATATGGCTACGAATATTATCAAACTCAAAATTAAGTCCAGCAAGGAATTGAAAGACTCGTTCTTTCTCAACATTCTGCTTATACCGTGCGCGCATCAACAGCAGATGACCATTCTTCGCACGAAATTGAATCCAATTCCTGCCACAGAGCAACGAGCTCCAGCCAATAGTCGGTGATGGAACGGGTACCTTGTTTTAATTGCCAAATACGAGTTTTAATCTCATAAAGTTGAGATAAGTCTTCACCGTCTGAGTATGAGTCTCGCACAGCGTCCCAAATCGCCTTTGCTGAGGGAAGATACATAAAGCTGCGCTTAAGCTGAGGAGTCATGGCGTTGATTAACTATGATGAAACTAACGCGTTCTTGGTCAGCCACTGCTGCATTGCTGGAGACGCTGGGTCACTCGGCTCCTTGACTCACCGGTAAGAAGACCCAGCTTACCACGTCCACTAACGGCCAATTTCATTGCCTGGGCCCACTCCCTATAGTTGGCTCTAGTTAGCTTCTTGGAGACAATGGTGACAGAGGACGATCCATCGGTGCTGGAGGTCGACTCGAGAGGACCGCCAGTTTGGGTTGTAACCGTCGGGGAGCCACCAAGAGAGGGGTCCATGTTGACCGAATCTCCCTTGGGGTTCGACCCGACTCGAGCTGCCTCCGAAGTGGAGGACGTTGACTATGACAATGATGGACTGGATGATGGAGGAACGTCCGCCGGCTCTGGTACCATGAAGAACTGGTAAACTTTGAATAATTCGTATCTATTATTCAGTTACGCATTGTACAAATATATATACACCGAAGGTCAAACCGAAAGATTACAAGGATAGGATTACAAGATATATTAGGAGAGATATTTGGAATAATTTAAATTAAAACCGATCCCTCCTAATCCGCCTAATATCTCGGTGATCTAGGAATATCTCTCTATTAACCACAGTATTAAGAAAGATGATTATGATATCTTAGGAAAAACGTGTACGTTGTCACATTTCTTAATTAACTAACTTACCCAACTTCCTTAATCTAATCAAATTAGTTAAATAGGTCTTATATTAAGGACCGGAGGAGTATTAGAATAGATAAATATAAATTACTTCAAGTTAAAAAGATAAATATAATAAATAAATGAATCAATTTTTTTAGTCAAGGAAATAGATCTTATATTCAGATAAAAACTTCTACACATAGAAATGAGTGCGTCTATTATAGGATTTGGTCATTTTGGGACTCTAGTGCACATTTACCTTTAATACTCATATTCATTTTGCGACTCTTGTGAAATTTTTAATGATTATACTTTGTCTTTAATGCTTCATATTATAGTAATTATCCTATATAACAGTGTGGTGGGTATGTATTAATTGGGAAACAATAAACTTGCAAACTGGCAACATGGTACAGGTGCTCACGGGCTGATGAACCTGATTTTTCACAAAATCAGAAAGTAGGGTGTAACATCCCAAATTTTATTTGGATTTATAAGTAGTTATTTATAGAAAGTTTAGATTAAATCTTTGATCATGCAAATAAAAAATATGTAAAATAATAAATTTAAGAAAATGAGATATTTAAAAGAGAATCATTAAAATAAAACAAAATTGTAAATAAGTGCATAGGTATTTAAAAATAAAAGTAGAAAAATTGGTGATGGATGATGATGATCATAATAATAATAATAATATGAAATTGATTGAAATTCAAATTTCAAATATGTTATATGAATGTTAATAAAAAAAATATATATACCTATATTTATATATAAACAAAAGAATTGAGTTTAACATTAAAAAAATTATATTGATTGATTCTGGTATATTTCATATAAATCGGTTATATGTTTAGGTTTAATGGGATTTGAGATAATAATAACAATAAGATAAATCAATCAATTAATTAAATGAAGATTTATTAACTTTAAAGATATAGTAACTTGACCCTACTTCCTACCCACTCATTCTTTATTCTTTAGTTGTTACTTAGTTTCTTTCAGCTTTTGTACTACCGTGAATTTGTAGCTTTTCAGAAATGCGTTACTCCTTCTTCTACTCTAAACATTCCATCTTTATAAATCAAAATACATTCAAGGTAAACTTTTTCCATTATTGTTTCTTTTCCTTTTTTTATTACCTTTCTCATAATTCCTCTTTACCTCATTCCTTTCGTCCTTTTCCCCTTAGTTCACCGTAGGTCTCTTATCATTATCTCCAAGACATACATATGTTTATTAAAGTGTGTACCTACTTTTCTTTTATTTATTTTTTCTTTTTTTTCGTTTCTCTCCTTCATCACATCTGACAACTACTATTCATGAATATATATACATATACATTAATAGGAAAAGGTATGAGACTGATTTGACACTATTGACTATTGTGTAATATTTAATGTTTTTCCCCCCTTCATTTAGCCCTCTTTCTTCCCTCACTCTCTTTCTTGTATCACGTGTTTTTGTTTCAGATTTTGCCTCTTCGTACGACTATGCATATATATATATATATATATGCTTGGTAGAAATATCCACAAGTGTATATGCCTCTATATATATCATCACCCTTTATTTTGTTTTTGGTGTTCCTCCCCTCTAATAATAGGTGTGTATACTTATATATATGTATAGGTGTTATGCCTTACTTATATAATACCTTAGCATTCATTTAGAACCATTTCCAGACCACTTTGGATGGTCCTAAGCTTAAAAATTTCAATTTGGACGTTAATTTTCAGAAAATTACTGTTCACTGTCCAGTTTTCAGATTATAGGTCCAACTTTGAAAAATCATAACTAATTCTAGAAAAATCGTATGGAGGTGTTCCAAAATTCTACGGAAAGCTATTTCAATGCTCTTTAAGGGAAAAATACTCAATTGGACTTATTCTTGTCCAATTCGTACAGTTTATTAGATTAAGATTACTATTTGTTTGGTAAAATCTGGACTCTCCAGATTCTGCGCCTTAACTTTGAAAATTCATATCTTTTCGTATACACATCCAAATGAGGTGATCTATCTCTCATTTTAAAGCTTGGGATGTGTACTATAAGTCTACCAAATCTTGTGACTTAAATCATTCATTTGATAGGTCAAACTGAAGCTCAAAACTAACTGCTTCAGGACCTACGTTTTATCCTTTAACATCTCTTTGCTTTAATTCTTTTTATTTCTTTGGCATGCCTAAGATGGGCTTACTTTTTCCCATTCATGCTTATGCATTCCTATACATGCCATAAGCTTTATAATTAAATACATGGCATTCACAACATAATTATAACATAGGAGAATTATACATTAAATATTAGTATCAATCATTAGCATCAATAATTCTCCACTTCTTCTCCTTGCTTCTCATGCCCTTAGTGCCCATCATTGATTTGACCTAAATGGTTGGTTAGGGAAGGGGTGAGATTCGGGGGAATCTCAATAGCAAACATTACCACATACATGCACAAGATGGATGCTAGTGTATGGTATGTAGTTTTTCATAAACTTAAGTTAACTAGTGACATGCCATCATGCTTTATGCTTGGTATAAAAATGCATGGCCATGGGAACATATTAAAAATAGCATTTCCAGCAACAATCATCATGTCATAACATCATTCAAACAACAAATACAAACAACACATAAGCATACCATGTCAAGCACATAAAGGGTAAGTTCACTACCTTGCACCTCAAGCTTTCCTCTTACTTTTCCTTTGACTCCCTTGACTTTCCAACCATGTGGGCATTCGGTCAATATCACTAAACATCCTCTTGGATGTTCCAAAGGTCCTAAACATAACCATAATGATGACACAATCCATTAGATTACATAAAGTTCAAGACTAGCTTTCTTGAACCTCAACCCCTTTCTCTTAGTCTTAGGGTTTTCTTTCTAACTTTTCTAATATAAATCTTATCATTTTACATCCTTATGATCTATTTCCTATCAATTAGGACCACTTTAGATGGCTTTAGATTCAAGAATATCAAATCTGGAAATCTTGGTTCGCGGGTACTGTTCACGCAGAATCTCCAGAATTTTTGCTCAACTTTAAAAATTCATAATTAAATCTATAAAAATCCAAATTGAGTGATTCCAAGTCTCAATGAAATATTATTAAGTTAAATTTAAAGTAAAAATAGTTTCAGGAACCAATTCTACGCTGAACAGTACCAGAATTGTACGGAATTTGACACCCTTCCAAAAGCTTAACACTGTTTCCAGATTTCAAACCTAACTTTGAAAAATCACCATAAATCGTACACATATCCAAATGAAGTGTTCTACCCATGGATTTAAAGCTCACAAGTGTACTTTAAGCATGCCAAATTTCAGAACTAGATATGAATAGTAACTAATTCAAAAAGTCATCAAATCAGCACGTAATTCTTTCAATTTTCACATAGATCCACTTGGATCTACCATACTTTGAGGTGTTCTAGCAAGATCTAACAACCAAACTCCCTTCCCCACTCATCAACCATTTTGACCAGCCATCAAAGGGAGAGAAGACAGATTTTTCAACCTTAAAAGAGAAGGAAAACAAGACAAGAACACATCTAGAACCAAGATCTCACCTTGAATCCTTGATTGATGACCAAAGTTGATAGCTTTTCCTTGGTTCTCCTTCAAAACCCTCTCTTTTCCCTCTTCCTCTCACTTGGACGAAATTCCATCAGCAATTAAGGGGAGAAGAAGCTCATTAATGTGTACAAAATATCCCACCAATCATCATTAATGTTATGCCAAGTGTCATTAGCCTACTTAATCTTAATCCCCTCTCTTAATTAACTTAAATCATAATGTAATTAAATTCCAAAGTCAAGATCCTCTCCATTGGTAGCTTGACACTTGGAAAGCTTTAATTACCATCCATTAAAGGCTTGACAAGTGGCGACTTGTGACCCAAGTAAAGTGCAAGACTCTGATTAATACTTTATCGGTGCACTTTTACTCCGGGTTTAACTTCTTTTCTATAATTACAGTGCTCTGGCCTCTGTAATTATTTTCTATCAAATCCATAAATTCTCTTTAATTCTAGAGAGTATCTATGAATTTTCTTAGCCCATAACACTTCCTTTAACCTTGCATAAAATTCATTTACTAAAATACCCTTTTATCGGCAAAACCGGCTCTTTAATTTCTTAAAGCCACTCTACTGGCCTTTTGGTTGCGGGACTAATTTTATAAATTAGTACAACCTTTCAACCATTTAACCTCATTTTTGTATACATTTTTGAGGTCTCTTGCTATTTCAAATAATTACCTCAAACGGTATACTTTTTACCGGTCACAACCTCATAAATTCCATTTAAGCTGCCTCAGGGGTATTTTCATCTTTTCTCTTCATAGAAGAGTCTTAGAATATTATTTTCCATTTTCTAGGATTTTTCTTAGAATTTTCTGTACCCTCTTCCATTTTTATATCTGTTGGTCATAACTTTCGGAATTTACAGTTTAGTCCCTGTTTGGACTTAACTTCATTAATCCTCTCTTTGAGGTTTCTAACTTAACCTTTGGCCTGTGTCTAGTCTCTTTTCTCTCTCTCTGGGCCTTTGAGACTTTACTGGAGCCTCTAACTTTATTACACTTTAGCCCCTTAAAACTTTTACTTTGCAGTTTAGTCCCTGAAACTACTTTGACTTCCTTTCTCATTTTTGGGACTTCTGCTAAAAAAGGGTTTGATAGCCTATCTAATTCAGGCTATTACTGGTACTTCTAGGCCCAAAACTTTGGATGTTACAATAGGCATATATATATGTGTGTGTGTGTATATATATAAGACTTTCGGTGATATATATATATATATATATATATAGAAATTTACGAATGGTTAGTGTTGAAAGATGGGATAAAGGCTAAATATATATTCTTCAACTTTATATAAAGTAAGGACTTCATATAAGTTATTATGAAATGTTAACATTTTAATAGTACTTATGAAAATTTAATAGAAGAAATTAATAATATGTGTTGTGGGCTCTAGGATAACTATGAAGTTTTAGGGTAACTTTTATGTAATTTAAATAAGTATAGGATATAATTTTTAGTCTCAAATTGTAAATTAATATTTTATTATGTTGACTTTGTAGACTCTCTTCGAGAGCCTTTTTTATTAGAATTTTTATTGTGATTGTTAGAGAGCTGGAAGAAACCAGCTAACTTGGAGTTTTTTTTCATGTGAGTGCAATATTTATCTATCATGATTAAATTTGTCATGTGGGTGCAATATTTATCTATCATGATTAAATTTGTACTAACTCTATTGGCCTAATTGATACCAATAAATAAAAAAGACTGAAAAGGTGAAGGGATATGATAGTATTATCTTTTATGGTATTTAAATTCTCTTTCAAGCATGAATACATTTTGGTTGTTTTGTGAAAATTTATGGTGATTTGTTTTCTTTCAAGCATGCTTGCATATGATGGATTTGTTACATATTCATGAAATGCATAGGGGGTTGGACTTGGGAGTTTATAATATGGATATATGCAATAAACTGTGACCATGCGGTTTGCCTCCATTTAGCGTAAAGTGGTTGGCCTTTTTAGGGCCTTGTTCTTTAATACTTACCTGACCAGGTTTGTAGAGAGGGAACGTGGGACAGTGACACCTCTTGATTTTTATTCTTTAAGAAGGGGAGCCATAGTCTAGGCTTGGGCTCTATATCTTTAGCCAGATACATCCTAAGTACTGGAGTAGCTTTGGTCAGTCTAGTGTGTGGGCCAGATCGTGTATAAGCCTATGGTTTTAGTCAGCGGAATAAGGTTGGATAGAACAATAAGGGAGGAAACATCCATTGTATATGAACACGATATTAAATTAGTTATATCTTTTGCTAATAATTATTTAAGTTGTTACAATATTCATTTGCCTAGCGAATACGAAAATGTTTAAGTAATAGTTGTATTTGTATGGTTGAACTCTAGGTTACTGAGACGTTAGTGCTCACCCTAATTATTTAACATTTTTTTAGGTGACAAATTTTATAGGGATCAAGGGAAGGCTCTAAATGAGTGAACCTTAAAGGCTCTAATGTACTCGTTGAGTACGTTATGCTATATTATATTTAATTGCCATGGCACTAGGGACTGATTCTTAAAAAAAATAGTTTTATTAATTTCTTATTTGAGGCTACTTTTTATATTAGTACTTGTAAGTATAATTTGTATTGAAGTGAGAGTCCTATGACAAAGAATATTGAAATCTTGTATAGTTTGGGATGAAGTCTCTGAGCGTTTGTGTGGTTTTGTCGATTAAAAGATAAGTTTACTGGTTAGTCGAATAAGGTGTTACATGAGGAAATTACTGCCAAGCTCATTTCATGTGAGAAAAATTCACAAAATTTGCAACATGTTATTTATGTTTTTTAAAATTTCCTAAAAAAATTATGACTATTGTTTAAAGTGTGACCTTGAATTAAATTCATCATCATACAATTTCTAATATCAACCATTTTCAAGAGAAGAGAAAGAGAGTTAACAGAACAGTTTCTTTTCTTCTTTTCTGGGTAAGAAGACAATTTATTGAAAACTAAGTAAAATATATACAAATTATTGAACACTTTACATGATAAATTCTGATAAAAATATAGCCCAATGAAAAACCAAAAGAAAACAGAAAACATGGACACTTAAACAAAAAAAGAAAGCTTGGAATGGCACAACAGAAATTATGAGACTACATTATAAAAATCAATCACGAGCAGAGGGTGAATCACATGTAAAGTATCAAGGCCTCTTGCATATAACTTCAAACGACTAAATAGACCTTGAAAATTCTAAAGATGATGAGGATGAGCAAACTACAAGAGCATAACTTTGAAATTGGAAAAATGGTACTACGATCACAACAAGCCAGCGTTGCATTAGGCTTTTATGGGAAAATAGTTCAAGAACCACTATGAGAAAAGAGGGGAGGGGAAAATTACACACAGGTGCCATGAAAGACATTTTATTCAGAAAAAGTCTCTTGAAATCCTGAAATTCTTTCTAAGTCCTTAGGGACTTGCGGGTAATAAATTTTAAATGTGATATTACCTACTTACCCCTATTAATTTGAGTCTGTATTTTCCCCGCCTCAAACCCTCGGCCGTTCTCTTTGCCTATCGGGACCATCTTCGTCTTCGCAGTTGCCCCAAATCACTCTCAGTGTCGTTATTGCCAAATCTCAACCCAATCCTCATGCCCTTTATCTTATGAGTGGATATGGTCTCTTGAGTGAAGCAAGGAACAATAGCATAAAGAGAAGAGCAGCGTTTCAAGAAAGGCATTACTTTTGCTTCCTTCAAAATCTCTCAGACTACGCCTCTTTTTTGGTGATTGATGCTATGTTTTGATGAAAATGAATGAAAATTACAGGTTTTTATTGTTATAACCCCTGTAATGCGATGGTTAATTGTCTTGTTAATGGGTACATCGAAGGTTGTTAATGTAACTGTATGACTTGTTATTAACAAGTGATTGTAACTAGGGCTCCAAAAACTTGGTAGTCCAGATAACCAGTCCAGCCTGATAAAACCTTGTCCAGTTTAGCTAAAAAAAAATCAGCCTGAACAAAAAATCAAACTAGACCAGACCGAGTTGGACATCGAGTCAGACCAGGTTTTGGGCTAACCCTTCAGAGCAGATGGTCTGGTTTGGCCTGGTACTTTTTTTTAATTTATATTTTCATTTACTAGACCCTAACACTTCCTCATTTTCCACTCTTTTCTGCAGTGCCTCCTCCCTCTCCCTCACCTCCTCTATCCTCCAGATGCCTCTTTCATCCTCCATATATGTTATGTTGTAGCGTCTCTCCTTTTCTAACCCATCAAAAGCATCCTTCCTTCTATGTCTTCCATGACTTAAAGTATCCTAGATCTGATTGTTCCATCATTTTAGATATGATATGTTGATGTTTGAGAGTTCATCGGTGGCATCTTCCATATTCATTAAGGTTGAAGATGAAAACCCCCATACCAGATCTATTCCAACCAAAGAATCAAAGATGAAGGCCTTGATTTCTTTCTCTTTCCATTTGTGCTTTAATCTTGCAAGTTGAGACATCCATTTCTTTCTTGTTGTATAAAAGACAAGATCTATCATGCAGATTGCTTGTTGCTGTCAAATACTTTAGTTAATTTATTGCTATGAACTATGTAGATTGTTGGTTGTTGCAGATTTGGTCTCTTGTTCATGTCTTTCACTTCTATCTCTTCTACTTTTTTCACAAAGTGCAGAAGGAATTTTGTTGGGGAATTTTTTTCAAAACTGTCTAGGAAACTTGGTCCAACTCGAGGTGACCAACCCAGTCTTCTGTAATGGTTAGGTCAATTCGGGATGGACCGAGTCTCGGGCTAAAAAATAAAACCCAAGGTGAATTTAGACTGGGTTTCGGGTTAGAGGTTAACCCGGTCCAACCCAGTCTTTGTGCATCCCTAATTGTGATAGATTGATATGAAGGATGTCAACTTCAAGTGTGAAGCATTTGTTCTGTTACTTCCATATAGGGGGAACAATTTATTAGTGGTGTAGAAGATGAAATGTAATATGTTGGAGGTGATGTGAGAACAAGAATGATAAAAGAATGAACATCATATGAAGAATTTAGAACAATGGTAGCATCAATTGTGGGAAAAGAAAGTAATAGAATGATTATAAAATTCATAGTAACCTTTGATGAATGTACATTTGTGGATCTTGTAGATAAAATGTAAATTTGGTGTAGTTTCATTGTACATATATGTGTAAAGTGGTAAATGACATCTAGTTGTAATTTGATATAATAACATATCTCTATTTTGCTGTACTTGTCAATAGGTTGTCATAGACTTGTTATCAGACGCCGTGAAAGTTGTCATTAACAGTCTAAATTAAGTTACTGATATAAAGTGACAATTTCTCCTACTTGTAGTGTTCAATGATTTCTTAATACATGATTTTACTATTCAAGTTGTAATATGATATGATGGAAAGGATGAAAAGAATTGGTTTTGATAAATTGTCAATTAATGCTTGCTGATTACTTGTCATTCACTACTGTCAAGATTATTAATGCCTGCTGATTACTTTTCATTCACTACTGTCAAGGTTGATGCCTACTGATTATTTGTCATTCACTACTGTCAAGGTTGTTAATGCCTGCTGATTATTTGTCATTCACTATTGTTAAGGCTGTTAATGCCTGCTAATTTCTTGTCATTCACTAACGTCAAGGTTATTAATGCCTACTGATTATTTGTCATTCGCTACTGTCAAACTTGGTCCTTTTTTTGTTTCTTTTTTGCAGAGAAATTGTTTCTACCAAGTTCTTGGTAGAGTGAAGCTAGCACTCTTTGACAAAAAGGACAAAATTGATAAAGAAGTCACATGGGCAAAAGTACATGTGCAATTTGACACGTGAGTTGTTGTTGTGCACAACAACTAATTGTGTTTGAGCCTTTGAGAGATAATGTTTATTGACTAAAGTACTAGTATTTTCTTTTCAGGGACTTTTGTGGGGTTCATGTTTTGAGTTGGTTACAAACATGAGATGGCATGGAGTATGGTGTACTCTGCTCAATAAATCTATGACGTGAAGGTTAGATGCTTGTGGTGACTTGTAATTCATCGAAACAACCTGCATGGTGATCAAGTGTTATTTTTGCTATGAGAAAGCGCTCAAAGCAAGAGGAAGAAATAAGTGACCAATATATATTGTATTTAGTTTTGTTTATTTGACAGCATAATGATAGCTACATGTAAAGTTCAGAGTTTGTTTTTTTATTTGACAATATAATGACAGCTGAATGTTAAGTTATGTTAATGTGTATTAACATCGTTTATTGGTTATGAAGTTTTTTTAATGGCATTCATGTGTTTTGATAACCACGAAATTCTTCATTCCAAACTCGGATTATGTCTAGAAATGAAGACTTAATAAAATTGGATAAACAAATGTTAACCATGATGATATGATAGATATCTATTACAGTCCTCTTTGCTAGATCCATTTACAACCTCAACAATGGCTTTTGATAACTCAAGGAGAAGTGATTAACAGCTTAGACAGTACCCCTGACAATTCACTCTGTGAGATACCACAGCTTTTAAAAAAATTGTATTATCAGCACATATAACGACCTTAACAATATAATGGGAAGCATTTTGAAGTCATTAACAGCTTTAAGTGAACCTAATAGAATTACAGCAAATTTTTATTACAGAGATCTATTTATAACCTTAATGGCGGCTGTTAACAACCTGAGGAGATGTGGTTAACAATCTCGGCAGTGCCCCTAACAACTCACTCTGTGGAATACCATAGCTTCTACAAAAATTAAATTATAACCAAATCATATCATGTTACAACTTGAACACTAAAATCATGTGTTAAAAAATCATTGAACACTGCAAGTAGGAGAAATTGTTACTTTATATTAGTAACTTAATTCAAACTGTCAATGACAACCTCCATGACGTTTGATAACAAGTCCATGACAACCTATTGACAAGTACAACAAAATAGAGATATGATATTATATCAGATTACAATCAGATGTCATTTACCACTTTATATATATGTACAATGTAACTACACTAAATTTATATTTTATCTCCAAGGTCCACCAATGTATATTCATCAAAGGTTACTGTGAATTTCATAACCATTCCATTACTTTCTTTTCCCACAATTAATGCTACCATTGTTCTAAATTTTTCATATGATGTGCCTTCCTTTATCATTCTTATTCTTACACCAACTCCAACATATTGTATTTTACCTTCTACACCATTAATAAATTGTCTCCTTATATGGAGGTAACAGAACAAATGCTTCCCACTTGAAGTTGCCATCCTTCATATCAACTTGTCACAATCACTTGTTAATAACAAGTTATACAGTTACATTAACAACCTTCGATGCATCTATTAACAAAACATTTAACCATCGCATTACAGGGGTTATAACAATAAAAACCTGTCATTTTCATCAAAAACACAGTATCAATTATTGAAAAACAGAGCATCAATCACTGAAAAAGGTGTAGTCTGAGAGATTTTGAAGGAAGCAAAAGTAATGCCTTTCTTGAAACGCTGCTGCTCTCTTTATGCTATTGTTCTTTGCTTCACCCTAGAGGCCATATCCACGTATAAGATAAAGGCCATGAGGATTGGATTGAGATTTGGCACTGACAACACTGAGAGTGATTTGGGGCAATTGCAAAGACGAAGATGGTCCCGATAGGTAAAGAGAACGGCTGAGGGTTTGAGGTGGGAAAAATACAGACTCAAATTAATGGGGCTAAGCAGGTAATATCATATTTAAAATTTATTACCTGCAAGTCCCTGGGGACTTAGGAAGAATTTCAGGATTTCAAGAGATTTTTTCTAAATAAAATGTTTTTCACGGCATCTGTGTTTAATTTTTCCCAAAAAAGGAACCACTGCTAGGGGAAAAACATAAGATGCAAATTTGCAATGAAAGTTTTTAATTAGGAAAGTGTTGGGTATTCATAAATTTTTTTTTTGTATACAAATTTGTTTTGAAAGTTTAAAATAGTTATGTTGTCTTTTATCATTAGAAATATTAATGGTTAATGTTATTATTTTAATGGTCAATATTAGTTTTTTAACAGTATAGGACAATACTGCTACAATTTTAAAATTATGGGATAAATTTAAACAAAAAAACTTTCAAATACCCATCCTTGAATGACAACTTTTAAGGTAAATTTATACCTTAATTCTGAGAAAAAAATGACATTGAAGAAAAAAATGAATTTAAAAAATGAATAATATAGAATAAATCTGTTAGCAAAAAATAATCAATTACTTCTTTAGTCCTTAATATAGAACCTAATTGTTAAGTTAATTTTGATCATAAATATAAGATCTATTTATCATATTTATTAGTTTTTTGCTAAATTACCCCTATGGATGTCTCTCAATCATAATTAAGTAGAAGAGGGAGATATGATATTAAGGAAGATGATTGTAGTGTTTTAGGAAAAACATATCATATTTCTTATAATTAACCAACTTACCTAACTTTCTTAATCTAATTAAATTAGTTAAGTAGGTCTTATATTAAAGACCGGAGGAGTATAAAAGTAAAATATTAATAACAGGGAACAAAACAAATTTGGACAGTGCAGAAAAATTTCCCGAGAAGCATGGTAACCAGGCCAATCTTGGGGGTGTTTGACAACCCTCAAAAGTGCCTCTAAAAAGTACTTTTTTGCAAAACAAAACAAACTCCTCTACATATTTACTTCGTAAACCGTAAAAGCACACTTGACACCATGATTTGGTTTAGAGCTGGTAATGGACCCAGCCCGCCAGCCCGCAAAAAAGGCGGGCTCGGGTTGGCAATATGCCAGCTCGCCAAGGTGCGGGCTATTCCAGCCCATACCGTTTTGAGCCCGCTCCGCCGCGGTTGGCGGGCTGGCCCGCTTTTTTTTTTTTTTTTAAATTTTTTTTCATATAATTCCTAATATAGTTAAAATATTTTGACCCTCAAATTTCATATGAACAATTAAATATTGCTTCTTTCATATTATTGCATAAGTAATTAAACACTTTATATATTTGTGATTCTGTGTGTAGTTATACGAAGATCATCGTCCATTTTTTATTTTTCATTTATTTGTTGTGTCACTATAAAAGCCTTTATAAAATTAAATAAACATGTGATACTTATACATTTATACATAAAATACCTACTTAATTAATTTGGATAAGAAAACTAAATTACTTTGAATAAAAAAACTAGTTAAATTAATTATTTATAAAAAATATATTAGTTTTTAAAAATATATTCTTAAATTATAAATTAATCTTCATTTTATTTTATCATAACTTACTACTCAAATTCAAGATTCAAAGCCTAATTTTAACATTTCAAATTAAGCTTAACTTATATTATTAATAATAGTTTTTATTTAAAAAAAAGAATATATCGGCGGGCTCGAGTTGGCAAAATGCCTTGGCGCCATTTCAGCTTGCACCACCACGGGTTGGCTCGTATCCGTACCGTCAGCCTGCATTACCACCTCTAATTTGGTTTTCATCCAAACGTTCCTCTGATTTAAAATTACTCCTACTATTTTAAAGAATAGGTTTTCAGGTAAATATCTTTCGATGTTTTCTTAAAAGTCTAAAATGTCATTTATTAAATTTTTTGTACTATATCGTTACTATTCAATTATCTTTAATTTATTAAATACATTAATTAGGAAAAAAGTTTGACAATATGAATAATATTTTAATATATTAATTATATTTTTTAGTCCATGTAGTTTAATCTTAAAAAAATTTATACTTTGAAAAGGAGAGAACAAAACCATACCTTTGAAATCAAAATAATTAAGATAAGGAAAGCTAATAGCTCTTTTTTTTCCATAAAAACTCTTGTATTCCTCCAATCTTAAATGTAAGATTTTTTTTTATAATGTAATTAAATATAAGATTTTTTTTATAGTGTCTGTATTTAAATATTAAATTAAAAAAAATACCAATTACCGCAATTGCTGATGACGCCGATAAGAGACGCAATGCAACAACGTGATTAGAGGATTAGCCGGAGCGGCGATAAGTGTCCGCAAGGAATTGTCTGAAAGCAACGTCATCCCCAGCCCCCCGAAAAAAAGAGGAAAAAAAAAGGTTCTAGAGCTGGATCAAACAGTGAAGACACAGAATTAATTTAAGAATTGACTATTACGTCCCTCCTTCATGTTCCCTGCAATTGGCTCTCTCTCAGTCTCTCTGAACGTCGAAGAGCTCCGGTTTCCCTCCGTATAAAATCACTATCGGCCTCGCCGGAAAGCTCTACGCTCCAATTGGGAGACTTCGAGACTGTATAAATAGATAAATTAGAGTGAGAAAGAATATCCCGCACCATTTTTAAGATTCGATGATTCTAATCTGTTAAATATCCGCGTGCTTCAGGTTTTAAATCGAATTTTACTGGACGCAGCAATTCTTTTTTATTATTTATTCATTTCGAGTAATAGCGATGCTCCTCAATTCTGTTTTTTATTCTAGTTGTTGTGTTCTCTTGTGATTATGTGAGCTCCTGATGATTCTGCAATTGTTTAATCCTGATTAGTTTCGTTGTTCGTGATGTTTTGTTATATCCTGTGGAAGTGGTGATTGTTTTGTTTGTTTGCAAAATGGAGGAAATGAAAGGACACTATGGCTTAGCTTGCAGCTGTTATCTTTGTATTGCAGAGAGTTACACAGTGACGCCTTCTCGCTCATAGACTCATGCGTGGTTTCTATGCACTTTCGCTGGATATAAGAAAGATGCTAATTGGCAATTTCTTATTTCTTACTCTTACTGATTTTATTTTTAACCTTCTGCTGTTGCATTTCTGCGTGGTCTGACTGTTTGAGGAATCGAATTTGCTCAATAATGCGAACAATGTTGGAATTTCTCAATCAGTTTCGTTGTGTTTTCTTTTCCTATTATTGAATATGCGCTCTGGTTGTATCAGATGAGCGGAATGGAGTTGTCCATGGGCAGAGAGGATGCTGCTATACTGCAGTTGCACAAGTGGGGGTCCTCTGAGCTCCAACTCGACCTTTCAGAGTTTCACGAAGCATTTCTTTCTCCTACAAGACAGATACTGCTTTTGCTTTCATATCAGCATGAAGCTCTTTTGCTTCCTCTGATTACTGGTGATTATGGCTCTCCTTCTCATGATTATAGTTTGGCCAAACGTGAATGTCTGGATATTGATGGTTGTGTGAAGCGTCCATGCAGATTTCTACAATCTGTTATAATAATCTGCTCTGATATATGTATATATTTTGTTCTTTTTCAGGGGACTCCCATGGTAGTGCTCCAAAAAGCAGCCATGATCATTATGGTAATCACAATTCAGGTTTATCAACTCATGTCTCAGAGGATTTAACAAGATCCTGTGGATCTGGTTTAGTGAATGATTTGCCTTGTACTTCAGGATCAGAAATTCAGTTTGACTCTGTTCCTGCTGAAATTGAACGTTCAAGATCTTATAGTTACCCTTTCATTAGTGATGTAAACTCATTTGCCTGGGGTCTGTGTGGGGAAAGCTATGATCAGCATAGTGATGCTTCATTTAAAGAACTTCTATTTGTGTCTGGAAGATGTGGGGTGACAGTCCATGCTTTTTCTAAACTGAATAAATCTAGAGGCATGGTTCAGGCTGCATCAGAGGGTCACTTTGGGCAAGGCAGATGGATTGAATGGGGGCCTTTGTGTTTATTGACTCAAAACATGGAAGTGGATGAGTCCTGCAGCCTTAGTCATGAATTCTCTCGAGCTCAGGATGTAGGTGGGACTGGCAGAGATGGTGAAATGCCTCATAATCATTGTGAAATTGCTGGGGATAATGATGGAGGTTCTACTACTAAAAAATGGCTAAAATCATTCTTCCTTGGGGTTAAAACTATTGCATGTGATGGTACAGCATGGACTAAGTTCCCAGAGAGTACAGAATTTCCTTCCTCTGCAGAGGTTATTTCATTCAATATATTTGATGTCAATCAACCTTGGGAATTTCATTTAAAACATGCCCAAAAAACGGAGAATTCATTAGAAGATAACTCTGATCATCAGAGTTTGCATTTGTGTGGAGCAGATTCTGCATCTGAAGTTTTGTCCAGTTTATTTGGTGTTGAGATAAGCAGGTGCCTCAAATGCCTGAATGTGTTCTCCAGTGCATCCTATCACTTGGTAGGATTTTTTTTTAGGTCAACAGATTCGATGTCTGTCACTACTGGTGATCCAAATAAAAGAGAAAAGAGCAGAAATTTGCTTCTTGTTGCTAGGCTAGAGAGTAGGGGTATCCATTGGGTTTCATTGGTGAAGCTTGATGAAAGATTAAATACAGACCTGGCTATTGAGTGGACTGATTTCCAGTTTTCTGACAATCTGCTTGTTTGTCTTAACTCTTCTGGCTTGATTGTTCTTTATGATGCAATGTCTGGAGAGTTTGTGACACATTTAAATGTTGCACTGGCTTGTGGACTCGACCCTCATTCTGATTTGCAAGGGCCAGAAGAGTTTCCCTTAACAAATGATGTAGAAATTAAGCAAGTGTATGATGATAAGGTTAAATTGTCTGAGCCACTTAGCGATCCTTCTAGAAGATCATTCAAAAGGTTAGTTGTTGCCTCGCATACCTCCCTTTTGGCTGTGGTTGATGAAAATGGGGTGATCTATGTGATATGCATGGGCGATTATCTCCCTAAAACGAATTCATCATATGAGAAGTTGCTTCCATATTGTCAGCAATTTGGACTGGGAATTTTGCTTAACTGGGGAGTCTGTGGTTCTGATATAGGTCACCAAATGAAAAACTCTAATTTCCCAAGCTGTTGTCATGGCAATAAAACTGTTAGTAATGCTCTTCAAAATATTGATGACTCCACCTTTCAAGGAATGGGGGACTTATATGACTCGTATTCAAGTGGCTTTTCTGCTGCTTCTAAAGTATCTGATGATGGAAAACCCTGTTCTTCTGAAGTGGAGTCACGTATTATGAGAAAGATCTTTCTTCCTAATTTCAGATCCAGCGAGGATTATTCTATTTGTTTTTCTCCTTTGGGAATTACTTGTCTATCTAAAAAGCAGAATGTGAAGAGTAAAAAGTCTTCTCGGCTTGCTCATTTTAACCTGCTAGTGAAACCAAGCGTTTATGACGATAACTACTTAAATAGTGGATGTGATTTGTACCAACTCAATGGGCAGGAAGAGATAGTTATTGGAGAAGCACTTGGTTGTGCATTCCAAGGCTGTTTTTATATTGTTAGAGAAGATGGTCTGTCTGTGTATCTTCCGTCCCTTTCATTGTCATCAAATTTTCTTCCTTTTGGATGCATCGGTTATCACGAATCAAATAGGAATCCATGGATTTCATGTCCAGTAAAGGGCAATGTGGAAATGAATGAACCGATAATTAGGTGTTGTCCTTGGAAAATTGAAATTTTGGACAGAGTTCTTCTGTATGAAAGCACTGAAGAGGCAGATCGATTGTGTTTGGAAAATGGTAGGTGTTTCCAAGATGCAGTATCATTTGAAAGCCACCAATGTGCAATTTCACATGATAACTTTTATAGCATCACTTGCTTGTTATGGGATATAATTGCTCATTTCACTTGTTTCTATGTTTTTGATAATGTAGCAATCCCCCTGATCCTTTTCATAAGAGAATTTTTGGAGGGTTCTCTTGGTCCTATTTATAAGAAACAATATCTTGTCTGGAATATTTGTTCAAATTTTCCTTTTTTACCCTTATTAAAAATTAGTATTATTAGTGAGATTAATTATTGAAAGCCACTAGCCAATTATGAAATGGTGGTATTTCAGGAAATAAGTATACATTTGAAGCATATTTATTAATCCAACTAATTTTAACTACATTTCTTGATCCGTGAGTAGTTGTTTGTCTCTTATGAAAAGGACCAGAGGGAGTATTAGGTTTTCCTCTAATAGATATATAACAATGAGGAGGATAAGACATACACCCTAAGAAAAGCCCCAAAATAACTGGTATTAACAGGAAACCCCAAAATAACTGGTATTAACGGAAAAAGTAATGAGTCCATTAACATAGAATTTTTTTTATCCCTCTTTGTATATTTGATAAAATATCTCCCTTGACCAAAGTAAAGGTGAAAAAAGCAGTCTTATCCCATGAAAGATCTATGAATAATGAAGTATTCTTGAAATCACAATTGTTTTCTCATACCAAACATGCCAAATATCAGTATAACCTGCTAGTTCCTGCAAAGTTGGGGGGTGTGTGTGTGTTGAGGGGGGTGTGCATTGTTGCCTTAATTTTTTCTTTTATTATTATTTCTTTATTATCAACAAATTCCCCCTTTGCATGGCAAAAAATCCTTTTTTTTTTTTTTTAAAGTGCTCTAAAATTTTCTCTTTTTCTCAGCTGTGATATGCTACATTTTCTTTTCCTGCCAAAAGCTTTTATCAATCTCTCAACTTGATTTTTGGTGTGTTAGGAAGTCATAGACCAATGTGAATTAGTGGGATGTAGCATGCATGATTTTTTGTCATCATTCTCACTCGGACCGCAGCTATTCCATTTTCCTAAACTGCTGCTTTTAGTTGTTTACCTTTTATTGTCTTCATGATGGAAATATACATAGGTTTTCCGTTTAGTTGTGCAGTCATATGATTCCTCTTGATATGGAATGGAATGATTGCCATGCTACTTTTGGATCTCTTAAGATCATATTTGAGGTGCAAACTTGATTTATTTATTGCTTTGGTCAGGATGGGACATAAAAATTGCTCGCATCCGTCAATTACAAATAGCATTGGACTACTTGAAATTTGATGAGATAGAGAGGTAAGCTCAAATTTGGCTATTGCATGCTCGACTTATATTTCATGCTCAATGAAATGGCAGTCTTTTAATTGAATGAATCTTGCACTGACGTTTGAGGGTTGTTGCTCATGGTATCTTGAGGGGAATATGTCAGAGAAGGTTTTGTATTCTTATGAGGAGATATATCTACTTAATATTTTGTCATTACTTAAAGGAAACACCATCCTCATCGCAAGACTTATCTTCTAATACTGAATAGTTGTGTTGATCTTATTTGAGATTATTATACATTGATGAATGCAGGGTGTTTTGTATGTTTGTTCTGTGTATTGATTCTTGAGGATTGGAGCAAATTTGCGATTGTCTGAGATGGATTACATTGGTTAATTGCTACTTTTATATGAGATGGATTATGTTGAGGTTTTTAAAGTATTTGTGTTTTTTATGGCAAATATTATCTAATGAAATTCACTTTCCAGTTTTACCTTTTAACAGATCTCTGGAAATGCTTGCGGATGTGAATATCGCGGATGAAGGCATTGTGAGGTTGCTTTTTGCTGCTGTTCATCTTATGCTTAACAAAAGTGGCAATGATAGTGAAACTTCTGCTGCTTCTAGGTAGACCTATTCTTTCATTCTGTCTCTTTGTTGTATTTTGAGTTCTTGAGCATTTTGGAAGAAAATTATAAACATGATACCCACTACTTGGAGGAGAAAATTATGCCCCACTCATACCTGCATGCGGAAGCATATGTGCTTACCCGCACATATAAAGGGGAAATGGATTTGGTTGAATGCTGAAAATATTTTCTTCTATGACGCCTTTCTTGTGTAAAAGAGTCTTGTACCACTAGGATTTAGCTTCTGGCTTGCTTATTTGGCTAGCTATGTTGTTGTTGTTATTACTTATTTTTTTGCTTTTGAAGAACTTAGAAAATTTTCCAGAGTACTTTTCAGTGCAAGAATTTAGTAGATAGTTGCTCTTATTTTGGAATCTACAATGGGAAGAACTGTTGAAATTAATATACTACTTTAATGATCAGTAACAACAGTAGATGACTACATGTAAATGGGATGAATAACGCTCCTGATTGTGCACTTGTGGCAGCCATAGTTCTTTCTGAGTCTATTTATTTATTCTTTTTGTTCATCATTAAAATTAACTACTTCAAATTCCTTAAAAAGGCACGTAACATTAAATTGCCTGATGTTTTATTACAATTGAGTAATTAAAAACTGTTTTTTAACTCCCCAAGCAATGTCTGGAGTTCGAATGTTGATAGAAGAAACCACATTGGGAGAGCTTACTCCCCAATCGGGGATTGACTTGACTCAAATTCAGATTAGTTCGTAGGATTGGATATCAGATGGTTTGTCACCCAAAAAAAAAAAAGCAAAAAAAAAAAAAAAAAACTGGTTAAATCAAGTGACTTTGTTTTTATGCTGGCATGGATGAGCATACTGAAGTCGGAAAATCTTAAATTCTATCCAATGGTTAACCAAGCTCACTTTTGAGTGTTGATTGAGCCCCTTTCTAAAATGGCCCTCAGTTACTTCTATTTGACGTCAAAATGGGAATTCTTACTTGTCAATTTCGATTTTATTATTGTTGATATGTAAATATTCTATGCGAGCATCATTGGATCATATATGTCCTGCTTGAACACTGGTTGATTTCAAAGTTTAAGGCAAACATGCATATCTTTTCATGAAAGATATTGTGTAGTTTGTGTGTATTTGTTAAATGAACTTTTAACTGTAGTCATCTCTAGCATGAATTTGTTTCAATTCCAGATGTTTATAAACTGATGCAATTGGATGATGATATGTTTGTAACTGGTGTACACTGTCCACTCATGTCCCTAGCTATTCAACTCATGCATGTCAAGAGAGGAAATAAAAGCTCCTATGTGATTCTCAGTGATTTTGTATAACATTTATGATTTTTGGTGATGAGATTATATCAGCTTGCTATTTACTCAACCACTTAAATGGTTCTTTATTGGTTTATTGGACTCCTTGTGCCTTTTGCTTATGTCATCAGCAATAACCATGAAAGAGAGAGAAGAAAAATCGTTCCTTATGACACAAGCTATGGATAGCATGCTTAATAATTTTTTTTCCTGTTAGATCTGGATTATTATAAGACATTTATGTGGTTAACATCTTTAGGCTGCTTGCGCTGGCTTCTTGCTTTGCAACCAAGATGCTGCGTAAATATGGGCTGCTGCAACATAAGAGAGATTCATTCATGATGGAGGGGTTTAACCAGTCTGGATTACTTTCTCTTCCCCCTATTGAGCCAGATAATCTGCAGACTGAAGTGGATTTTGCTCGAAAACTTCGTGAGATGGCTCATTTCTTGGAGATAATCCGAAATCTGCAACGTAGACTTAGGTCAAAATTTCAAAGGGCCAATCAAGGATTGGTATGATGCTTCACAGTTCTGCTTATTGGATTAGTACATGTCTTGTTTCCATTGTTTGTGTGATTGTGTTTCTTGAATCCTTCCTGACAGTTATTGCTAAAACAGGTTGATAGTGGGGATAAATCACCTTCAATGAGTGGAGACATGTTGCAGGAGGAATCTCCACTTTTGTTTCTTCCATCAGGTTCGATGACATTGGATTTATTGAACCAACATGAACGTTCTTTTCCGCTTCCTGCATCAGGCAGTGATGATGCTGAGAATCTTACTTCAATGCCTGTGGATTTTAAGTCACATACGGTCATGGAAGAATTTAGCGAAGCATCTCCTTTTGTTCCTTTACAAGAAATCACAGAAAAGAAGATTCTGCCGGTGGAAAATCCAAAAGATATGATGGCTCGTTGGAAGATTGATAATTTAGACCTTAAGACTGTGGTTAAAGATGCTCTACTCTCTGGCCGTCTTCCTTTGGCGGTTCTTCAATTGCATCTTCATCGTTCAGAAGATTTGGTCACTGACAAAGATCCTCATGATACTTTTACTGAAGTTCATGAAATTGGCAGAGCTATTGCTTATGAATTATTTTTGAAGGTAATGTACCATACCTACTGGCTTATTTGTCACATTAAAATAAAAATGACTTATTAGAGGATTTAGGAAATAATTTTCTTCAAAACACAATCATGTGATAAAACAGGGTGAAATTGAACTCGCTGTTGCAACACTCCAAAGACTTGGAGAGAACATTGAATCCTGTCTCAAGCAACTGTTGTTTGGCACAGTAAGTAGATCTCTTCGAGCCCAGGTTGCTGAGGAAATGAAAAGATATGGTTATTTAGGACCGTATGAGTGGAAGATTTTAGAAGAGATGTCACTCGTTGAGGTATGTTGAATTCACTTGTCTTATTTATTGGTCAAATATGGTGTGTTTTAAGTCCTTGCCAGAGGAATTTTCTTGAGCTAAGACGTGTAAGCTTGCTTCTCTGTGCATGTCTGAGAAGAGTCTCTATCCCAGCAGTAGCTTCTGGAAAACATATCATTGCCGGCAGAATGAAACCAGTGTTCCATCAAACTCTGTTTTGCCAGTAGAAAATGGATTATTCCTCCTGCATGTACATGACAACTTTATAATTGAGTGTGGTGAGATAGACGGAATTGTCTCGGATTCATGGATAAAAATGAGTGGAACTTCCTCTACTCTGGACGTTGATGAAGATGATGCTCATGTTGGGTATTGGGCTGCTGCTGCTGTCTGGTTTGATGCCTGGGATCAAAAAACTGTTGATCGTGTAAGTTGCTTCTGTCTCTTTCTTTCCTCCTTGTGTGTATGAGTGTTTGTGTCAATGTTATGAAACTTGGACTAGACCGAATTGAGAGCTGATACCTAGTCCGGTCTAGAATACTCACAGAACAGAGTTCCTAGATGTTGGATCTCTTACGAAGAAAGAAAAGAAGAAACTGGTGGTACTAGTAAGAGTTCCTAGACGTTGGGTCTCTTATGATGTACAAGTTTTTTTTTTTTTAAATGAATTTTAATGTACAAGTTCTGCTGAATGTTCAGGGATCAACATACTTGTGCCTTTTTAGAAATTTGCATTTGATATGCTTTCTTAATGCTGAAGTCCTCTGATCTCTGTTCGTTTCTTTATATTTGAACACTCTACTTGTATCTGTGTAGGATTTATTTGTGGATGCCCAAGCTTTTTTTATTTCAACTTCAAATCATTTTTCAAGCTGAATTAGATATCTATTCAGTGGATTGTATATCCTTCTAGAGACAGATGTCTTCCCCCCCCCCCCCCCAAAAAAACAAAAAAAGTATGAGGAGTCCACTTTTGTTATCCATATATCTCTTTTGCAGATGATATTGGGCCAATCTTTTTCTTCGGACATATCTGTGCTGTGGGAATCGCAGCTTGAATACCATGCCTGCCGTGATAATTGGAAGGAAGTCTCTAGATTGCTTGGCATGATGCCTGCATCTGTTCTATCTGCTGGGAGCCTTCAACTCAATTTGGATGCTTTACATCCTACCTCATCTTCAGGATTTAATGTGAAGCCTCCTAACTATGGAAGTTTCTTATGCTCTCTTGAAGAATTGGATTCTGTATGCATGGAAGTTTCAGATGTCCAAATATATAAAATTTCACCCAATATGTGTTCTGTGTGGTTGAGGATGCTCATGCAGGAGAAGCTTGCTGAAAGATTTATCTTCCTGAAGGAATATTGGGAAGGAACAATGGAGATGGTATCTCTTTTGGCTCGTTCAGGCTTCATATCTGGCAGAGATAAGAGGACCTTGGAGGACGATTGTTTGGAAACTTCATCAGACAAAGATGGAACACTTCAGGCTTTGCATAAAGTGATTGTACATCACTGTGCACAATATAACTTGCCAAACCTTCTAGATCTTTACCTTGACCAACATGATTTGGTCCTGGATAATGATTCACTTTTTTCGATACTGGAATCTACAGTAAGTTTCTGTTCATTAAACTTATTGTTCTTTATTTAATATATTAGGATTAGGATAATTTGTACTTGGTCTTTATATATCCAAATCAATTTTCTGTTAGCTTTTGATAACTGAAGCTGGTTCTCTTCGTTTGAATCTTTTGGGGATTTTTTTTTTTTTGGCAAAAGTGCATCCATAGTTCTTTAACTTCACACAAAGTTTCATTTTGGTGCCTTAATTTTATAAAATGTTTTTTCAGCCCTTTAATCCTAGCGCTTTTAACAAAAAAATGCTGGCATTGAGATTTTAAATGTTGATAATACATTCTTAAATGCTACATATTAAGTTTAATTTTCAAAAATAATAATGATTGGCACGAGAATCATCATTTTAGGGTAATGGTGTCAGGGTTAGGGGAAAAAAATTAAGGGCCCAAACTAAAACATTATATAAAGTTAGAGGACCAAAGGTGGACTCTTGCCTTCCCCCCCCCCCCCAAAATTTATTTTGTCCATGACAATAGTTACGCAAGTAAGCAACAATTGGAGTCAACCTTAGTTGGCACCATAAACTTTGCACTTAATATTTGAACTGTGAATGAAGGGCTTTATTAATCAACTTCTGTTGGTATAAGATGCTTTGGTGCTCTGGGCATTGTTGTAGTATCCCTTTTCCCTTTGTTATTGCTTGGTACAACTTAAGGTCTTGACATCTTTATATGTAATATTTAGCATTACATTGAATAGAAAGTAGTTATCTGTTAGATCATGGGATTTGAAATAATTGTGAGATTTATTATGCTGATCTGGTATGATTTAGGAGACAACATAATCTGGATAAATTTCCAAATGCATAATATTAATTGAATGGTAGATCTTGGTAAAAAAAATAATACATCCTCTCCCAATTAATTCCGGAGTTAGTGCAGCACTCTGATACTCCCCTACATTTCTGAAGTTTGGGCATATGGTGCCTAGGATTTGTTGACTTTTAATCGTATTTTGGAGCTGGAACTGCATGCTGCTATTTTCCGTTGCTCCATTCAGTCTATTTATTTGTACATTCTCCTTACACTTTGTACAACTGAGCTGTGCATTTGATGAATGAAAATAATTAATTTTTTTTTATTATCAATGTCTTCTTTGCTGGAAGTCATTTTTCGAATTAAAGTTATATTCTGAGATATTCATCAGATGGTAACTCTGAAAATTTCAGATATTTGTTTATAGGTCCGGAATGAATTATTGTAATTGAAGAAGTTCAAACTAAATTGTAGATATTTGTGTATACAGGTGCTAAGTTTTGCAGAGATTTGTTTGTTGTGATGAAATTTCTTCTTCTGTGCTTATGCCTGTTGTTTGCTTGTTTTATAATGTTGCATTTTGACAGGCTGACTGTCAATGGGCAAGATGGCTACTCTTATCTAGGGTTAAGGGACATGAATATGAGGCCTCTCTTGCCAATGCTCGAGAAATAATGTCACGCCATTCTGTTCCTAGAAGTGACCTCAGTGTTCTGGAGCTAGATGAAATAATTCGTACTGTTGATGACATTGCTGAAGGAGGGGGAGAAATGGCAGCTCTGGCAACCCTGATGCATGCTTCTGTTCCAATTCAAAGTTGCTTGAATAGTGGTGGTGTAAATAGGCATAGTAATTCCTCTGCCCAGTGCACCTTGGAGAATCTTAAGCCAACTCTTCAGCGGTTTCCCACATTGTGGCGCACACTAATAGGAGCATGTCTTGGAGAAGGCACAATGAGTTCTTTGGTCCCTAAAGCAAAGACGGGTTAGCAATTAGCCTTGATTACTGGTTGAGCTGCTTAAACTAACCTTTTTGCTTCATATTTTTCCTAATGAATAGCTTAATTTGCAATTTGGCTATGTAGCTCTATCAAACTATCTAAGTTGGCGTGATGAAATTTTCTTCTCTACTGGACGTGATACTTCACTTCTGCAGATGCTTCCGTGCTGGTTTCCTAAGGCTGTGCGAAGATTGATACAACTTTATGTTCAGGTCTGCTTTGTTTTACTCCTTGAATAACTGTATTCCTTCATATGCTCTCTCTTAATTTAGTTCAAAGTAACCTGTAGCTTTTTTTAAAGATACTTTATGCCTAAGATGTCGTGTTATGACAGCTTCATTGCTGATCTCTCCTTTTCTAATTTTGTTTATTTGAGTGTCTTTCTGCATATATTTAAATATGTGCAGTTACATGCTCATACTGATGCTTAGTTATGTATTGCTTTATTTTGGCTCACCATGTGAAATTTGAGCGCTATGCTATTATCTAGTTTGCACGCCATTTCTGGATGCTCAGCATACGCATGATAGCACTGATGAACATTGTTTCTATGTACATGTGCATTCCTAGTCATGGAGTTTTCAACTTTTCATGATGTTACAGGGTCCTCTGGGATGCCAATCATTTTTAGGATTTCCCCCCGGGGAGACTGTGTCACACGGAGACATAGATTTATTTATCAATG
Organism: Neltuma alba; assembly: GCF_004799145.2. Lineage (NCBI taxonomy): Eukaryota > Viridiplantae > Streptophyta > Magnoliopsida > Fabales > Fabaceae > Neltuma > Neltuma alba. Next base: position 31,070 of record NW_021636177.1, read on the forward strand.
GTGATGTGCATACTGAGATAAGTGCCATCTCCTGGGAAGCAACTATCCAAAGACACATTGAAGAAGAACTATATAATTCTGTATTTGAGGTATGGAAATTAATTTGATTACTTGTTCTTTTATGTTTTATTTCTAGAGAGGGATTTCTTTCCCTTTCTTCTCTTATACTGTTGGTGGTGTCGGGCGTTTCTCATACTTGCACCTAAGGTTGGCTGGTTTTCCATGTAACTTATATTCTCCATCGTTGGTATGCCTTGGTTTTTTGGCAATTTGCACAAAAGCCTCGCTTGTTTTCATGTTTTGGAACCACCAAGTTGAGCCCCTTTCGCAGAAATAGCTGATGAGTCAGAAATTGTGGTGTGATGAGGAGTGCCCAGGTTCAGCTTCTTCATACTTTCCTCCTCTTGACAGCCAATAACGCTTCTTTAAAGGAAGGGAAAAAATTCACGCTTTGAATGTGATCCATGTGAATGTCAATCTCAGTGTTCATCCTAAAGCCAAACTGTATGAAAGAAGGATTAGCGGTCAGTGGTCATGGTCCAGCCCCAATACCATGTGGATTTTGGAGAATTTACAGAAGAAACTATGAAGAATCCATTGCAGTTGTTCTCCAATGGCTAAAAGAACCTGTATATTAGGGCAAGCTAGCCCTTATAGTGGGACAAGAAGGCACCTACTCTTACCCTAAAAACGTATCATATGTAGTTTTGAAAAATAACTAAACAGAGGCACAATAAAAAAGTTGAAATCTAGCTAGACAGAAAAAGGAAACAAATAAGAAAAATAATGTGCCAAACAAAAAAGGCCTGTCTGAATCTTGAAGGTGAAAAATGCCAAACACTGACAACTTTAATAATTAGTTCTCTCTCTCTCTCTCTCTCTCATGTGCATGCACACAATTCTGTTGGAAAAAAGTGCTAAGGACCATGTTTTATTTGTTTTATCTGCTTAGATGTATGATTGCAATTTTAGTGGAATTAATGTCGCAATCTAATTTCTTTTCTAGATCAAAAATATTATGAGGTCAGAGGATTTGTTAGGAGTAATGAGTTCAAAGCATTATGGGATTGAACTGTTTATGCTGTACTTTTGTGCATGTAGTTTGAATGAGCTATTTACTTTTTTGAAGGCAGTGTTTCCCCTTGATCTATCATGGATGGACCTGTCTTTATGGCCTGTTTGATATTCTTTTGCTGGGGCTTTTTTTTGGATGTATTGTCGTTACATGCGCAGAGGCTTTTTCTCCTTCTCCCCAGTGTTCTTGGGAGGATATCTTATTCTCCTCTAGTAGATCTAGTGTACTCTTGAGCTTCTTTGTGTGTCTTTTATGGCTCTTTGGTGTTTATATCATTCTCTCTCGTTATGCCTATTGTTTCTTTTTAACATGCATTCTCTTTTATTTGTTATAAAAATTTCAGGAAACAGGGCTTCGGCTTGAGCACCATTTGCATCGTGGACGTCCGCTGGCAGCTTTCAACCAAATTCTTATAACTAGAGTTCAACAATTAAAGTCTGGAGGGGGAGCCAGTGCTTCAACAAATGGGCAAACAAATATTCAATCTGATGTTCAGACACTTCTTTCACCGCTCTCTCAAAGTGAAGAGGATCTCCTTTTGCCGGTGAGGGTTGTTTTATTTTTTATATGCATATGAAATGAGAAATGAAAGATGTACTTGAAACAATGAAATGCACTAAGAAGACGTCTAACAATCTTACGTGGTAAATTTTAAAATTTTTTGTTGAATTCTCAGATTTTGCCCCTTGCTGTTATGCATTTTGAGGATTCTATGCTGGTTGCTTCATGTGCTTTTCTTCTGGAGCTATGTGGTTTGTCTGCTAGTATGTTGGATGTTGACATTGCTGCTCTAAAACGGATTTCTTCTTTCTACAAGTCAAGCGAACATAATGACAATCTCAGACAATTATCAGCTAAGGGTTCTATTTTCCATGCGATATCCCATGAAGGAGATGTAACAAAATCTCTTGCCCGAGCTCTAGCTGATGAATATATGCACAAGGGTTCTCTTGAAATTTCCAATAAAGCTGGAGGTCCAAGTAAACAACCTTCTCGAGCCCTTATGCTTGTTCTACACCATTTGGAAAAGGCAAGCATTCCAAGAGTGGTTGATGGAAATTCATGTGGGTCTTGGCTTTTGAGCGGCAATGGTGATGGATTTGAGTTGAGGTCACAACAGAAGTCTGCTAGTCAGCACTGGAGTTTGGTTACAAATTTTTGTAGGATGCATCTGCTTCCATTAAGTACAAAGTACCTTGCGATGCTAGCTAGAGATAATGACTGGGTATCCTTTTGCCTCCCTTATTTGTATTCTAGAAAATGTTTATTAGTAGCACAAGCTCTAACTGTATGTTGTGCATTGCTTCTATCAGATTGGATTCTTGTCTGAAGCTCAGACTGGGGGATATTCATATGACGCAGTATTCCAAGTGGTGAGTATTATTTAATATTCTAATTTTCTTGCTAAGTGTAAGGTGCATAAACCATTTTTTATGGAAATTACTCCACTTGGTAAACCATTTGTTGTTGCTGATGTCAGGCATCGAAGGAATTTAGTGATCCACGCCTCAGACTTCATATGTTGACAGTTCTGAGAGGAATGCAGTTAAAGAAAAAGGCAAGTTCTTCATGCTCAGATACTCTGGAGAAAGGCTGTGAGCCAACCTCGCCTGATGAAAACATATGCGTTCCTGTGGAACTGTTCCAAATACTGGCAGAGTGTGAAAAGCAAAAAAGTCCTGGAGAGGTTCTCTTGATGAAAGCAAAAGAACTCTGCTGGTCTATATTGGCAATGATTGCTTCATGCTTCCCTGATGTCTCTCCATTGACATGCCTTGCAGTTTGGTTGGAAATTACTGCAGCAAGGTGACTCGAACTCTCTTCATGTGAATGATGTTTTAATGATAGACTTCTGGTTAAGATTTTGATTCCCTGTAGTATTAAGCATTAAGTTGTTCATATAATGAAGTCATGTACGGATGTAATGCTTCAATCATAGATATTCACTCATTGGCTTGTTTTTGCTTCTTATTTTGTGGACAGAGAAACTTCTTCTATCAAGGTGAACGATATTGCTTCTCAGATTGCAGATAATGTTGGAGCTGCTGTAGATGCAACTAATGCCCTGCCAGCAGGGGATAGAATGCTTACATTTCACTATAACAGGCGGAGTCCTAAACGTCGACGGTTAATAGCACCTATTTCACCAAATTCATCAGCTTCTGCAATTTCTAACATCTCAGGTGCTTCTATGGGTGAAAAGATATTTGATTCCCAAGGTATGTCAAGTGAGAAAAAGGAAAAAGTGGAAGATTCTAGATCCACCAATGTTCCAAGTGATTCCGAAGAAGGTCCTGCAGCTCTTTCTAAGATGGTTGCAGTGCTTTGTGAACAACGGTTATTTTTACCTTTGCTAAGGGCGTTTGAGATGTTCCTTCCATCATGTCCCCTGTTGCCATTCATACGTGCTCTTCAGGTAGGTGGGCTGAATTGAAATCCATCCTTTTCATTTACTCATGTATACATCAGGCTGGTGGCACTGCTTTCTTTTTACAGCTATCATTGGAAACAAGATGTCACTATTCATGAGCTAACATACTATTGTGGCTAAGTGCTGTCAAAATTATTTGTGTATTCTAGATCCTACATCTGTTTGTTGTGTTTGAAGTGGTATTTTTCTACATATAATTACTAGAAACTAGGTTTATATATATGTATTTAGATATATAAGACAGAGAAATTTGCCTTCATTTCTCTTGCTGACTTTGTGCCTTATTTCTTGGGATTCTAGTGGCAAACTTGTTGCTACAGTCCCTATAAATAGCCTTCCATTTCATTCAAATGAGTGCGGCTATTCTAAGCTTTTATTATTCTCTAAAATCCTATGTGGTATTAAAGCTCCCGTCTTGTATGCTCTGTTTAACCCAACTTAACCAAGCTATGGCCATCCAAGTCAAGGAGGAATAAGCCTCACATGAAGTTGCTGCATTGACCAGCAACTTCATGGAGAACAAAAAGGGAGTCAAGTGCCCCTTCAATGTATCCAGGAGGCTCTGGTCGATTGACACTTAGATTTGGCTGTTCTCCTTTTCCACACTGCCTTCTGTAGCTGTCCTGCATGTGAGGAGCTGGCATGTAACATGCCATCTTCCAATAAATATTATCATCTTGATCGAGTTTCTTGGCATTGTTCAATTTGATTGTAGCTTCAATTTTAATGAGGATCTCATGTTGAAATATATATTTTTTCAGGCATTTTCTCAAATGCGCCTATCTGAAGCTTCAGCACATTTGGGCTCCTTCTCTCTGAGGATCAAGGAAGAACCTACACACTTACAGGCTGATATAGGAAGAGAAGGGAAAATTGGGACGTCATGGATCAGTTCTACTGCTTCAAAAGCTGCTGATGCTGTGCTTTCAACTTGCCCCTCTCCTTATGAAAAAAGATGCTTACTGCAACTTCTTGCTGCTATTGACTTTGGGGATGGTGGATATGCATCAGTCTACTATAGAAAATGCTATTGGAAAATTAATTTAGCTGAGCCTTTGCTCTGTAAGAATGATGAGCTGCAATTAGGAAACGAAGCTTCAGATGATGTTTCACTCTTGTATGCACTAGAAAAGAATAGACACTGGGAGGGGGCGAGGAACTGGGCCAGACAATTGGAGGCCAGTGGTGGACAATTAAAATCTGCCATGAATCATGTTACTGAATCTCAGGTAATGAATAAAGCTGTCAGCCTGTTTTTGATTGAGAAGATTCTTTTGACTGTAGCTTCAACTAATGCAAAATCTTGAACTCAAATATGAAATTATGAAGAGTAAACTTGTGTAGATCGATGCCAATACTATTTAATTTCTTCCTTAATTTTTGCAGTTGATATGACATCAGATGTGTGATTTAGCTTTTTTGCATAAATTTTTCTACAGACCAGGAAAATTTTGATCTGTCTAATTTCATCTACCTAAACCTAATTTACAGTGGTGGGCACAGATAATATTGTTGTCTTTTCAATACAGACGCCTTGGGAGGGATTTTGGAGATTGCAAGTCTTTGGAAGGATGTGTTATGCGATTATTAAATGTTTGGACACTACGTTTTCCCTATCTGATTCTATGTTGATCAGAATTGTGGGATTCCTAATGACCCTATGAAATGATTTTCTCTGTGGTTCTTACAAACTTTCTATTGAAGAGATTGGTAGAAATAGATCTTAATGTTGTAATTGTAAATGTTATAAACTCCCTGATAATGACCTGATTGACTCTTTAGTGCTTACTTTGTTATCATAAAATATTTAGAAGATCCATTATTGCTTGATGCACTTTAGCATAATTTAGTGCTACGGTCACTGTAATGCAAATTTGGCACACTTGAACATGGCATTTGATCTTTGGCCATTAAAAAAAAAAGTCATTTGATTAGGTTTATTGTAGTTTACGAGCACTCGGGAAGTCTCCAAAAGTTTAGAATTTTAGTTTTATTAGCCTTTACTGTAAATCTAAAATCTGGTCTAGAAAGAAGTGGTTGAATTCATTCTCCAGCATGTCATGTGATTGCATGTTCTTGTGCTCTGAGGTCTTGCAATAATATCAGTAATTATATTCTGAACACATCTGCTAAACTTCTTTTCTTTTCTTTTAAATGTTAGGCTGAATCTATGGTAACTGAATGGAAGGAGTTCCTTTGGGATGTGCCTGAGGAGAGAGCGGCTCTCTGGGCCCACTGCCACACACTATTCATCAGATATTCCTTCCCTGCTCTTCAAGTGCGTTAGATCTATAGTGGGGCTAATGTTTATGAATTATGTATGTTACTTTGCTTTATTGTAAGTTGATCTCTTTCATAATGATTGCAGGCTGGGTTATTTTTCCTTAGACATGCAGAAGCTGTTGAAAGAGATGTTCCAGCATGGGAGCTTCATGAACTTTTGTTGCTATCGCTGCAATGGCTTAGTGGGATGATAAGCCTATCTAACCCGTATGAACACATATAAAATTATTTGTTTAATCTTGAGACATCTTTACTTATCTCTATTGTTAAAATTTTCAGAGTCTGTCCGTTGCACCTTCTGCGTGAAATTGAGACGAAAGTATGGCTCTTAGCAGTCGAGTCAGAGACTCAGATGAAGAGTGAAGGAGACTACACTATTTCCACCAGGGACACTGTTAACAAGAATGATACCAATATTATTGACCGTACTGCAAGTATAATTGCAAAGATGGACAATCATATAAGTACAATGAGGAATAGAACTGTTGACAAATACGAGTCCAAAGAAAACAACCCTGTTTCTTACAAGAATCAAGCAGTTGATGCTGGGTTTTCAACTGCTTTTACTGGAAGTACAAAGACAAAAAGGAGGACCAAGGGGTACTTGCCATCAAGACGTCAACCTCTGGAATCAGGGGATAAGTCATCGGATACTGATGATGGCTCTGGTCCTTTGAGTTTTAAAAATGAGTTGCAGTTGCAAGAAGAAAACCTTAAGGTGGAAATGTCTTTTTCTAGGTGGGAGGAAAGGGTTGGAGCAGCAGAGCTAGAAAGGGCCGTGCTTTCTTTGTTGGAATTTGGGCAAATAACCGCTGCCAAGCAACTGCAATATAAGCTGTCTCCTGGACAAATACCATCTGAATTCAGACTCGTTGATGCAGCCTTGAAGCTTGCTGCTATCTCAACTCCTCCTTGCAATGTATCCATGTCAATGCTTGATGAAGAAGTGCTTTCTGTTTTGCAGTCATATGATATACTGAGAGACCAGCATAATGTTGATCCGCTGCAGGTCACCTCTTATATTCCTAGTTCCTCTGTACTGTGGTGCATGCTAGGATGTTAGTAGTTGTGTTTTGTTTCTTTATTATTGATACGATCTCTGTATGAATACTGTTTTATAAACATCTGATGTTAGATATTGGAGAGTTTGGTGGCGGTTTTTCCTGAAGGAAGTGGACGAGGGCTGTCTAAGAGAATAATAGCAGTTATAAAAGCTGCAAACAAGTTGGGCATCTCGTTTTTTGAGGCATTCGACAAGCAACCAATTGAACTACTACAGCTGCTTTCTCTTAAAGCACAGGAGTCCTTTGAGGAGGCAAGCCTCCTGGTGCAGACTCATTTAATGCCAGCCGCAAGTATTGCTCAAATACTGGCAGAATCTTTCCTGAAGGTATATTTCTTCTTTCTTTGTTTTTTCAATATTAGCTAGTATTTTCTTCACTGGTATGGCATGATAAATGTTTTATATCTTTTCATGGATGGGTTTGTGAGTTGGGAAGCTAAATTGACTGATGAATTTATCCGATTTGTTAATTGGTGTCTTCAGGGCATTTATTCCTTACTTGACATGTTGGTTTTACTGATGCTGTGTTAGGCAAGGGCGTTCCTAGACAAGTTTGTGAAGCTGATCATGGTTCCTTTTGCTATAACTAACACTGGTTCTCTGATGATGTGCTTTATATACATTGTCCAGGGGTTGCTGGCTGCCCATCGTGGAGGCTATATGGATTCTCAAAAGGAGGAAGAAGGGCCGGCTCCACTACTTTGGAGGTTTTCAGATTTCTTGAAATGGGCTGAACTTTGCCCATCTGAACCTGAAATTGGACATGCTTTAATGCGCTTGGTGATTACTGGACAAGAAATTCCACACGCCTGTGAGGTATCATATCAACAGTTGTTAGTTGGATATGTTTATCCTCATGCACTGCACATTTATATGCATGCGTGCGTGCACACAGTGAAAGCATTGTTTTGTTGTGATTTGTAACTGTGAGAGGAGTAATCTCAATTGATCAAATGACCACCTAAAGTAGTCACATAAGTTGATTTTTTTTCACTCCATACCATTCTAGCTTATATGAGGACGACATTTACTTATCTAGCTTTGCTATGTCCCCTATACATATAATCAGTTGGCAGACCATTCTTTTGCACTGCTGTGGTTTCCATCCTTGTCTGTTTAAAGAGTAACCTTTGTAAAGGTGCAACTATTTGAGACATTTATCTTTGCAATTTTGCCAGACCATCTCCTTGTTTGTAGTTAAAGATGTTTTTCTTCCATGAAAATGGCATTACAGGTTGAGCTTCTTATTCTGTCTCACCACTTCTACAAATCATCCGCTTGCCTAGATGGAGTTGATGTTCTTGTAGCCCTTGCTGCAACCAGGGTTGACTCTTATGTGTTGGAGGGTGATTTTCCGTGTTTGGCTCGCCTGATAACAGGAGTTGGAAACTTTTATGCTCTTAATTTTATTCTTGGTATTCTTATAGAAAATGGTCAATTGGATCTTCTTCTTCAGAAGTATTCTGCCGCTGCAGCCACAAATTCGGGCACTGCTGAGGCTATCAGAGGATTTAGAATGGCTGTTCTGACATCTCTAAAGCATTTCAACCCTAATGACCTCGATGCCTTTGCTATGGTTTGTTTAATGTTTGTCATTTCTAGTATTAAACTATTGGCAAGTTTGTCTATGGTAGCTTGTAGAAAAGTATGTAGATAAAATTGTGCTTCTGGGATGCAATTTATTTTTTCTGAGACAAGAACTTTGATCATTCCAAAAATAAACCTCTTCATTTCAACTAGTGTGGGTTTCCACATTATTCACAGTTCATGTTATGAGTAGTGCAGCTTATTAGAATTTTTATATTATATATAGGTTGGTCTGGTTTCTAGCACGTTTGGTGGCCATGGAGGTCAATATTAGAAAGTTCGTTTTTTTAGGGGTTATTGAAATGCTCTTAGCCAATGCACTTCATATCAAATTTATCAACACATGCTGTTGTATATTCTATCTATACATGTTATTAGCTTTTCTAAAGAATGGCCGAAAAGTAGACAAATTTCTTTTGCGGTTTTGGCTATTAGGTTGGAAAGTTGTTCTCCTCTATCCTCTTGTTGCTGTTTCTCTGTTCCTTCAGTTAGTGATGCTTAACGTCTAGAATTTTGGGCCCATCTCTGGGGCGGTTATATTAAAACGTGGTATTTTCTATTCATCATTGTTTATGTTCTTCACAGGTGTACAACCATTTTGACATGAAGCATGAGACAGCCGCACTTTTAGAGTCACGTGCCGAGCAATCATGTGAACAGTGGTTCCATCGCTATGACAAGGACCAGAATGGAGACTTGCTGGATGCCATGCGGTATTTCATTGAAGCTGCTGAAGTTCACTCTTCCATTGATGCTGGCAATAAAACTCGCAGGGCTTGTGCTCAGGCTTCCCTCCTGTCTCTTCAAATTCGAATGCCAGATTTTCAGTGGCTTTATCTGTCAGAAACGAATGCTAGAAGGGCATTGGTCGAGCAATCTCGATTCCAGGAAGCTTTAATTGTAGCTGAAGCTTATGGCCTTAACCAGCCGGGTGAGTGGGCATTGGTACTTTGGAACCAGATGCTCAAACCTGAAGTGATGGAAGAGTTTGTTGCCGAATTTGTTGCTGTGTTACCTCTTCCACCTTCGATGCTAACTGAACTAGCTAGATTCTGTAGAGCTGAAGTGGCTGCCAGAGGAGACCAATCTCAATTCTCAGTTTGGCTCACTGGAGGAGGGTTGCCTGCTGAATGGGCCAAGTATTTAGGAAGATCATTCAGGTGCTTACTGAAGCGGACGAGGGATTTGAGGTTGCGGCTTCAGTTGAGTACCGTGGCAACCGGATTTGGGGATGTCATTAACGCATGCATGAAGGAAATGGATAAGGTACCCGACAGCGCAGCGCCATTACTGCTGAGGAAAGGTCATGGTGGAGCTTACCTTCCTTTAATGTGAGGCAGTTTCTACCATGGATCATGGCAGCTATTGTGCTTTATCACAAGGGTCAACTTCATCGAGCTCGAAAGTGGTTCCGGACTTTGACCTGCGCGTGAAGAGTAGAAAAGAGATTTGTTATTGCAAATCACAGTGATTGGTTCCGGTTGTTGTTCGGTTAGTTCGTTGTTGATAATTTAGGAAGTTGAGTTTTTGGACGAGCAAAATCCCTCGTGGTTATTCAGTAGGTCAACTATGTAGCTCATTAAGTTTTATTGATTTCTTCAGCTCTCTTTCTTTCTCCCTCTCGGTTTTTTGGGTTGGGGAGGGAGGTTTTACAAGATTAGTTCCTTCTTCTTCTTCTATTGATTGCTGTCAGTTCTTTTAGGTTAGGAGAATCACGAACGTTCCATTATTTCTTCCCCTTTATTTTTTTTCTCCTCGGAGTCGGAGGTGTATAGTTGTTCCTGTACATTATCAGATTCAATTTGTCGTGTTATATATGATGCATAATGGTTGTGGCTTGTACTTGGTCACTGATATATATCAGCACAATTTCCTTGCTTGTCTGTGTCACTGCTTTTAAGATTCGCAGCTGCCGAAGGTAATAGTTCGAGCTTTTATTGGTTCAATTGTGATCGAACAATGTTGAACCCAATTGTGAATAATTTATATTCATTCAAAATTCCTTATTAGTAACTTGGAAGAAGTCAACAAATAATTCATTTTCATAGTATCCATGAACAATAATAATCCTGTACGGGAATTATGTATTGTATATAATATTAAAAATTATCCCAAAAACTAGGCAATATATATGCACATGTACTTTTCCAATCCTTAACGTAAAACCTAATTGTTGAGTTGATTTTAATCCTAAATATAAAATTTATTTATCATATTTATCAATTTTCTCTAAATTAACTCTGTAGAATATTAAAAAAGATGATTATGGTATCTTAGAAAAAACATGTCATATTTCTTATAATTAACTAACTTATCCAACTTTTTTAATCTAATTAATTAAATAGGTATTATATTAATGACTGGAGGAGTGTGTGTGTGTGTGTATATATATATATATCTTCATCGTCAGGCCAATGTAACCAACATGACTAAGAAGCAAACTAAAATGCCTCCAAAATGCTTCACTGGTTGAATCATCACTCCAGCACTACTCACTATTTCTATAGGGAACAAACAAGTCCCTTGTGATGGATCTTGTTTCACAATAGTGGCCATTCCTTTAAAATCACAAGCTTCAGCGTCCTGATCTCTGGCTTGAAAAAACTGGTTAAAAGCATACGACGCTTTCCCTTTCAGGTCCAAATTCATACACGAACAATTCACCCCTAAACTAGTACAATCTGAGTTTTCACAAGCATACCCTAATGTATCTTCCAATGCAGTTTCGTCCCCCACATTACTACTCACCACACACCATTGTCGTTCTTGATACTTCACCCCTTTTGCTCCCTCAGGCCATTGATCTTCCCCTTCACCTGAAAAATCTATTCGAAACTTGGGTCTTCCGTCGTACCGGAAAATTCCCCAGTGACGCTCGAAGTTCCCCGGTGCTATACTCTTCAAATCTTCGTCAAAAAGTGAGAATAAGTACATTTCTATAGGCCCAGGATGAAGTGGGGTTCCTGTTTTATCCGCCATCTTCTTCAGAAGCCCTTTGTAGAATCTCTGTGCGTTGCTAGGGTTTGCATTTCCAGTTACATCCCCATCTGTTGGCCACCCTACTTCACCTACTTGGATGCTTAAGTTTGGAAACCCTACTTTTTTCAGTGCGTAAATAAGAGTGTCGAAGTTTGCGTCGAACACGTTTGTGTATTGAACGTTGTTGTCGCTGATTGGTTGGGCATTATCGTCGAAGTAGGCGAAGTTATCAGGGAAACCTGCGACTTGGTAGAGACTAAGGAAAGGGTATATGTTGACCATGAAGGGTGATTTGTTGTCGTTGAGGAAACTCACTATCTTTTTCATCTCGTCGGAGATGTCGTCGCGGAATTGTCCGTCCGACGGCTTGTTGGAAGAAGATTGGTAAACATCGGCGTTCATGGGTGTAGTTACCTTCACTGTGTCTGCGTGGCCAGCCTTCTCTAAAGCGTTCTGAATATTCACCATTGCTGGATATGTCAGCGTCACGTAGCTTCCATTGTAACTTGTGAGGAAAGCTTCATTCCCAACAGCTACGTATCTGAAATGACCAAAGAATTATAAGTTAAACATATTTTTGTATATATTTAGAGAGTGATATATCTATATATGTATGCATGCATGTATGTATGTTTGGATTATATGGTTTAGATCAATCTACGTGTGTGCCTGCCATTAATAATGAAATCAATCAAATGTGTTATATATGTAGGAAGAGAAAATCCAAATTTTTTTATGGATGAAATTGTAATACTATCACCGGTCCTTAATATAAGACTTCGTTTGAGTTTTATTTCGGTCCTAATTATAAGACCCCAATCCACTTTGTCTATCATATTTATGCATTTTTTCAAGATAATCCATTTAATAATGGTAGTTCTAGCCAATAAACTTGATTAGCAAGGCTATTTTAAGAAAGACAATACTTATTTATTACAAATAATTAACTTAACTTATTTTCTTAATCTCTCAAATTAATCAATTAACTCTTATAATTAGGACTGGAAGTAGTATAATCTTTTACATCTATTATTTCTTTATTTCCTGTCTAAGGCTAATTTTAATTACATTGAGTTATTAACGTGCCTTAATATTTGTTATATCCTTAACGACCACAATATCAATGTCGTCACATACAAAAAGAATTTGTTCAATAATTTCATTGTCTATTCTAATTTCAGTGGGGCTTTGAAAAATGGTATCAATCTGTGTCAATATTTTTCCAATCACTCTATAAAACTAACGTCTTACAAAATTTTTCATTACCTGGGTTGTATTACACCAACTTTAGTTGTATAAATTTTTTTAAAAAAAATTATAAAGTGGCCATTTTAGAGACATATTTTTATTACGAAATTTATAGCCGAACCTGCTACTCGAGACGATTTTTCTAAGAAAATTGAAAAAGGACATGCGGAAAACTGGTCATGTTGATATGGATATCAAGTCATCAACATTCACATTGATAAATAATATAATTTTCATGATATAAGATTTGGATGACTTTTCCGAATAGAGAGTAAATATATATATAATTAAAGCATGGAAAATGGTATATATAAAAAATAATATAATCCATACCTGATATTGACCCCGCCATCATGAAGATGCTTGGTGACATTTTCTTTGACCCAATGTTCAGCATGTTTGCTACTACGAGCAATTTCATGCAACTGATCATTGGGAATTCCAACAATGACATCTATGTCCGTCCCAGAAAGTGCACTCACAGTCCAGGAATCTGCATCAAACAGCTTCACCTTCTCTATCTCATTATCCTTCAACAACTGAACCACAATTCCTGGCTCCAATGGATGAGAAGCCAGAGCCCCCCAGTTCACACCCAGGCCTGCCATCGATGATGATTCTCCACATTGGCAATATTGTGCCAATATAATAACAACAACAATAATTAGCAGAAAACACAGGCTACGCATATCAAGAACAGGATGATCGATGATTATTAATTCCCCAGCTAGCTAGCTAGATTAGATCGATGATGATGATGATGATTACTTTGAGTTTTGGTTAGTGATGTCTACGTGGAGGGCTCTTTTTTTTTTTTTCTGGGTCAAACTAATAACTGAAAATGGTGATATATGTATTTATATGTGAGTAGGCAATATCGGAGAGAATCGTGGGTTTTTGGACACGTCTTGAGATTATTGAGGTTTATTAGTTTCAAAACTGTCTTAATAAAGCATATAGGAGACTACAGTGAGCAGCGTTAATTCATTTGTTATTAATAGGTTTGTGCACTTTTTTAGAAGGAAGGAAAAAAGTTGTCAACTTTAATTTGACAAGTGTTTAATGTATACTTTAGCCCGCAAAATTCTCACCCATTCCCTATTATAAAGGGAAAATCAGAATGAAACACCTAGTGTAAATGATATTTATAAGAGAGGATCAAAATTTATAAATTATTTTTAAAAATCGACACAACTGTTAATGGAAATAAAAATTATATAATTTTAGGAAAACTCAGAATCTTTTATAATTTATTGTATATATTAAAGAAAGGTTATACAATATCTAGAAAATTTTGAAAATAGACCATTTTAAACAATTCAAAAAAGTTTTTGTAATTTATTTTTATTTTAGAATAAATTTATGTGAGTTGTAAAAATAAAAAATGCATGTAATATTAATGTAGTTAAAAAGGATGTCTAGATATATATATATTTTTATATGCAAAAGGGGTGGTCATTCTTTTTATTACCTCTACAGGCTAATACTTGTGTGTAAGTCAAAAAACTTGTTTTCGATGAAAATTTCGACATAATCAATAAAATCTATAATAAATCATAATATATAGAAATCGTAATAATGTTTTTTTTTATATTTTATGGGGAATAAAGCTTCTTTAACATATTAATATACTAATTACTAAGATTAGATAGAAAATTTCACTTCTAAATTGGCCTATTTTACTATGGAATAATTTTGGTAGGGATATGTCCCTTTGTTATAATATTTTTTAGTGGAATATAATTTCTTTCGTTTTTCTTAATTTTTTAGTATTTACTTTATGTTTACATTGATATATATATATATATATAGAGATATAGAGGATAATGTCCAATGTCGTCTCAGAAGTTATCAATTAAGAGTTGTAGTTCCTGAAAGTTTTTTTAAAAGCAATGTTGTCCCAGGAGTGTTAAAAACGTAATAATATCAGCCCACCGTTAGTAAGTTAATTTTGACTGTCAGTTGACCGATTTTGTTGAGTTAGCTTTGACACATAGGATTAATGCCACGTATTAATCGCATGTTATTGTTACATTTAATATATTACTTCAAATTTACTAAGAGTTTTAATCTGAAAATTTAAATTTCAGGAAATACAGGCAAATTTTGACTATATTTTTTCCCATTAGTTTCTGATTGAGATTTGTAATTCATGACAATTTCAGGAAACAAAATAAGGGGATTACATTTAAAATCAGAACAAAAAAATTAGGAAGTGGATTTATGTTGATGGGTTTAATTACGTGATCTTATGGATTTATAGTTGTATTTGTTCAACATTGATGATTATATATAATTATGATTATATATTAAAAATTCATAATTATATCTTATTGAACATTAATATGAAGTATGAAAAGAACAATTTACTGGAAAAAAAAAAGAAAGAAAAATAAAAGAACAACTTAAATGAGACGGGGGCATGGTTGCTCGTATGTTTTCTCTCATCCTGTCTCGCGACCACGCTAGTCTCATATTTAAGTGCGCCGCTCAGCCCGCTTTTACTAAAAGCCTTCTATATTTTCACCCGCTCTTCTTCTCCTCCCAGTTTTCGGCTCTGCCTGGCCTCCGCTCGTTGCTGCTCCTCCAGCCGTCGTCCTGCGCCTGCTCCTGCAGCCGCCGACTTTTTCATTCAGGTAAGTGTCCGAGTCCGTTTCCTCATTAAAAATCCCTTTTTACATTTTGCTCTGTCACTTTGTGAAAACCTCTCCGTCAATGCCATGACTTAATCATTTTTAGTGGCCAATGGAGTCTGCTTTGATTCCGTTCCCCACTATCTTTTATGCTGTTAACTGTTTTAATGGTATTAGTATTTAATGTTATGCGGATAATTAATAATGGATTGATTTGAAATGGAGGAGTTGAAAGTTGACGAATTAATTTGTTTGTCAGGTGCTAACATACAAACACTTGATTGCAGCAGAAAATGAGGAAGAAAGTAGATGAACGAATCAGGACTCTCGTTGAAAATGGTGTCAAAACAAGGCATCGTTCCATGTTTGTCATCATTGGTGACAAGTCTCGGGACCAGGTCTCTTCCTCTCTGACACTATATCATTTACTGAGACTCACAAACAAACATGATAATTATTTTTCCTTTTTTTTGGATAATTTGTTCCTAAGAATCAGACCAAAGCTGTAAAATTTGATTTGAAGTGAAGCAAAAGGGTATTAATACAACGTGAGTTTTTAAAGTTGCCTCCACCTTGTGCAGATTGTAAATCTCCATTACATGCTTAGCAAGGCCCAGATCAAATCCAGGCCAACTGTTTTGTGGTGTTACAAGGACAAACTTGAACTTAGCAGGTTCATTATACAATTATCAACGAGTCAATGCCATGTTATTTTGTTTTTATGATTCTTTAAAAAGAACTTGCAGTAACTTGATTAAGATGATTATGAATGTAGCCATAAGAAAAAACGTGCAAAGCAGATCAAAAAGTTGATGCAGAGGGGTCTACTGGATCCTGAGAAAGTTGATCCATTTTCACTGTTTGTAGAAAGTGGTGGATTAACTTATTGTTTATATAAGGATTCAGAAAGAATTCTTGGTAATACGTTTGGAATGTGTATACTTCAGGTAACTTGCTCTCTCGTTCTTGGTAGTTATTTTTCTGCTTCACCCCTCTGTATCAAAACAAGTTTAACATTTTCTTTCCTTACAGGATTTTGAGGCTTTGACACCCAATCTCCTTGCAAGAACAATAGAGACAGTGGAGGGAGGTGGGTTGATTGTGCTGCTACTTCGTTCTCTATCCTCTTTAACCAGCTTGTACACCATGGTGATGGTATGATCATATATTCATCATAATTATTATTTTTCATCAGTTTTTAAATTTCATGTGGTTAAGTGTAGAATCTTCTTTTATTTGTTCACATTTGGTCTTTGAGTAGCTATAAGCAGGAATTTGGTTCCATGTGATTTCCCCCCTCTTTTCTTCATGCCATGAAGTTTGTAAGATCCACTATAGATTGGTGTGTTCATAGGCTTACTGTCTTGACTCTTGAGCATCAAATATTAGCCTTTCCTCTCATATTCATGTTGATGGAAGTTTATTTTAGAATAGCGAAGAAACACTAATTTTCTGTTGATGATGTTTTGGGAATGTTTCATTGCCCTTATCCTCTGATGCCCCATTCCGCTTCTTTAAAACAAGAAATTTATCAATATTATTTTTTCCGACATGCACTTCTATTAAAAAACTATTACTTATCTTATTATTCTTATGTTTAAAGTCCTGTTAAGAGCAACTTGCATGTGTTTTACTCACTGTAGGATGTTCATGATCGATTTCGAACTGAATCCCACTCTGAGGCTGCTGGGCGCTTTAATGAACGCTTCTTACTGTCACTTGCTTCGTGCAAGGCATGTGTGGTCATGGATGATGAACTGAACATATTACCAATTTCATCCCACATGAAGTCTATTACCCCTGTTCCCTCTAAGGAGGTAAAGTTATTGCATTCTTTTCCCTTTTCCTTTTTCTTGAGAGTTGGGGTGGGTGGCCAGGGTTATTGTTGTTGATGTCATTCTGATGTTTATCAGTATATGTATTTGGAAAGGCCTTTTTGTTACTTTTATCTGTAAGTTATTGAGAAGTACAAGAGATATAAGATATTTCTTCTTCTTCTTCTTTTTCTTTTTTTTTGGTAGGTTGGATTCTTAGTTAAATGTATGATTATCTTGGTTAGTCTTTTAAAAAATATACGATGTGAATAGTTCTCTTTCCTCCCTCAGGTGCATAATGGGAAGATGCTTCTTTTGTTGTGCTTTCTACAACATTAAATGACTTTGAATGCTAAGATATGGATGCAGCCTAATTTTCACACTTGGTCTTTCATTGTTATACATATGAAGAATGGAAACAGAACATTAGAGGAGATAATGGTAATTATATGATAATTAGGAACTGAGGATGAACATAGAAGTCTTCAATTATTTAATTGGTTCTATTTTGAATTGAATTATCTTTTTGTTAGGCTTCAATTATCTCTTTGCTATGCTTATGTGATCCTTTTACTAGCTATCTTTTTATTTTGAATTAACTTTTCTTTTGGGCTCTATATAAAGCCGTCAATAATTAGGGTTAAGGGATTATAGATGCTCTTGTCTATCTAGCATCCTCTCCTTCCCTTTTCCTTCTATATCTCCCTACTTGTACTTGCCTTTGTTATTTGCCTCAAGTTCTAAATTGTATACACAACCTCTCATTGTTCGTCTTAGATGCATATTCCGGGGGGAGGGGGTTTGGATACTACATCCAACACCCCCAGAATGTAAGTTCTCTGAAAGATTGTTTGGGTGGAAAAACTTTTTATTTTTTGAAAGCCCATCCACAAAATCTAAAAGCCATGGAAAAGTCAGTTTGGAAATGCAAGTAGAATCTACTTTTTCTGTTTTAAAAGTCAGTTTGGCAAATGTGCTTTTACCATTTAGAAACCAAACACCCTTATTCATGGACCTATTGTTATATTTCTGTGTCTATTTTCAGCACAGCTTTGCATATATGTTTTTATTTACTTTTCAGATAATTCATCTTCGTATTTGAAGAAATGCCAATCTAACTGATTGTAGTTCATTAGTATTACATTGTTTGTTGAACATATTATCAAAAATTGTCATCCAGAGATGTATTGGATTTTGTTTCTTCTCCCTTACCCCTTTTATGCAGCTAAGGATGCGAAGCTGGTGGTAGATACTTCTTATTCTGTGTCTTATGTTGTAGGACTCTGAGGGACTCTCAGAATCAGAACAGGATCTAAAAAACCTGAAAGAACAACTAAATGAAGATTTCCCAGTTGGTCCATTGATTAGGAAATGCTGCACACTGGATCAGGTAGGATTTTGTCTACCACAGATTTCATGTTCTCCTGTGGCTGATCAATCTGAGCCCTCTATGCACTAGATGTGCGTGCTGAGTTTTTTTTTTCCTGGTTAACTGAATAGGGAAAGGCAGTCATCACTTTTCTGGATGCAATTTTAGATAAGACACTTCGTAGTACTGTTGCCTTGTTGGCTGCTCGTGGCCGTGGGAAATCAGCCGCCCTTGGTTTAGCAATTGCTGGAGCTATTGCTGTGGGGTAATGTGCTTTATATGCTTTCAGATGTGCAAATATATATATATATATATATCCATTTAAGATATATCTGATAGCTCCCTAATCATGTTTGGATATCATATGAAAATTATCAATGATGTTTTGAGGGAATCTATGTGATCTGCAGAGATAAACTAGCTTGAGTCTCTTATGCTATCTATTCTGCTTTCTTTTTCCTTTTTTTTTAATTTTTATTTGAAGGATATCTCATCATTCCCCATGGTTGTACTTCTTCCCTCTTCTCTGTAATAGTATTTCTTATTTGATTCTGTATATTTTTTCTGTGTAGTTATTCAAATATCTTTGTGACTGCACCCAGCCCTGAGAACTTGAAAACTTTATTTGAATTTGTTTGCAAAGGTTTTCAAGCACTTGAATATAAGGTACTCATTCTTTCCCATCATCGAATTATTTTCATTGTTGCTTCATCACTAGATGCTTTTAGTTGCAAATGTTCTGGGAAGGGGAAATGGGCAGTTTGTTTTTTTAACGGGTGGGAGTTGTTGGTAATGCTTTTGGTAATCTCTTTAAGCATATGGTTTAGTCAATTGAAAAATCATGGCTTATTGCCAGTGTTGTAGTTTAGCTTCCTCTACTTTTTTTCCCTCTCGTTTTGGGGAAAATGTGAGCAGCAGGGACATCTCATATAAACCTATTATATTTCATTTTATACATGGGGATCTAATTTGAAGATTACGTTTGATATCCACATCCTTAGCGTATCTAATGTGATATTTTGCTATGATAATGCCCCATGTCTTCGGTAAATAAATCTACTAAACTAATCTCATCTTATTGGTGTTTGCTGTACGTCTTCATCAATCAGATACTGACTGAAGGTTTCATTCATATTTGAATGAAGTCTTGATGAAGCCTTCTTTCACTTAATATTTCTGAAAGCTCTTTATAGTATTCGAATTGATTCTCTAAAGTAGCTGCATAATCTTTTCCATATATGTCGGTTTTGTCTCCCATTCTCTCTTGCACTCCTCTGTTTTCTGTATATATCAATGAGAATACTAGTTAAGCCTTCAAGTTTCCACACCATTTTCATTCTGTTCTCTGTTTGTCTATTGAGTGGAGTACGTTGTAAGTACTAATTATTATGTGAACAGGAACATCTTGATTATGATGTGGTGAAAAGTACAAATCCAGAGTTTAAGAAAGCTACTGTAAGGATCAATATTTACAAGCAGCATAGACAGACAATCCAGGTAAACTCATTTCTAACATTCCTACATGAATACATAAAAAGCCTTTGATGTGTTAATAAGAAACTTCTTGTTCTATTGAGGGCACTTGAAAAAGTATTTCCTTAATTTCTTGCAGTACATACTTCCACATGAGCATGCAAAGCTTTCTCAAGTTGAGCTGTTGGTTGTTGATGAAGCAGCTGCTATTCCACTGCCTGTTGTGAAGTCTTTGCTTGGTCCATATTTGGTCTTTCTGTCATCTACTGTGAATGGGTATATGCCTTTGCTCAATTCTTAAAGTCGTTAACAAATATTTTGTCTATTTTTTTGAATTGTTAATTGTTAATTTTTCTTGCCTTTTAAAAATAAAGTTTGATGTGTCTCAATAGTTTTATAATTTGCTCTTGATGTGGTTTAATTACTGACAAGCTTCTCCCCCCCCCCCCTTTTTTTAAAACAAACCCATGGAAAGTTATGAAGGTACAGGACGCTCGTTATCGCTAAAACTTGTGCAGCAATTGGAAGAGCAAAGTCATGCGTTATCTAAGAATGCAGAAGGCCCTGCTTCTGGTACTTATGCTCTTGGCTTTTTAGAAGTCAATTTATATAAGCAATATGCATGTCATGTGCTGTTCAAGAAGGAAAGACAATCAAAGTGGATTATTGTGACACTAAGGACTTTTGGATTTCGATGATTCAGTTGACCATAGCATGCAGCTCTTTTGAGGTCCCTGTGTAGATGTGTTTATATAATGTTTGAGATTTGTATTAAATTTTGAATGCTTTCGTTCAGGTCGTCTGTTGAAGAAGATAGAACTTAGTGAATCAATCAGATATGGTTCTGGGGATCAAATTGAAAGTTGGCTCAATGCTTTGCTTTGCCTAGATGTTGCAAATTCTATCCCTAATCTTAGCAGGTTATCCCAAGCTTTTCCCCCCATGGTGCCTTTGTAAGAAGATAACTTTTTTTTTTTTTTTTTTAAATTCTCACTTTAGGCTCTTTTTTCTGTGTTCAGATTACCTCCTCCCAGTGAATGTGACCTATACTATGTTAATCGGGATACCCTTTTCTCCTATCATAGAGATAGTGAATTGTTTCTGCAGGTAAAGCAATACCATTGATGTTTGTAAGCTTATTATTTATATGATGCACTAAAAAGTATTTGCATCTTGCAGCGAATGATGGCCTTATATGTTGCCTCTCATTACAAGAATTCTCCAAATGATCTGCAACTGATGGCTGATGCTCCAGCACACCACTTATTTGTTCTCCTTGGTATACTGGATTTTAGGTTCACGTTAGTCTTTCTTGGACTATTATTGGTAGAATTGAAAACTGGTGTCTGTAATACGGAGGGGTAGAAAATGGAAATTTATTTCACCATAGTTCTTGGGGACACTAGCATTTTCCACATTCCCAACTTTACTCCTAACTATCATTGCTTTAGTTTCTCTGTTTATATATGCATGACTTGTGCAGTTGTGCTGGACTTCTAACGGATTTGTATAATAGGTCCTGTTGATGAGGCAAGGAATCAACTTCCTGATATCTTGTGCGTCATCCAGGTTTGCATCTTTGGCTCTTTTTGCTTGGTTTACTGTCTCTGTTCTGACAAAATCTAACATATTCAATCTTATGTTCTCCTTCTTGTCTTTTCATTTTTTTAACGTACAAAAGAAATTTAATTAAGAGGAGAGAAGGAATAAAGAAGAGGACAAGATAATCTTGATAGTGACAAATAATAGAAACATTAGTACATAATAGATCTTCTATCTCTTTTCGTATTTCACTTGAAAAGAATGGTTTGCAAAAGCCTAAAGAGGCCATAAACACTGTCTTGTTCCTCATGAAGTCCATTCAGATCATTTCTCTCTAAGTCCATTCTTGCTCTTGCTCAAATCTCCGAACTTGACGAGAAGAAGCTACTCCAAAATCCAAATTACTTGGACGACCGAAGTCCAAGGTTTACCAAGCATAAAAATGCAATCATTCGGAGTTTCTACCTTAAGTTATTTGCTAACAAATTTTCACTGTTAGTTTTACTCATTACCTTGTTATGCTAGCAGAAAATAAATGCAGCGTTAGTTTTTAAATGTAGCAGAACAAACATAACCATTACATGACATTTCATTTCTGTGATGCTGGATTAATGATGCAGTATTTATGTGAGGACTAGAATGTATCCATTATTTAAAATGCTAGAAGCATTTGATTCATCCTTGGCGAAGGGTGCTTATCAATTATCTAGACAAGATTTGTGCAACTGCTGTATTCTTATTATCTGCAAGCTATGTCCCTGCACTTTATCTTTCCTCACAAAACTGATAATTGCATGAACTTATAAAGTACTTAAGTGGTGTCAGCACGTGGAATTTCCTTTGCTTGTTATAGTTTTGCTTGGTGTTAACTTTATGTCCATGATTGGTTGTCTTTATGCTTATGCTTATGCTTATTATCCTTTTCCCCTTTTTGTGACAGGTCTGCCTTGAAGGGCAGATATCTCGTCAGTCAGCAATCAGAAGTTTGAGTGATGGCCATCAACCTTTTGGAGACCAAATACCTTGGAAATTCTGTGAGCAATTTCGAGACACAGTTTTTCCCTCGCTTTCTGGGGTTCGCATTGTGCGCATTGCTACCCACCCAAGTGCTATGAGGGTAATTTTTGTATTATGGCAATCTAGCTAATTGTCCTGTTTAACCAAATTCTTCCATTGTATTTTATCCTCATCCTCTAACTCTTACACATTTTCATTTATTGCAGCTTGGATATGGTTCACAAGCAGTCGAGCTTTTAATACGGTGAGGGCATGGCTGTTTCTTTGCTTCCAGTGCAGTAGGATCCTCCAGTTTGATGATATTTGCAACACCTTCTCTTTATAAGTATGAAGTGGACTCAAAGCATTGACATCTAGTATTGTCTGCAGTTATTATGAAGGACAACTTACTCCTATCTCTGAGATGGATGTTGAAGATGCAGTGGAGGCTCCCCGAGTCAGAGTTACGGAAGCTGCTGAGAAGGTCTGTTACAATAGTTATTTTCTGGATAGTTTTGGATTACTTGATATATTTCTGAAGAGTTAAGTATAATGCTCTTATGTATTTATATCGCTAGGTAATTTGAGGTTCAACCTTTTATCTTTAAATTACATGTTTTTTCAATTTGCTTTTCCTGATGCTAATATGATTACAGGTTTCTCTGCTTGAAGAAAATATAAGACCTAGAACAGATCTTCCACATCTGCTTGTACATCTACGTGAACGACGCCCAGAGAAACTCCATTATATTGGTGTCTCCTTTGGGCTAACTTTAGACCTTTTTCGCTTTTGGAGGAAGCATAAATTTGCTCCCTTCTACATTGGCCAGATTCCAGTTAAGATTAATTTATTCATTTCTTCTTCAACAATGGACTATGGTACTGCATATTTATTCTTAAACTGACTGACTGATATTTTTCCCCAACTGAATAGAATACCGTGACTGGTGAGCATACATGTATGATCCTAAAACCTTTGAACAATGATGAAATTGATGCTGATGGATCCGATCAATGGGGCTTTTTTGGTCCGTTTTACCAAGGTGGGTTCACTTTACTTTGATTTTATGGTGTATTCAATATTTGTGATGCGTTCTGTTTTTACTGATGATTCTCTTAAGTCTTAATAATTTGTAGATTTTAGACAAAGATTTGCTAGACTTCTGGCTTCCACTTTCCGTGAAATGGAATACAAGCTTGCTATGAGGTTAGAATTTACATATTTGATTATTCAGTGCTTGAATTTAACATGGACGTTGATGCTTTATAGTACCTGAACTGTCACATCCTGGTACAATTTTTGTTGTGTCAGATTTATTAACGGACAAGATCTTTTTTCCACTTTCTTGGCTAACATTTCATGGCCTGGTTTTTTAATAGTATTGTGTATTGTGTGAAGAAAGGAAATGGTTTTTTTTTGGGTATTGATTTTTATGAACTGACATTTGATCATTTTTATTTTTTTTAAAGAAGTGCAATTTGGATATTATTCTGTTTAACCCGAGTTTTGGCTTTCTAGTGGTAGCCTGAGTTTCTCCCAAAAGGTGGGGGTTACCGGGTCTTAGTATCCTAGTATCATACGTTGAAATTGTTCCCCGGTTCAATGTTTGTTTGATTGTTTTCCCTTCTCGTGTTGTTTTTCTCATGGAAGTGGTAATTTTTCAGTGTCTTGGATCCAAAAATCAATTTCATGGAGTTAGAAACTGCGAAAAACTCTGGAAAGTCTTTGGGGCCAGTTAGAGAATATTTATCACCACATGATATGAAGCGTCTAGAGGCTTATGTTGACAATCTTGCTGACTTTCATCTGGTAAGATCTCCAATTGTGGATGATTGACATTGCTTAATAATTTTTTGACATTAGCAAATACGCAGGCTAAACTATAACTTAGTTCAGCATGGTTATTCATATGCTCCCTCTGGTCCCATGTATAAGTTACAAATAACCGAGTTATGTAGATTAAAAAGTTCATTAAAGTTGGTTAAAACCATAAAATGTGTAAGAAATTTTTTTCCTTTTTCTTTTTTCCCCCCAAAATATGCCCTTATTTAAAGGAGAGGATGAGAGGGAGGGAGAATGAGCGGGGAAAATAGATGAGAGAGACGTAATTAATTTGGGGGTGAAAATGAAAAAAGTGAATTAAATTAAGTACAACGAGTAACTTATAAAAAGCACCAGCCTTGTACCAAAAATTGTAGCTTACATGAAAGATTTGTTTGGTTCAAGGCCAGTTGACTGATTCTTTTTTTCTACTTGATTTTGCTTCAATATGTAAAAATTGTATTGGGATTTTTTTTTTTTTGGGGGGGGGGGGGTGTTGGGATTCCACTTGCAATTCCAGTTGGTTCTTGAACTGATTCACAGTGGAGGCCTCAATGTTAACGCAAATGTAATGCACCCGTAAAATACTGCTGAGGTTGTAATGACTCTCAATTTAAGGTCCTTATTATGGCATAAATCTGAATATCTGATTTTGTTATGCGATATGAAATGGCTCCAAGTGTAATCTCATCTTCCTCTTACAGATCTTAGATTTTGTTCCTATCCTTGCACATCTCTACTTCCAAGAAAAGCTTCCGGTCACATTGTCATATGTTCAGGCTTCTGTGTTACTCTGCATTGGTCTACAGAATCAGAACATTTCGTACATTGAGGTGTGTTTCTCAACCTACTGATTTCTGAATCCTACTGCCAGATATGATCTAGAAGAGTTCTAGATTTTCCTGAGTCTGAAGTTTTGGTCAGTTACCATGACTTACAGCTATATAGTTGGAGTAAATGAGTCACTCTGTAACTCATTGCTTGATTTGGTCTGTGTTAGAAATTCATAGTCTCGAGTGATATTAAAGCAGTTTCATCTACTAATCAAACATTTAAAGATAAAATTGTGTTCTCTTACAGGCACAAACGAAGTTGGAAAGACAACAAATATTGTCTCTCTTCATAAAAGTTATGAAGAAGTTGTACAAATATCTACACGGCCTTGAATCCAAGGAGGTCGAGTCAACGTTGCCACGACTGAAAGAAGTAAGTTAACTGATAGTGGGTATACTATAGCATTTGGTATGGAGCATAATAATATCGTGTGATCTATGTAGCTGATTTTATTTAAAGGAATAATGTCTACTATTGTTGTTGATACAACTATAGCAAGACTTCTATTTAAGGGGGAAAAAACATATATAGCATGACTTTACATGGGATGATGCTTTTAGCTGGCACAGGTGGCAAGGTTTTGATGAGTGCCTTCCCTGCATTTGTACTTGTTTCTACAGTTGTCTTGATCCCCGTTTCATGTCCATGTGCATTTATACTTATTTGCACCTCTCTTTTTAACGGAAGATTTTTTTTTATCTTTGTCCTTAGATTGTCATGGAACCCCATAGTGTTTCTGTCGACGAAGATCTTAACAATGCAGCTAAACAAGTCGAGGTAGATTCCTTCACACTCTTTTTCTCCCAGTCTAAGATTTTAACACCCATCTTTGTTTCCAAGTAGCTCTAACTTTGCATGATTACTTTTATAGGACGACATGAAGTCAAAATCAGAAGCAATCTTCACTCCTGAATTACTCCAACGTTATGCTATTGCAGACGAGGAAGCTGATCTTGAGAATGCTTTGCAAAATAATGATGGAAAATTACCCACAGGTGGGCTAATTAGTGTAAAATCCAGCAGGAGTGACATAAAGCCTGAAAAGGAAAAGGGGAGTCATAAGAGTGACAAGAGACGGAGTAAAGATAGGCATGACAAATCTAGCAAAAGAAAAAGAACTTGAATATGAGATGGAGCCAAAACCATATGATTACAGGATTAATGGCACGGAACACCGAACTTTTTGATCCAAATATAGATCTCACTGATAATTTTTGATACTTTCCCTGCAAAAACGGAGGAAAATGATACCAGGAGGCATCAGATAATGGATTGGATTTGCCCGTTTTGGTCTTCAGGGTAGAGAGGAATCATTTGTTTATTTCAAGAGCTGATGTCTTGTGTCTTTTTGTTCGTTGTACTGGGAAATTGACCAATATTAAGGCGTAGTTGGTATTGAAATTTTGATGCGACCCCTCAGAGATCCAAATTTTGATTTTTTTTTTTTTTTTGTATTGTATTTCTTTTAGCAATCGGCACGTGACTGCAAAACTAGTGTTGAGCTTAAGTTAATTCATATATCTATAGTGGTCTGCGAGACTATTGTTATGACTACCGTCGCTATAAACGTTGTTGAAAGCCTACAAATGAAAAGGATTTGAAGCCGACATGTTGCCCCATATTGCTATTATTGCTCATATAAGATAAATCATATTCCAATAACCTTCCTCGTCACATTTGTTTAAGTACACGAGATATGATCATCAATGACATTATCAGCTTCGTGTCTACTAAGAGGACAAGTATTGTTGCTTTACCCGCGGGTTATTCCCAATTCCGAGCGTCTCATTTTGATATTAGCCTTCTAATTGAGCCGCTCGTTCTGAGCTTAGAGCAATTCTTCGAATCTATGGATCGTCTGATATCTACATTATTCGGCAAATGGCCCCACTTAATTATAAGATTATAACTAAGTATGCAACTCCTAGGGAAGAGAAGGATGAGAATATTAATCAATCATGTCAAAGTCTCGACAAAATTATATCACTAGACGGGAACCGAATTTGGATCCCTAATTGAGATTATAGAATGTAATCTTGAACCCTCTGGAATTCCCAAGGGAGGATCTATGCATGAACAATTGTCAACGAAGAAAAGCTCCCACTCTTTAATTCCACATTTTTCTAATGCAACAACTATTCTTTCCCTCGCTGTGTCATGTGGATATGCACCATCTGGACTAACAAGAACTGCCCCTGTATAAGATTGCCCTGCAACTCGAGCAGCCCCATGATAATGGAACAGACCCCAACTAAGATCATCAGCTACATCCACTATTGTCCAAAACTCATTTGACACAACTCCATTATCCAATACACTGAAATAGAATGTCCCAGGTATCTTGCCTCTTTTAACCCTATATTTTCGCCGCCTCCAAACCAACTGACCCTCTAATGTTCTCACCTGGAAAACTGGTTCATACCAGAATGATCCTTTTGCCTTTCCCCTGTAGAATAGCTGGTACTGGCATGGGAATTGATCATATGCTGGGTTTTGCCCCGCTATAACACGC
This sequence comes from Neltuma alba, assembly GCF_004799145.2. NCBI lineage: Eukaryota > Viridiplantae > Streptophyta > Magnoliopsida > Fabales > Fabaceae > Neltuma > Neltuma alba. The sequence continues at coordinate 58,731 of NW_021636177.1, forward strand.
CAACTCCATTCCAAATTCCCCAACCAACCAACAAATAGATCCTCAGATATGTCGTGACATAAGCTCTTACCCCGAAATTCAACCATTGGAGGCACATGAGGTTTGTCAGGGATTTTTGCATCCAACTCTAGACAGTTGTTTTTCTGTAATACACAAAGTGAAAATGCCTCTAGAGTGGGACTTTCATATGAAGCAATACAACGATAATTACATACTTGGTCTACAGGACTGCATTTATTTAAGCATTGAAGAGCTTTTCTACAATTGGGATCCAACAAGCAGTTAAGTATCTCCCGACCACAATTCTTTACCATGCAGTTCAAGGTAGAAAAACCCTTTGCTCTCAAGTTCTTCAATATTGGAACCGGCTTTATGTAAGCATTGATGATTACCAACAAACAGAACCTTATATCATCAGAATTATGTCTATCCCATGCTTCAGATACAGTCTGCACCACTCTAGATGACTCTCCTGTTTTATCTAATTGAGAATTTCCAACCATTTTGCCAAATATACTTCCTTTAACATCATTATGAATATAACAGCCTCCTAATTTGTTCTCTATATCTGGTGAAGAGTCAAAGCATATTACGTTTGGGATATCTTTGCTATTTATCTTAATCCACTGAATTGACTCTTTATTTGCAACAGAAACAATCGCCAATATATCAGTTTGAAGTAATTCCCTCTTGAGTCTCATGGTCTGATCTCCATCAGAATTCGATCGAATGCATTCATCAGTAAACACAAGAAGTTCATACCCGTCGTCAACCCATTTTAATCTTTTTGCCTGCTATGATAAGAAAGGTCAGTTAGTGGTCCTGATCCGACCTAATAAAATTAATCCAACTATTTATATGACAAAAATACCTTTATAAACATACTACATGTGCTGCAAAATTATCCGTGCGAGGGAAATTAGATATTTCATTCATTAAGATCTGAAACACATTCTAGCTGAAGCCGAGATCATCAGTTATTCTTTCTTTCTTTCTTTCTTTCTTTTTCCCAATTCAACATCTTCTCCATCGTAGATATGAACTTATTGGTCAGGACTCAAGAAATTATTGATCAATATATACACTCATATACAGCAGTAATACTTTTCGCAATTTGAACATTTTTAGCATCAGTCAATTTTCTGCACATAAGCAAATAGATATCATGCATTCAGGTGAACAAAAACAACAAAAGAAGACGAATAAGAGTAAAAGAATTTCAGGCCAAAACCGAGGCTACTTAACAGTGTGAAGCATGACTTCCTCCCAGGATGCAGAATTCAGAGGACTCACAGCTCCTTCACCCACCAGAGCAATCATCTTCACTGGAGGTTCAGGAGGAGGCTCAGCCGTCACCGCCTTATTTGCCGTCGAAACCGCCAGTAAGGCCGGAGACAGACGAGGAAAGGGTGTAGGCGGATGAACAGAGAATGAGCGAGAAAATTTTGAGGCTCCATGGGGAGAAGGATGAGGGGATGAGATTAAGGAGAAGCGAGAAGTAGGGTTTTGATGGAAACCGATGCCATGAAAGGGCGCGAGAAGTCGTGGAACTTCCAGAGACATGAAAACAGCACCTTCTTCAAACGGTAATTGGCGATGCTACAGGGGGTAGAGCCTTTTATACCCTTCCCCTTGCTCCTTAAATAAGTAGAAGCTCCTTTTGCTTTTTTTTTTAAAAAATTTTTTTAATAGAGGACTACTCCTCCGATCCTTATTATAAGACCCAATTTAACTTTTTATTTGGTCCTAATTATAAGACCCAATCCATTTTCTCTCTTATATTTATGCATTTTTTTCCAAGATAATCCTTCTAATAATGATAGTTTTAGCCAATATACTTAATTAGCAAGGATATTTTAGGAATAACAACACTTATTTATTATAAATAACCAACTTAACTTACTTCCTTAATCTCCTCAAATAAGTCAATTAGGTCTTATAATTAGGACCGGAGGAGTATAATATAAAAATGTATGTCGGTTAAATTTTGAAACTTACCAAAATGAGGATATGCTTTAAGGAAACTTCTCTACAAATTTATTTTTTGTGTATATAACATTTTAGATTTTAAATTATATGTACATCATTTTATATTTTAATTTGAGCAAATAATTTTAATGAATGTCATCCGTTAACAAAATACTCCTCCGGTCCTAATTATAAGACCCAATTGACTTATTTGAGGAGATTAAGGAAGTAAGTTAAGTTGGTTATTTATAATAAATAAGTGTTGTCATTCCTAAAATCCTTGCTAATTAAGTATATTGGCTAAAACTATCATTATTAGAAGGATTATCTTGAAAAAAAATGCATAAATATAAGAGATAAAATGGATTGGGGTCTTATAATTAGGACCAAATAAAAAGTCAAATGGAGTCTTATAATAAGGACCGGAGGAGTAACATATTAATTATCAGTAGAAAATCATCTGTAGAAATTTAGAAGACAAATTAGGAAAACAAAAATATTATCGTAATTTACCCCAATTTATATCTCTCGTCTATTCATATTCCATATTAATTAATCTTTTAAGGATTGCATTCTAACTCATTACTTACAAGGCGAGATTTATTTCTTTGATTTCATGTTAGAGAAAGAATTAATATGAGAGACAAACATATTTTAATAAATAAATTGTATATTTGATTCTATTTCATTTCACAAGAATTGATGTGGAAAACCATTTCGTTTCACAACTTTTAATTTAAAAAAATGAAAAAGACAACCGTCGAAGGCCGTTGCCACCAAAATTGCCAACGCCCGCGTGCCTCCGAATGCCTTCATAGAAGAAGTTTAGACAAGACATGATAACAGTAAACTGATAGCAGTTAGTAAATTAAGCCAGCACTTACTTCTCCATTATAGGACTGAAACAGTACCTAACCACCATACTTGACAAAAATGCAGCACATAGAATTTTGAAAAATAAGAAAATAGGATTACAGAAAAAGGTAAACAGGAATTGTTCTCAGACATGTTACAATACAGGGTTTTAGTCCAGCCATGCAGCCATGAAGAGATAAGCCAAAGAAGACTTGTATCTGAGAACCGTTTGAATTCGCTCATGAGACTTGAGCCATACCAAATCCAACGCGCATGAACATAGATGAGCCCACCTCTCTCCTTCTATCTCTCTCTCTCTCTCTCTCTCTCTCTCTCTCTCTCTCTCTCATACATCATAGAAGTGACTGAAACGCTCATTTTTCAAACTTCTGCCTCACTGCATTGAGACCACCAAAATTCAACAAAGAACATAAGGATGCTGATCTCTACTTCCTATGAGAATATTGAGCTTCAAATTCCCTCTGAAACTGATCTCTGGATGTTCCTTTCGCTGTTAAGACGACATCATCAAGAAATCCTCTCTGCGGAAACTCCTCGGGCAAGAGGGCTTGATATATCTCGAACTGTTGTGCAGCTTCCTCCTTTTTATCCAGCAGACTGTATATAATGCCCTGCCACAATTATTCGTCTATTTGGTCATTACCGCAGACTTAATTCTTGTCACTTATATTTTGATCGCGCTAAAACTCCATAACCGAAAAAAGTAGACATTCCCCAGCTAATAACATAATGCCATTTTACTGGAGTGTTTGTTACAAGAACCAAATTCAGACTACAAGATGAGTTATTAGGTGCAGGAATAGTATAGATCTCATATTTAACACAACTCGGTGCAAGAGCCCTTAACACATGAAACACTAGAAAGCACAACTCTACTCTCACTTCATGCAGAGATCTAATATAATAATGAAAATTTGGCAGGCAAGAATCAGCCTTCGCTGTCAAGTCATGAAAGCTTAAACAATATGTTGAGGATTGACCTGCCCGAGATCCTAAGCTATAAATGTTAGTCAGGAGTAATTTTTCCTTTCATGGTTCCAATGGTTTGACAAAGTTATCAAAGTTAAAAAGAGGTAGGTCTAACCACTGGGATAAGAAAATCAACCAGTAAATACTGAAAAAGAATGTGAAAAACAAGGTTCAATGCAGAATGAACTGACAGGTTTCAGACGCATACAAAAAGGAAAAACATCCTAGAACCCTTAAAGCCCCAAGGATCATTCTTATCCAAGAAGCATGTCAACCGCAATTCACAATAAGTCGATTTTGATTGACATTCCCTGTTGGCCATATAAAACTAAAAATTCACATCGATGAACCAGTCCTGTGAAACTCAACCCTTCACTTAGATCTTTCTCTAGCTAGTTATCCTTACAAGTCTGCATCTTTTACATGGTATCAAATCCAGTGCAATTATTAATATGATGTTCTTTTCAAGCAAAATTCAAATAATAATAATAATTTAAAAAAAAAAAAAAAAGAGCCCTCCACACAAGTCGGAAAAAGAGATGCCTGAGATTTGAACAACATTTTAACTACTAATAAAAAAATTTAAAAAAAAAAAACCTTTTTTAGGGAGAATTATAATGAGGTCCTAAGAAAGAAAAATAATTATAAAACAAAGTTGTTATTTTCTAATCTAGAACTTGTTATTACAAGCTACTTAAATTATTGGTAGGACTTTTTAGTAATTATTTTCCTTACTTAGGACCTTACTGTAATTCTTTCTACTTTTTAATACTCGTAGTTTGTACTACTAAACCCAAAGGTGAATGAAGCTAGATACTACCAAATGAATGAAAAATCAGCTGGTCGTTAGCAATTGTTTAGACAGCCTGAACAGACTAATTAGCCCATGGAATGCATACCCATCACAGCTATAAACAGACACATAGAGAACGTGTTTAAACGGGTTTCAGTTTGAACACAAGATAAGGAGTTTAAAATCTTGGGCATGACAATCTTATCCTCTCATAGGCTTTGCATTGGACTGGAAAAGAATTGGACTGCCAACCAGTAAACTGGACGTAAAGAACACAATTGCTTTTAGGATAGTTTAATATTTTTCGTATATGCTCTTGAATTATCCATACAAATTCCTTCCGCATTTGAACCAGATCAACTGACAACAGAAAGAAAACCTGCGTGCCAAGACAAACTTTGTCGGACAAACTCACCTGACAAAGATAAGGCCTGAAATCCCGAGGATCTTCATCAACCAATTCTTGAAACCTTTTTAAACCCTCCTCCAAATCCCCCTGCAGAGCATACAAATAGTATTTTTATTAAACCATTACTCTAAAAGATGTAGTTAAAGTCTGTGCATGATTGTATTTTGGTGCCAGGAAAAGAGATTTATTTCCTAATATTGAACATAATCAAAACAGCCCCGCTACCAGCTGAGGACTTGAAAAATCAAATAACTGCTATAAATAAAAGTTCACCTTCACAACATGCATTTGTGCTATTAAGATTCTTATATTTCTCTCTTCTGTAACTCTTTTTTCACGGCATGCTGATTCTAAAGCCTCATTCAGCATTTCAAAGACAGCCGGACCTTCATGTTTTTTGTGCATCACAATAGCCAAACCCTGTGAAAAATTAACAAGTACCACTTGTTTTAACCATAACAAGAAATCAAGTATGAAGATATGAGACATAAATATGCGGATGTTAAAAATGCCATCCAAGAAACATCTAACTATCTAGATTCAAAATATCTAATCACTGAACTGCAAGTTCTGCATGAACTGATAGCCTTTGTGCTATATTGGTTGAAGACCAATCATCTACAAGGTGAAGAAAGACTCAGGTGCACTTCTCACAATAAGTAAGAGAAATACAATCACCTTTTAAACTTTTAATTTCACCAAGGGCTAGTAATGTAATAACAACCAACATTCAAACTAAAATCTAAAAATCTAATATGGTTATATTTCCAAAAACTCATCAATTCCATTGTGTTCAAAGATATGTATGAGTGTTAGCATATAAATGACGGCTAAAACGAAAATTTTGTACCTTTCAGCTTGGAAAATTGTCGAAAATTTTCAATAATATTCAAAAGAGGGTGACAAATCTTACATGCAGAGCTCTGATCAAGAGAGGCCTCTGCTCCAAGATTTCCTTGAACAATCTTTTAGCCGTACTCAATTGCCCCATTGTCTCGTAACAAAATGCCAGCAAAAGCCGCCACTCAACCTCGTTCGGCTCTGCATCAATCAAACTCCCGACGTACTTCACAGCCTCCTTCGACTTCCCCATCCTTATTTTCTTAAACAAAATCACCTTCAGAGCCTCAACATTTCGCGGGTCCTTCTCCAGAATCTTCTCGTACATTTCCTCGTCCTCACTTTTCTCTTTCAAGGCGTCACTACCCTCCTCCAGAGCTACGCCTGAAGTGACAGAGGGCAGTGCTAAAGCCACTCTTCTGTTAAAGCACCCGATTAAGATAAACGACCCAACAAGAAAAAACACAAGCTTCTCCGACAAAAGTTTGAATAGGCTTGTTCGAACAGAGCGAGGAAAAGAAGTAATAGAGCATGCTGAAGAGGAACAATCCAACTCTGCGCAAAGAGGAGAGGATTTGAAGGAGTTGCGAAATACGAGAGGTTGAATTGAAGTTAGCGTGGGTTTGGTGGGGCTATGAACCCATCGCTGTCGGAATGAATATCGGAGGCAATTGGCATTGAAGAGGAATTTAGAATCGAGCAGTTCTGCTTGGAAGAGAGAGAAAGGGGCGATTGAGTACATGTTTCCAACAAATAACACAGCACAGAGAAAACCAGGGCTCAGGGTTTAAGAAAATTAGCATAAAAATTAGCGTCCAACTAAATACCCTATATCATCTCCAGCTCCCTTTTGCCGTTACTGCCTTTCTGCATATGTTTCTCTCACCACCATTATGGCAATATTTCAAAAGCACCATTCTCCAGGTGAAGCGGGGTTGCGGGGTTGAAGGTGAAGAGAGGCAGGGGTGAGCAACCAAGCATCCTACCGTCGTAATTTCTTATTAATGCCCCAAAGGCCCAAACTCAACGCTGGTATTGTCATATGGAAATAAATGCTCCCAAGAACCAACAAGTCTTGTTGCAAGTAGAAAAAATTTGAACACCTTAAATATTATATTATGGGTCCGATTCTTAAGATGATGTGTATAAAAAAAATACTGTTAAGAGGATCCCACTACAACTCTTGACGGTACCCTCACAGATAAATCTCTTATTGTTCGAGTAGGAGAATATTCTAGAACCCTGGGCAACCAAAAAAAATTCTCCCATGAATATTCTTTGGATAATTCTAATATATTAAATGGTCTATTAGTGGTAATAAGTTTAAGGGAAGGGTTAAGTTTTATTTTACAGTCTGAAATGGGTGCAATTTTATTCATAAGTATTAAAGTGTGAAGCATTCTCTTGGTCAAAAAAAAAAGTGTGAAGCATTCAGGTCCCCAAAAAAAAAAAAGTGTAAAGCAAATTTAAGTGTTGATGACACCCTAGAAGATACAGGGTCTTGAACGAATCACAGTTGAAGAAAGGTACTGAACGGTGATCAGTGGCGGAGGTTGGCATAGGATTTTTCTTAGAAAAAGTTCATCAAGAGGATCGAATGGGCCATACACTTGGGGAAAAAAAAATTAACTCAACTCAAAATCTATAATTTTCCTTCTATCATTCATGTTAGTCACTTCAGTGATCAGAGGGAACTGCAATTTCAAAAGAAATGGTTAAAAATATTTTTAAGAAATTAATGCTCATTCTAAATTATTAAATATAAATTTCATACACAATTCTTTGATATCTCAATTTTATACATAACTCCCAATCCTGCGATACTCTCCATTCTCCAACTTCACCTTCAAGGCCCGCTTTAGGAATAAAACATGATGAGAAGCAGAAAAAATGAAAATAATACTAAACGCAAAATAATAATCGAAAAAGTCTTGGTCAATTTGGTACATCTCTGGCCTCTCGTTAGACTGGAAAATAAAATCATTATTTTATTGATTTTTCTTTTGGAAAATATTAAGATGCGTGACTGAGAAGAATGCGTATTCAATGGACTTTGATTAATCCTCCGTCTCTGAGAAAATCCAGAGTTCCAGACGATGGGGTTAGCATATGAGATTACTCGCCCTAATCATGGAATGGGACGACAGGACTTAATGAAGCTTTATACAGTACATGGGCTCGAATCCAGCCTCCACAGAGTGGGAACCAAAAAAAAGCCATAAAACTGAAGGGGAAAATTTCAAGGTTGATAACTCCAATTTCCAGTCATAACACCGGGAAGTTGAAATATTAAAGATGCAGAGATGTTAAATAACTCTTCAACCGCCATTGCACTCCCAAATTGGTGTCTACTTATTGAAGAAACGCGAATGCATTCATCATTATCCAAGTTATGTAAACAGAAGAAAGAAAGACAGGCCTTAGAGGAAGTTTCTGATGTCCAGGTTTTTGGCTTCAACCGCTTCCTCATCCTTGAATTCCTCCCTGGAATGGCAACATGACAAGTTAAAAATGAGTCTAGGATGGAAAAACAGGATTCATATTGCGAGTCCCTCAGTCCCTCCAACATCTCAAGTGGCCATGTCATATTTCAAATGTTTCAAATTCTTAAATCATTGAAGCCATTAAGCCCAGAGAAGGTATCATTCTATTATGCCAGCCCCAAATGAGGCGGCAATAAGATCATACATGTGATTTGCACCCCGAGACATCAAGGGAATAAATAAATAGCTAAACAAATAGTGAAATTTGTAATCAGCATTAACAAGACTGCAAGAGTACTACCTCTTCTTTTGAGTCTCCATTGCCTCTAGAGCATCTTTCTTCAGCTCCACTAGTTGTGCCTTGGCAACATCGAGCTCTAGCTTCTCCTCATGCTTTGGTAGATCTTCCTTCCGAATGCCAAGTCTATGTGATCGCCATCCCCCAAATTTGGGGTTGGGGGAAAAAAGAAAGAACAAGGTAAGGAAAGTAGTGAAACCTAGCCACTCAATCACATGAGGGTGTTTAAATTAGGTTTTCAAAAATGATTCTATAATGTATAAAGTAAGTATGTGAGAAGAATTTTGCTTCAACTTGCATGAAAGCAAGCACTTTTTTTAAGTGCTTTTAACTGTTACCAAACCACCACCACCACCCCCAAAAAAAAAAACTAGTTAAACAGTATTTGAAGTATTTGAACTAACAAGTAATTAGCTACCCAAAATCCAAACCACATGGCCGAAAATACAACAAAACAAAACTTAACTAAACAATGTGATAAATTGTCATAAGTTAGATTAAGCAGATAGACATCTTCCTTCTCATCAAAGAATCTAGATGTCACTTTAATCATTAGTCCAAAGTATCAAAATAATATAGGGGTCTCGCTCACTTTTTGTTCATCTTCTCGAACTCAGCCATGAGAAGACCCATTCCTTTCTTATCATCCCTCATCAGAGGTTTCTTCAGATCCTTTTCAACTTTGTCCAATGCTTCCATCATCATGGCCTCTGCACCCATATCATCTTTAATACCGCTCCTGCAAAAGAATATTAACATGACCAAATGATCTAACGTAATGAACAATCTGCAAATAGTGAAGCGAACGAACTTGCTTCTCATGGCCTTGTGCCCGGAAATATATATCAGTATAAATATATATTTACATAAAAAAATTCATGTGTACCCCAAAGTTTAACGTGGATATTAATTCCAAAAAATAGCCAACTTTTACAGAGCGACTGTAGATATTCAGGAGGACAATAAAAATTGGAATAAAGCAAGCTTTGGAAGCAGAGGATTTAGGGTTAAAAAAATGAGTTGTTTGCCGATTCAAAAGGGCATATTGAACAGAAAAATTTCATTTACACAGCACAAAAATCATACGCATCTTGGTTTTCAGGGAAAAAGAGAAACCAAATTAAGTAGGAAAAAGCACACCAAAGTTAGATAATGGAAATGGTTAAAGAATAGACCATCACATACTTAATTCTTATTTCCTTCAAAGTCAAAAGATAAGTACGAGCATCAGGAATATCTTGTGTTTCTGTTTGAATTGTGTGTCTGATACGTTGAGCTTCAGTAAACGCGCTTACTCTGCACAATAAACAAGAGATTATAACCATGAAATAGTTCAAACATAGAAAAAAGACAACAAATTTTACAGGATTACTGCAAGAGCGAATAGAAACAAGATTTCAAAAAAAAAAAAAAAAAAAGACATTAAGGTAAAGCAGAAGCTCACTTCTCCCTTATTGTCCTCATGATCCTCGCGTAATGAGAAACTGCAGCTGGATCATCCGGATCAATAGTGATCTTCTCTTTCCTTAATATTCCAATCGCTGCTTCAAATTTTGTCTTCACCTCCGAAAAGGCATTCTTCAACATCTCTTTTGCATTCAATTAGAAGTACAATATCAGAAAATGATATCCCAAAAAAAAATTCATTAAACTTCACACTCCGACTGCATAACCGTTTTTTATCTAAAGTTAACTCAAATTGCACCTGTACAATTGAAAGCTAACTAAAACTACCGGATCAAATAAATGAGCAGATTACATGATTACAGTCAGATCACAATTCAGCAAGATTTATCATTTATGCTGCAGAAAATGGAGTCAGTTAGGGACCCATACCAGCACCAGCATATGCTTGGATGCTGATCCCAAAATATACTTACTAGGGATGACTCTAAATTTATGATAAAGGGACAAATAAGACAAGTATAGTCAAGATTACTCACGATCTCCCTTTAATGCAGGAGGACCGGAATCTTTGGCAAAGTGACGGACCAGGATGGTGTGCTCCTTTTGTACAAGTATTTGACTAGCACAAACCTATAAGAAGAGAAGAAAAATGGACCCATTACCAACCAAAAAAAAAAAATTGATCAGCGAGATTGCCATAATTATCGTCATGCCAAAAGAAATGAGCAGAAAGTGCACATAGGAAAACCGATCCCTTACAAATTCTTAAGAAACCAACCAGTGTGCCAAGCGTCAATTGTCAGATGGGTATTGGGTAAAAACAAAGGAATGAAAAATGTTCTTTTCTCATAATTAGTTATAAGAAATTTTAAGCGGAACACATACCCTAGTCATACCAATTTCTTTCATTTGTACATATTCTATTCAATAAGATCTGTAATTACTAAGCTCCAAAACTTTTTGGGGTTTGAAGGATAGCCTTAATGCATTTCCAGCGATGAAGATGATCAGGAATCATAGGGTCACTAAGTTATATGCTTCTTCGAGCTCCACCCAAGCACGCCATTTAAATGTTAGAAAGGATAAGACAAATTGGCCAACACCCTCCCAGAATAAAGGCATTGAAATGTCAATATATATATATTCTTAACCATCGCTAAAGCTAGTCAATACCTAGAGAGAACTCTCGCTTTTTACCATTTTTTTCAGTGATCGAATAGAGCTTCAAATGCTCTTAGGCTGCCATTAACTAGTTTTTCCAGCCACCACCTCATCCTGACATCTATCGTCATTTTGCATTCCAGAAATGGCTTCACCAAAAATTCTTGGTAACTAGAAGACACAACCGCGTTACCCTTGCTACATTCAGCTAAATCCAGAACTCCATAGCTATGCAGATCCCGACAACCAATCAATTAGGATCAGAAGTTTATTAAACATGAAATGCAGAATATTGCACCGATCATTTAATGAGAAAAATAATCACTTTATGACAGCAATTTCTCTGTTTACTTTTCGCCGAGAATGACTCGAAAATGTAAAGCGAAATTAAGATCGAAAGTAATTCAGACGAGAAATAGGCCAAACGCTCACCAGTTTGGATTTGTTAACGAGACGAGAAGCGAGAGCCATGGTCAGAGTTCAGTGTTTCTTCTGCTTCTGTTGGCTTTAGGGCTTCTTGCAATCTGGTTTGAGAAGACAGGCCTCTTGTTCTCTTAACCTGCGATGAAACGCTTGCTAGTTACCCCATGGAACAGCGCTTTCCTGATGAGTAGGCCCGCGTTACATTTCAGCCGTTCGATATGATGCGACGATGCGATCCAAATTCTTTAAAATCTACGGCGGTAATTTTGAGGAACTTGCCATTCCTCTCTCCTTCTGCGTTGACTTTCTCACATCGCATGGCATATTACTTGGGCAAAAAAGAAAAATAAAGATAAAAGTGATTTTTAGTCACTTTTTTTAACATCCATCTTTTATATTTTGAGAGAATCCCAATTAAATTTAATTAAAATACCTAAATTCAAATTTAAGTGTACATTTTTAATAAATTCCTAATTAGATCACAAGACTTTATTAAGAATTTTTTAATGTTATTAAATGATCAGAATGCCCTTCTTTAATTCTAAAAAAAATTGATTGTTTTACCCCTCCCAAATGATTTCTCTTTTCTCTTATGATTATTTTTTTGGACCGAAAAACATATAAATAATTTTAAAATATTTAAAATATGTATATATAACCAAAACCTTTAAAAATATTTTAATGAAACATTTTAAATTACAATATAAATACCCTTTAAATAAATATTTTGTATTTTCAAGTTGTAAATATTTATTTTTAAGATATAAAAATATCATCATCATAAAAATATTTTATATTAAATTGTTACAAATTACAATTTTGAGTTAGAATTCAATGTTTGCTTAAATAAATAAAACTAACATAAATTATAAGAACATAATATTAAATATTTTTCGTAATTAAAACATTTTAAGATCTTAAAATAAATATTTTAAACAAAAAATAAAAATATTTATTTTAAGTCTATTTATGTTAAAATTTAAAATGTTTTATTAAAATATTTTTGAAGATTTTAGTTATATATACAAATTTTAACTACTATAAATTTTTTATCTGTTTTTTAGTTCTAAAAACAATCATAAGAGGTAAAAGATTATTTAGAGAAATAAAATAATCAATTTTTTATTTTAATTAAAGAGAAACATTCTGGTCATTTAACAATATCTAGAAATTCTAAATTAGCAATCTTGTTAAATTAAGATTTTTTCTTATATTTTTAATACTCAATTTTTTACATTTTAGAATTTAATATTTGATTTTTTTTTCAAGTAATCTTGATACTGGCACAATGTTTGACCGCCGAAAATTCAATACATCCTACCACTTCTTCTTCTACAAATGTTTTTATCTATTTTAAAATTGAGTAAAATACTCTAATTACCTTTCTAATTTGCATCAATTATAAAGATCTCTCCTCTATTTTAAAAACATACAGTTTAATCCAATTATTTAATACTATTAAGAATATTCTTAAAATATTCTTAAAATATTATTTTTAAATAAATTTTATATTAAAGTAAATTTTATTTACTATTTTATCTCTCATTCTAATAAATTTTTAAATTTTATTTCTACAGTTATATCTATTTCTTTCGGTTAAGATAAACATCAAAGATTAGAGTAAAAAGTTTAACTAATTTTTTAATAAATATTTATATACTTGACTAAATATGTTTATAAATTTTTATAACAAAGATATGTTTAAAAGTTTAGAATTATAAATTTAAATAATTTATAAAATATTTTAAATTTATATCATTTAAACTTCACAATAAACAAAAACTATGTATTTAAAATAAGTTTTTACAATTTAAAAAAATTAAAGTAAATAATTTCTAACTAATATGATACAATATTAAAATTATAAAATATTATGATTTAGATCAAAATTAATAAAATTTATAACGTATTATAAATTTTAAAAATAATTATTTTTTAATTTTATGAATACAATTTTTGGAAAATATAAATGTCTAAATAATTATTAAGTTAAAAATAGGTATTTTGGAAAAAAAATAATTTAAAGTCAAATTTAATGGTCAACTAATAGTTTAGGTGGATGGAAATAAAATCTTAAATATACAAGGAAGATTTATGTAATATATGTTTTAACTGTAAAGGAGGTTCATGTATGTTTTCTAAATAAAAGAAAAGTTTCTGTAATTGAGATAAAATAGAGGGAAGGTGTCTAAAATTGAGATAAAATAATTAATTTTTTATTTTAATTAAGGAGAAACATTCTGGTCATTTAACAAAATCAGAAATCTTAAATTAGGACTCTTGTCCAATTAAGATTTTTTCCTTATATTTTTAATACTCAATTTTTTACATTTTAGAATTTAACTTTTGATTTTTTTTTTTTTTTAGTAATCTTAATGCCCGCGCAGTGTTTGACCACAGAAAACCGCAGAAAATTCAATACATATTACCACTTCTTATACAAATGTTTTTACCTAATTTAAAATTATATAACCATTTAATACATCTTTTAATTTATTACAAGACACATGTTTTGAACTTTAAATAAAAAAGTTGTATTTATTATGCTTGAGAAAAATGACTAGGGTTTTCTCTATTTATTGCATTTTGTGCAAAAAATAATTTAAAATCAAACTTAACGGTGAACTAACGGTTTGAGTGAATGAAAATAAAATCTTAAACATATAAAGAAGATTTATGTAACATGTTTTTACTATAAGGGAGGTTTACATATATTTTCAAAATAAAAAGGAGGTTTCTGTAATTGAGATAAAATAAAAGAGAGGCTTATGTAATTGAGATAAAATAATCAATTTTTTATTTTAAGTAAAGAGAAACATTCTAATCATTTAACAATATCAGAAATCCTAAATTAGAGCTCTTGTCTAATTAAGATTTTTTTCTTATATTTTTAATACTCATTTTTTTACATTTTAGAATTTAAATTTTGATTTTTTTTTTCCAGTAATCTTGATGCCCGTGCAGTGTTTGACCGCAGAAAATTGAATACACCTTGCCACCTCTTCTTATACAAATGTTTTTACCTACTTTAAAATTATATAACCATTTAATGCATCTTATAATTTATTACAAGACACAAGTTTTGAACTTTAAATAAGAAATTTGTATTTATTATGCTTGAGAAAAGTGACTAGGGTTTTTTCTATTTATTGCATTATGGGAAAAAAATAATTTAAAATCAAACTTAACGATCAACTAACGGTTTGGACGGATGAAAATAAAATCTTAAATATACAAAGGAGGTTTATATAACGTATGTTTTAACTGTAAATGAGGTTTATATATGTTTTTAAAATAAAAAGAAGGTTTCAGTAATCAAGATAAAATAAAAGGGAGGGGTCTGTAATTAAGATAAAATAATCAACTTTTTATTTTAATTAAAGAGAAACATTCTGGTCATTTAACAATATCAGAAATCCTAAATTAGGACTCTTGTCTAATTAAGATTTTTTCTTATATTTTTAATACTCAATTTTTTACATTTTAGAATTTAACTTTTGATTTTTTTTTTCAGTAATCTTGATGCCCGCGTAGTGTTTGATCGTAGAAAATTAATACATCTTACGTCCTCTTCTTATACAAATGTTTTTACCTATTTTTAAATTATATAACCATTTAATACATCTTATAATTTATTACAATACGCAAGTTTGGAACTTTAAATAAAAAAGTTTATTTATTATGCTTGAGAAAAGTGACTAGGGTTTTCTCTATTTATTAAATTCTGTAGAGAAAAATAATTTAAATCAAACTTAACAGTTAAGTAACAATTTAGGGCAGATGAAAATAAAATCTTAAATATACAAGTGAGGTTTATGTAACATATGTTTTGACTGTAAGAGAGGTTTATATATATTTTCAAAATAAAAAGGAGATTTTTGTAATTGAGATAAAATAGAAGGGAAATTTATGTGATTGAGATAAAATAATCAATTTTTCATTTTAAGTAAAGAGAAATATTTTGATCATTTAAAAATATCAAAAATCCTAAATTAGGACTCTTGTCCTAATTAAGATGTTTTTATATTTTTAATACTCAATTTTTTTACATTTTAGAATTTAACTTTTGATCTTTTTTTTCAATAATCTTGATGCCAGCACAATGTTTGACCGCAAAAAATCCAATACATCTTACCACTTCTTCTTATACAAACGTTTTTACCTATTTTAAAATCATATAATCATTTAATGCATCCTATAATTTATTACAAGACACAAGTTTGGAACTTTAAATAAAAAAGTTGTATTTATTATGCCGGAGAAAAATGACTAGGATTTTCTCTATTTATTGCATTCTGTGGAAAAAAATAATTAACGCACCCAACATTTAAAATTGACTCTCTCACACCGAAAAACGATACTTTGTGTGTGCTTGAATAGATCACAAATGCAGCAATAAGCTAATTAGCTTTAATCATCCACCTCCACCTCCCTAGACGGAGTTTGACTAAAAATACAAAAGTCATCCAATAGAGGAAATGGGCATATCCATTAGCTTCTTTATGCAAGAAGTTAATAGAAATATTCCGACCCCCATGCCAAAGCTTCCTAGAGAGCCTTGACAAGGATCATTTGCACTTTCCTGCCCTGTAACTTGGTTTGAACAAGCTTGTCAAATCTTTCTCTATCGAAATTTGAAAGTCACAAATCCTTCAACAAGAGGGGTCACAAAACCAAGAGTAAACAGCAGACCCATATAAGCATGAAAACAACAGACACATATTCAGAAATTTCTTCTTGACAATTCATCCAAATGATATTCCATCTATTAGAAATTTTATTATACAATCTAAGTATAGTTAAACCAATCACTATCGTCTAATGTCTGTGCATGTAATTTTACATTTCTGCAGCAAAAGATTTGCCACATCCACAGGTTTGTGTAGCATTAGGATTCTTAAAAGAGAAGCCTCCCCCAATCAGAGCATCGCTGTAATCCAATTGCATACCATACAAAAAGAGTAGGCTCTTGGGATCACATACTGCAAAACCACATGGAAGAAAAGTTGAGGAACATTTACATAAATAAGTACTGCCTCATGCAATATATAAACTAATAAAATCAAACCCTATAGTAAGACATGCAAATCCCACAATATAGTTTCCTTTGTAATTTGAATGGATAATCATACAAGCAGTGAATTCAAAGAGTCACCGATCACTACAGCTATAGTATATCCTGAATCTCCAGTTTCGTTTCACCAAAATATCTTCAATCACAGGCAAAAGAATATTATTCATCAATGAATTTCTTGTAACATTGTGTGTGCGCGCGCGTTGCAGACCCAATGGAGGCTACAAATTCAGCGAATTCAATACCAAGTAACCCTTCCTTTATTCATCACAGGCAGTAAGCCCAATCAATGGAAGTAATGCAAGAGCAGTTTCAACCATCACAATTCTAGTTCGATCACAACTACTAAAAAATTCAGCAAAGAAAGCTTAAACAAAAGATCATGTAGAAGAAGAAGCTTTTACTGCATTCTCAGATTTAGAAGTCAATTCATAAAATGAACGATGAACCAGCCTCAAGCAAGCAGTGACAGCGAATAAACTAGCATTTCCTATATTACTTTTCCTAGTTATACCTGAATTTGGGAGGGAAAAACAGTCAGCCACACCATTTCACACTTTCAAACTTAGCTCTTAGGTAAAACACGAATTCGAAACTAGAAATTGCAGGCAAATTAGGTTTTAAAAGTAATTTTACAGTATACGAAATAAGTATGTGAAAAAAGTTTTGTCTTCACTTGCATAAAAGCACTTTTTAAAAATACTTTTTGGACAAACCGAGCACCCCCGAAGTCAAAACTATCATTGTGAAAATATGTCTTTGATGGATTATAAATCAGGAAGAAAAAGGTAAATTCTTACGCTACTTGAAACCTGAATCCTGGAAGATTAGTTAATTTCTCGGAGTAAATGTTTCATTCCAAATGTAGACGCACTGACACTCCAAAAGAAGCAATCCCATAACAACCCATATGCCAATGCCATCCCACCCTGCCTTAGGGATTAAAAATGTCAAATAAACTACAAGACAAGTCGTACCAATTACAAAACCATTGTATTCAATAATGGAGTCATCTGCTCTTGTGTTAGCCCCGTCTTCAAAATCCATTGTGTATGACATGCCAGAGCAACCACCCTGTTTAACACCAATCCTTAAGCATAAATCTTGGTTGCGCTCAGACCTCATCTTGTTCAAGTGCTTCAGTGCATTATCCGTCAGAGAAATTGCAGGTGCCAATCCTTCTGGTGTTGGTGCAGCTGTTAGATTTAGGTAGAAAAGACTGTTATTGGTCTAAAGGTCAGGTGGAAATAAATGAATGACAAATGTTATTCTGAAGCTATTGAATTCAACTCCAAAAATATGCACACAAAAACTGAGAAAACTAGCCGTGTCTATAAGATATTCCAACTTTTGGCAAGTAAACCGAACAACAAGAAAACCAAGTTGCCTTGGTAAGGCAAGCGCCGTATTAAAGTGAAAATGAAGAGGCAAAGGGTCAATATTGACGATGTGTCTCAAGGCCTACTGAATGGTTTGATACGTTGTCCACTTCCATCCTATCTCCCTCCACTCCTTCCAATACACCATTAATATATCAAATCTTTGAATCACTGCGTAATTTTGATCAAATCCTTGACCTTATAATGACCGCTGGACTTCCATTTCAAATTAGAAATTGTGTTAAAAAAAGAGTTATTCCCAACAAGTCGCCAGCTAGGAAATCAAGAAATAAATGCGTAAAGGTTCTCATTCCTCTATCTAATATTAACATAGCTCCAATAAATTCGGAGGAATTGAGCAAACTCTAGGTTTTTGCTATTACATTGAAAATATAGTGCAACACTTTCCACAATGAAAGAAAGTAAGAAACCCTTCAAATGGGAGAAAGAGAATCCGTTAACCAAAACTTTTTTTTGGGGGGGGGGGGGCGAAACGAAACGAAACATCTAAACAGCATATGAACATGTAAGAAGCCAACGAGAGAAAAACTGAATTTTTGAGTTTAGCTATCCCTAAAAAGATTAAGCATATGAAATTCCAAACATAACAATGGCACAGGATTAATTGCTCAACAGAGAATAACATGGACTAATTGACAAAACATCAATAGCCAGGTTATGTTCATGATTCGCAAGGTCAAACGGAAGACGTATCAACTGAACTCCATAAAAGTAAGCATCACGAAAATCATATTATATAAAAATCAGGGAGTAAAATATCGAGTAATACAGAATATACAGAAAGGGGAAATAAAAATGAAAAATACCTGGAACTTGAACTGAGCGAATCGAAAAGGATTTCCGATGGTGGAGATTTGGTCGTGAAAATCGAAAAGAGACTGAATTTGGAGGAACAGATATCGGAGCCAAGTCCTTGGGGACACCAAGAACCTGGGGAGAGTACGAAGAAATTGCAGAGAACGCCATTGAAGGGGACCAAAGCAAGTTTCCGTGCCTCGCTGGAAATGACGAGCTATGTGGTGTTGCGACCTTGAAGTTGGCCCCAAAAAAAACCCAAAAACAAAAAGTCTAAACGTGAGATTTTTATGTGAAATTAATTATCGGCCGCTAAAATGCAAAGAACATCATACCTGTGGTCAGATCACAAGCTAATCGAACGATGGAGATAGATCCATCTGTATCATTATTTTTTTAATCAGTTCTATCATTTTCTTTTGTTCTTAATTTTTTGTCTTCATTAAATGTTTGTTCATCCACAGCTCTCTGAGACCCTGAACATGACTTTGAATCCGTTTGGAATAATTTAAAAATAATCTTTTAATCGTAATTTATAAAATACAAGATAAACATGTGAAAAGAGTTATATCTCGATTTACGTAAAATGTATTTATAAGTTATCTCAATCGTGATAATAAATATGACTTTTATCTTTTTCATCTTAAATATAATTTTAGTAATAGTAATTCAACTTGATTCAATTTAAATATGATCATTTACGTTTTGGATCATTTGAGAATAATGTTTATGATGTCTGAGAAATCCATGCCTATTCAACATTCTACATGATAAATGCCGCTTATAATGATAAGGGACAATGACAAAAAAAAAAAAACCCTAAAAATTGCGAAATCCCAATTCAAACACTTAATACTTAAAAATTTTAAGAAATGAAGTAGTTCCTGATATGATATTTTGTAAATATAGTTAAATGACTAAAACGCTCTTATTTCAAAAAGTTTATTAATAAGTTGTGAACTGGTAATGATAAGTGTTAAATAGCAAATGACAAAAATATACTAATAATAACAAATTATTTATTAATAAGTTATGAAGTGACAATGACAAATATTGAATAACAAATGATAAAAAATATACTGGTAATGATAAATTTGAAATAAGGGTATTTTGGTCATTAAACTACATTTATAAAATATCATATCAGTCACCATTTTCTTTCCCAAGGTTTTGAAGTGTTAGGCGTTTAAATTGGGACATCGTAATTTTCAGTTTCTTTTTTGTCTTTTTCTCTAATGATTATGGTTATTGACTTATTTCAAGATAAATTGGGTATTAAGCTAAAATTATTTGAAAAACACTAACCACGTCCTTAATTTTTTTTTTAAGAATAAGATTATGAGTTCAATTTCTAATAGATAGATGCGTGAATTTTTTTCATTGACGGAGTGATGAAAAAGGATAAAATTAAACAAGAAGGTATTTTAAAAATAAATGTAATCTCATTAAAACTGCGAAAAATTACTGTTACTAATTTACTCGACATCCAATGAACATTAAAGAAAATAAAAGAAATCGTGTGGATTTAGATTCATCCATCAGTAATTTGAGGTGGCATCCAACATTAGCAGGCACAAGAGCTACGTTGTTCTGGTTCTGAAACAGATTCGGAGAATCCCGGAAAATATCTGCAATTACATGAACATGATTAAAGCAGGAACTAAGAAAAAATAAAGGAAAAATTGCTATAAAAATCTCAAGAAAAAATATAATTATAAAAAAATCCCAATAATAAATTAACAGCTTCATTTCTTACCATGAAGCTTATCACTCATTTATCATGAGATTTTTTAATAATTATATTCATTTCTTAAAATCATACACTGATATTTCCAAAAATAAGCTCAAAAATCAACAAGAAAGATAATACAAAGTATTTCTTTTAATCCTAAATATAAAACTTATTTTATAATATAAGTCTTAAGTTTAAGGGGGTGTTTGGCAACCCTCAAAAGTGCCGCAAAACGAGACAAACTCATTCACATATTTACTTCGTAAATTATAAAAACACTTTTAAAATCATAATTTGATTTCTATCCAAACACCTTCTAAGACAAAAAGAGTATAATATAACCACGAGTTGGAGATTGACTAAGATTCTTACATGTCTTCTTGGTGTTCATTTTCGAGTGCAATTTTAGCAACGCATAAGAATGCGTCTTCAACATTGTAGTTCTCCTTGGCAGACGTTTTGAGGTGCGGTATGTTTCCCCTGCTCTCACACCATTCCTTAACCTTTTCCTCGCAAACCTGCATCATATATATATACACCCAAGTCTTCATTTTTCACGTGCATGAATAAGAACTAAAGTTACTCCCTCTAGTCTTAAAAAATGTAAGAGTTTAATAATAATGGGTTTATTTTGATATTAGATGTAGCATTTCAATTACCTCTAAAAAATATTTCAAAATTAATTAAATTATTTATTAAAAATGTGTGTTGGTTTTCTTAAAATGTCATATTTATTCATTAGTGTTAGAACTACCCATCATTATAAACTTTTTCTTTTCACGTGTAATCAATATGAATAATTTAATAAATATATTACTCTTTCAATCCTTAATATAAGACCTAATTATTAAATTAATTTTGATTCTAAATATAAGACCTATTTTTCATATTTATTAATTTTTCTTAAAGTACCCCTAGGTATATTCGCTCAACTATAACCAAGTAGAAGAGAGACGGAGAATATTAAGAAAAATGATTATGGTATTTTAAAAAAAGCATACTATATTTCTTATAATTAACTAACTTACCTAACTTCCTTAATCTAATCAAATTAATTAAATAAGTTTTATATTAAGGATCGGAAGAGTATAAATTTGGAAGGCCAAAAATGTTAAAATCCTTATATTTATGATCAAAGTAAATTTTTTTTATTAATTGCACATGTTAAAGAGTTTTTTTTTTTTTATTAAAGGAGTAGTTTCCCATCCAAATGATTAAAATAGATACTCTCCTTTATAAAAACAAACACACAATTTTATATAAATGATTGGCGTAACTGTTTTTCTTAATTAATTTCTACAAATTGGTTATTTAAATAACTATTTTTTTTACCAGCATATAAATAACTATTGTATAAATCTCTCTATTTCAATAGCGTAGTGTTGAAGGTAATGGCCAGTAACACGTAGCGCACTCATACCATGCTGTTAGAACAAAACTAAAATCATTGATTAGATTCAGAAAAGTTAGTTAATGTCGTTTCATACCGTTAGATTCTGGCCGATAGTGAGGTCAATTTTGTTTCCGAGTAATACAAAGGGAAATGCTGCGGGGTTGTCCAGATCTGCCTGAGATCAAAATGAAAAACACAAAATGAGCTTTATTTCATTAAAACCTGGTGAAAAAACTGAAAATAAATGAGTCAATAACAGGGAGATTTTTAGGTGATTTTAATATTTCAAACTGACTTACTTTCCACATCATTTTATTATACTAATTCCAGTCCTTAATATAAAAACTAAAAATTAGTTGACTAATTTGAATAGATTAAAAAAATTAGTTGACTAATTTGAATAAATTAAAAAAAAAGTTAAATTAGTTATTTGTATATCATTACTAATCAAGTGTATTAGTTAGAACTACTATTATTACAAGGACTATCTTAAAAAAATAGATAAATATAAAAAAATCAATTGAGATTTTATATTTAAGACGAAATAAAAATCAAATAAGTTTTTATACATCTTAACAACTCAAGGAATTTTCAAGGAAAGATTCTAAATTTTTCTGTAATTTTAAAAGAAACAGTTATGAAACTATTTTACCATATCCAATGGTAAAAAAGGCAGTATTCATTGTTACTCCGTTGTTGTCATCCAATATATATATACTGATTTTATTATTTATAATTTTAGAATATACATGCATGAATGCTAGTAAAAAAAAAAAAAAAGAATATACATGCATGAAGCAAGTGTACCCATATTTCTTGCCTTTTTTTTTTAAATTTTTCATCCTTTCTTTAGCCCACCAATTCTCTTAGAACATGTGATGAGTTTATGGTCTTAAACATTGAACCAGCCTAGTTCTCTAATCAATTAAAAAAAAACTGCTTCTTTGAACATAAATCTGAAAAGAAGAAAAAAATATGTTACTTGCTCTGCTTAGCTAATTTGAATTGAAAAAAATTAACTAAATTAGTTATTTGTCAAAAATATATGTTTAATTTTCTAAAATACTTTCTTAAATTATTTGTATTAAAATTACCTCTCATACAAACTCTCTTAACATATATATAATCAATAGAGATAATTTAAAAGGAAAAAAAGATAAATATAAAAAACAAAATAAACTAATACTTTATATTTATGAATTATGATTAAACTCGAACTCCCGACTAATATTTTATATTAGTAATTGGAAGCAAGATATCCTAAAGTATATACTACCTCCAGTCCTAAATATAAAAGTTAGTTGACTAATTTGAGTAAATTAAAAAAACACGTTAAGTTAGTTATTTATAATAAATAGGTATTATCTTTTAAAAAAATCTTTACTAATTAAGTTTGCTGGTTAGAGCTATCATTATTAGAAGAAGATATCTTGGAAAAAATAAATTAATATGAGAGACAAATTGGATTAAAGTATTATATTTAAGATCAAAACAAAAGTCAAACAAGGTTTTATATTAAAGACCGGAGATAGTATATCTAACCTCATCTCAAGCATGACCCCAAGGGCAGATACAGTGAACTATCATCTCTCTTTATCTCTTTGTGGATTTTTTTTTTTTTTGGCATTGGGAAGAAAAGTGAATTCAAAATATAATGGAAGAAATGTAGCTATCATAATAAATAGAGCCTTCCATATACATGGTTTGGCCATTCATATCATCTAGAGATTTTTAATCCAATGGTCATAAATTCACTAAACATAAACAGAGACAGTAACTCCACAGAGAGAAATCCGGATTGATGCCACAAACCTGTCTAGAGAACTCGTCATGCCACGTGTTGAGTGTCTCGAAGGTTCTAGGCACATTCACATCATACACCAGAACACAGCAATCTGCTCCTCTGTAAAATGCAGTTCCCAAACTCTGAAACTTTTCCTGCCCTGCCGTGTCCCAAATCTGCAGTCACAACATGAATTTTCCCAGAAAATCACTTCAACCTTTTCCTTAACAAACACAAAGAAATCAATCACTCACCTGCAAAGTTACCGTTCTGTCATCAACTTGTAGTTCCTTTGTAACAAAATCAGCCCCTATCGTGGATTTGTAATGCTCACTGTACTTCTTGTACACGTATCTGAATTTGTAGTAAGTTATGAATTTGATAGCTATTGAGAGAAAAGCAAGAATCAATCAAGTTAATGGGGATTTATATATAATGCTGAGTCTACAGAGAAATCAGAGAAGTAACAAGAATTCAAATTTCATTGTTTGATGTGAAAAAAAAAAAAAAAGGATACTGATTCATCAGAGACGTCTTTCCCACCCTGCAAAATCAAACAGGACAAGAAACAGAGGAATTAAAAACTTACATTTAGTTCGGATCATCCGATGATAAGTGATCTGATGAGTTCTGAGAGTAGAAAGTTATAGATTTAAGAGACATACCCACAATCACCGAGGAGGATGACCTTAAGCAAGGTTCTTTTTCTTCTGCTCTGTGAAGTAGAGTCCATGATGAAGAAGCAGAACCAGTCTGGTTTGTTTGTTTGTTTGTTGCTGTGTTAGTTGAAACAGAGTAAAGAAGATGACGAGGTTATGATCATGTTCTTCGAGGTTGTTCTTGATCTTTCTTCTTGTTGATTAGATCGATCTCCTCTCTTTTGGGGGTCATTGACCTTTTTATGGGTATTGGAATGATGAAGATGGTGGGAATTTGAGAATCATGCGAGCCGATTGCCAACCTGACCAGCGTTCTAATGCCAGCTAAGCTTTGTTATTTTCGGGATAATTTTATCAAAGGACCACTAATGTAAATTTGTTTCGATTGAACTCTAAAAAAACTCTGATGTTTTGATAATGAATAACCAAAATACAGTCCTAATTATAAAAACCAGTTGATTAATTTGAAGAAATTAAGGAAGTAAGTTAAATTAGTTATTTGTCCTAGATAGGTATTGTCTTTCCTAAAATATCCTTGCTAATCAAGTGTATTAATTAGAACTATAATTATTAGAAGGATTATCTTGAAAAAAATTGAGTAAATATGAGAGACAAAATGGATTGGGGTCTTATGTTGAGGATCAAAATAAAAGTTAAATAAATTCTTATATTAAAGACCGGAAGTAGTAACTAATAATTTGAGAGTTGTTATTAGTTCTATATAACACATATTTCACATATGAGTATTTATTAATTTTTTTAAAATTAATCTTATTAATATTCTCTCAATAATAATCAAGTATGAGAGAAAGAGAGAAAATTAAAAAAATGATTAGGGTATTTTAAAAAAATATCATATTAGGTCTTATATTAATGATGAAAAAATAATATCAAAATCTGCAAGTATGCATATGAAAGTTTAGAACTCTCGGTTTGCATAATCAAACATTTTATTATAAAAAAATTTATGCCTGTTTATTTACAAATATAGATACACATTTTAATAACCAATCATAGGAGAATTAATAAGTTTTCTCTTAAAAAGAAGCACTTCGGTTGTTTACCATTGAAACATAATTTCACTTTGGTTCTTTTGGTATTGCAATAAAACTTCAGCACCTTTTGAGGCGACATAGAACTAAAATCACATCTATGGTTCTTTAATAAAATTATTCCATTTATTTTTGAAAAAATTGGGAACAAATCCCTCGTTGAAAATTTAATTGGCAAATGAGATCTAAGGATTTTGTATAATTTAACTTCTATTGTGTCCAATTTATCTTTTCTTGTGTATAATGATCTTTTTTTATACGATGTGCAACTCAATTTTTTTTTGTGTAAATGAAATTCTCTTATATGCAAGTTATCTTCTTTATGTGCGAACTAATTCCTTATATCTAAATAATATTCTATACAAATTATCTTCTCTTTATGCAAATTACTTTTTTTGTGTGTAATTAAGCTTTCCTTGTATAATATACTAAGTCCTATTTACTAACTAAATTTTGAACAAGCATTTATCCTCAGTTTTCCCTTTATTTTTTATGCAATAAGCAAAAAGTTGAAAAAAGAAAAGAAAAAGAAAATTAAGTCAGTCGTTGTCGTTAACGTAAGTATCCGATGGCCCCTCGGCCACCTTGGACTCCGCCAGACATTCGTGCTTGTCTCTTATTGCTGGATCTGAATCTGTTCGGCCACAAACGGAACAAAATAAAATTTTAAAAAAATATTAATAATAAAAACAATATAAAAGCCACATTGTTTCAGTGTGGATGGGTGGTGAAATATTTTCAATCATTTTTTCAGGTGTAATCTAATCTTCTAACATTTTTTAAAGGAAAATTTTGACTTTTAATTTAATAATTTCGGTCTGCCTGCCCATTTTCGATAGTTGATGTTACTTTTTTTTTTTTGGGCTGATTAGTTGATGTTACTTAACAATAACCTTATTTGTGGGCAAAAAAAAAAAAAACAATAACCTTATCTCTCTATATATTTTTATATACTCTTCTGGTTCTAATTGTGAAGTTGGTTTTAGTTCTAAATATAAGACATATTTCTTATATCTATCAATTTTTCTCAAATAACCCATGTTGATACTCTATCAACTATAATCAAACATGAGAAAGAGGAGGATATAATGAAGATGATTAAGGTATTTTAGAAAAAACATATCATATTTATTATAGTTAACTAACTTATCTAACTTTCTTAATCTAATCAAATCAGTTAAATAAGACTTATATTAAAAACCAGAAGAGTATAAGAGGAGGGGGCTTACTTGGATAATTATTGGTATTCACACAAATAATGACTATGTGATCCGTTATATTAACCATCATTTCTTGCAAATTCTGAATTTCTAAGATGTTGATTGGACTGGACTTTGGAATAGTCGAGTGATGCGTAGTTTTAGTTCATTTCTTTTTTTTTTTTCCTCCCTCACAATAGTTTAAGGTAAAATATTTTTTTTAGACACAAAGAATTGTGTTCAATATATTGTTAGGTGTTAAATATAAATACTTCTTTTAATAAAAATTTAAACTTTAATTTGCCACGTTATAAATAAGTAATCCTATGACGGAACCCAACCTCATTGGTGTAAAATGCTTCTCATTGTTTTTGAAGTTTGTATCTCGAATCTGTAACTGGACTATAAGTTAAAGATTCTAAGCACCTTGTTTATAGATTACTCCCCTGATTCTAAATAAAATATCTCTTTTATAGTGTAATTTACACTACAAAATATTTAGGACCGAAGGAGTATAATATTGAAACTTTTCATGAAAACTAAATTTAGAAAGAAAAAATATCCCACATTCCTATCATGAACAATTATTGATCTAAAAGGATTTGACACTTTGCCCCATACGAAAGCATCCAATGCTTTTCCTTTGAATTAAATATGATCAACTTACCCTAGTATAGATTGATATTATTTATAACAATTTTGTATTATTTTTGTTAAGATATAAACTTTATTTGCATTAAAAAATGATAAAATTAATTAAAAAATAATTAATAATTAATATTAACTTTAACCAGTGAAGAATGAACAACTGAGATTAAGGGGTCACTTTAGCATATAGAAACAAGCGTTTCCCAGCAAATCTGTCATGCCTTTAGCTTACGTTCTCCTTATCACTTCATTATATATTTTCAACAACCTTTTCATGTTTAGCTTAAATACATTTTTTTAAAATTTTTTAAAACAAACTGAAAATAAATTTCAAAGGATAGCACTCAGTACTTTCCGTAAGGAAAATCCGAAGAAGCAGCTGAATTGTGCCTCAATCAAGTTCTCTCAAATTCTGACCGAAAATAAATTTAGAGGATCCTTTTGTCAGTTTTTGACTTGGGACCAGGCATTTGGCCGTTCGAATAGGTTAGGCAAATTAGGCGTGGGGCCTATTATTATCATAGCCGTCGCCGCCGTCTGGTGCACAGATTAACATAAGAATTAATTAAAAATTTAATTTGATCTTAGCCATAAATTTCAATCTACCTGATCTTTAATATTTATTTATTTTGTTTAAATAATTTTAATAATGATTACTTATATTAAAAAATTTTATTTAAAATTATTTTTAATACACATGATTAATAAGAACTTCTTGATATACTAAATTTTTTTCCTCATACATGCCTACTTAGGAAATCAAAGTATCAAAATTATCCTAATATTTGCCACCTCAGTCCTTTTTTTTTGCAATAAACTTTTTAACACTGTTAGTCTTTATGTAATATTATCTCTGGTCCTTAATATAAAGTTTTGTTTGATTTTTATTTTGATCATAAATATAAGACGTCAATCCACTGTGTCTCTCATATTTATGCAATTTTTTTCTAAGGCAGTCCTTCTAACAATGATACTTATAACCAATATACTTGATTAGTAAGGATATTTTAGGAAAGACAATACTTATTTATTATAAATAACTAACTTAACTTATTTTTTTAATCTCTTTAAATTAGTCAACTAGTTTTTATAATTAGGATCAGAGGTAGTATTTTTTTAGTATGGCTAAAGCATAGATATCCTCTATTGGAGGCAATCATATTTAAAATACTGTTGGGTATTAAATATGAACACATCTTTTAGTAAAAATTTGAACTTCGATTAGTTCCGTTGTGAGGGGTTAATTTTTTTTTATTAGACCCAATCCCGTCGGCAGAGAGGCAATAGTTTTGAATACGGACTTAATGACAGAACCTAAAAGGATCCAATAAAGAAGGGAAGAAAAAAAGTTCAGTGACCTAATCCAAAACTAGGTGGAACAAAGTCTTTTGGGACTAATTGGGCCCAAAGATGGGCTTTAGTCTGTCGCCAGGCTGATAATGGGCTCTTGGCCTTTTATTTGATCCCAGATGTCGCTAACGCTGCTGATAAATACGGGCATGTCTCTTACCAAAAAAACAAAAGACACGTGCGTGTCTCATGTCTTCTTCAGTATTTGTTGTATAAATTAAAAAAATTTAAAAAAATAATGAAAAAGAAAGAATGCTCATAAATTATTCTTTAAAAATAAAATAGACATTATACTAGTATATCCTACATTTTATACATTGAAATTTGAAATTTTTTTGGGTATAAAATGTTTGTGGGGAAATATCTGCACAACGCGAAAGGCTTAAATTCTCTCTTGTGATTTGTGAAACCACACTGTGTTTGAATTAGCTTTTTAAAAATAATTTCATTGAGTTTGAAATAAGTATGTGAGAATAATTCTCTCTCGATAAAAACTTTTTTAATTGGTTCAGTGAAAGATCAAAATAATATTCTCTTGACTCATGAATATATGAATTGATTGATGAACTTGGTTTAATCATAAATATAAGATATTAATTAATTTTGTTTCCGAGATTTCTAATTTTTCAACCATTCCTATTAATTATGCATATTAAATGATATTTTTTATCAATTAGTATTTTCTAATACAAATGATTTTTTTTTAGCCATCTCTAATACAAATGATTGAATCTATGTTTTAATAACTTGAATGACATAAGTCACAGTCAGAGATATTTTAATCCCGGTAAATGAGTCATACGGAGCTTCTAATCTAATTAGGCCCGGTTTGGTAGAGCGATAAAAATTCTCTATAAGCACGTTTTTATATAAACTGAAATAAAACTTTTTTTATATATTTATTTTGTATTCCGTAAATAACTATTAAAAATCAGCTTATAAGCTACTTATAAGCTGTTCCAAATTAGACCTTAGTCTTGACACATAAAGATCCACCAGATGGGTTTAGTAATATATGGAATTTGGAAAAAAAAAATTCATGATTTATAAATAGTGTAACTTATTATAAATAATATATTAATAAATATAAGATACGTTTGTTTTGCCAAATATGTAAGACATTTGAAGAATGAATATCATTGTTTATATTCATAATTAATGTAAATAGGTATTAATTTTATTCTATTTCATGTATTTATAAAAAAAATGTCGGATACCTAATGATATTGGAAATTAATTCATAGTAAATAATACTGCCTCTGGTCCTTTTATTAAATAAATAATTTGTGAATATTAATAAAATTAGTTAAGTTAATTATTTATAATAAATAGATATTATTGACTCTAAATATCCTAATTAATCATGTGCATTAGAATAGAAGTCCTTAAACATGCATAATTATCATGCAGACCACTTAAAAAAAATAAATAAATAAAAAATTAGGTTTTATATTTAAAATTAAATTAAATTTCTAATCAATGTTTATATTTAATGCGGGAGGTATTATTAAGTATTCTATTGAAGAAAAGTGGTAAAGCAGATTCCCATCCAAAGATCAAACAGGGGAAAAAAGAGAAAAGACAAGAAAGTTACAGTAATGTCTATTTCCAGGAAGAGGGAGTGATTCATTCCTGCACTCAATTTAGAATTTTAGATAAGGGGCGGCCAATCCGCCACGCACTTTAACTCGACATATTTAAATACTCATCAATCTTTATTAATATAAAATCTATTTAACTAATTTGATTAGATTAAATAAGTTAGTCCATTATAAAAAATATGACATGTTTTTTTTTAAATATCATAATTATCTTTCTTAATATCTTTCCTCAATTACTTACTTGATTATGGTTGAGAGAGTATCCATAGGGATAATTTATAAAAAATTAATAAATATAAGAAATAGGTTTTATATTTAAGACCAAAATTAACTTAACAATTAGTTTCTATATTAAGGACTGGAGGAGTAATATATTTGTTGCATTTTGTACAAAATTTGAAATGAAGTACATTATACAACTTGATATAAATTTTATATTTTATGTAACCATATACTATCTTCAATTCTTAATATAAAAGCTAATTTGACTTTAAATTTGATTTTAAATATAAGAATCAAGTTCACTTTGCCTAGTATTTTATAGTAGTTGCACATATTAAATTTTTCATCAAATAATAGTTTTAGCTAATAATAATTGTGAAAGATATTTTATAAAAAATAATATATTTATTACAAATTAATAACTTAATTATTTTTTTAATTTACTTAAATCAGCCAATCAACGTTCATATAAAACTGGAGGTAATATAATGTAATCCGACGGGAAGACGAATGCTTAGAATGAAACTACCTTTTCTCGTTAAAAAAAAGAAAGCTAGGTCAGATTCATTTATTTTCCTTTTCAAGTCTGAGTAAATCTAAATTTGAGCTGTTATCCTGTAATTTCTTATGCATGTATATGCCTTAACACTCTTATTGTTAAAAAAAAAAATGAAGTTAGTACATTTAAGCTGGTAAAAAAAAAAAAGAAGTTAGAAAATTTGTTAAAAGGAAATCAACAGATTAACAGTTAATAAATTGAAGAAAAAGATAGGGGCGATTAAACGTGGGGATTTGGCCATCGTGCAAATTCCAACCAGCAGCCTATATTGCCCAACTTGTTGGTTTCTCATTTGATTTATCCCATTGTGGTTTGTTTTCCAATAAATAATTGTTCATATATTTTAGAGATTTTATGCGAGTAATTTATTGTGTAAAAATGTTATAAAACGTAGAAAGTATATTGCGTTCACTGTATTAAAAACTGGACCAGACAGAACTGATTGGATCGGAAACCGGTGAACCGATCACCTGGTTGGTACAATTAGACCATGTGAATAGGAAAAATTTGACCTGAGATGACCTTGACCACCCCTGGAGCAAACCGATTAAGTCAATCAGTTTAGAGAGTTAACCCAGTTGTATTTTTCTTTAAAAGAAAACTATTTTGATGAAATTTTTTTTTAAGGCAGTTCATAATTATTGTTTAGTGATTGAAGGATTGTAGGAAGGAATATTTTATTATCATATATCTATTTTGATATTTTGCTAAGATGAATACTTAGTGATTTTAATTTTAGTAGTATAATATTATATTTCAATTTGTTGAAAGAATTGTATTGAAGGTTAGAAAGAAATTGTTAGTATATGATTATTTTATTAGTGATTCATATTACTGAACTAACATTTAGTCCTTAGATGATATGATATAAAAATTTAAATTATTTTTTATTTCTTATCGGTTTGATTCTCGAGTTAACTCTGATTTAACCCACTGACCATTCACTCACTGTCTCAACCAGTCTAATTTTCACTACCTTTGATTGTGTTTGGTTACAATAATAAAAATAATTTATTATTATTTAGTGGGTTTCATATTCTATAACATCTCTGTACATCTCCATTCATCAAAATAATTTGTTATTTTACGGCAAAAAAAATAATTTGTTATTTATTTAGTTTTTAAATTTTATTGTCTCGTCTGATTATTTTCAGAAGCTGAAATAAGTTTTTTAAAATAATAAAAATATTTTTTTTGAAATTCTGATTATTTAAAAAGTTAAAATAAATTTGATAAAATTTTTAAAAAATAATTTTTGCAAAAAATCAGTAATTTTGTTACAAAAAACTTAAAGAAGTGGTCTAGAAGTGATATTATATATATATATATATGATTGTATCTGACTTTTAAATAATTTAAATTATCAGAATTTAAATTTCTACATTATATATATTAAATATATCTTTATATATTGTGGGACAATGTTGCAGATAGACAGACACATAGGTTTTTTTTTTTTTAAGAAAGTCAGACTTCAGAACGTAACTTTTCATGTATACAAGTCTAAACAAACTTAAATTTCTACGGGAACAAATTTTGTATCTATTTATATCTGCTTTCTATTTTAAAATTTCATGACTAGTGGTGTTGTGGTGATGCAGCCAGCAGTTGACGGGTGTTTTCTTTTTAATTACAACAATGATTATTTAAAATTCGGAAAAGTTGATCTGCTTTCATATTGTCGGACACTGTACCCTTTATTTAGGTAACATTCGTTTTCTAATGCTTCCTTTAGTTCAAAATCTACGCACTAAATTTTTTAAGGGGTTTGGTTTTCTTTTTCTAAGCATCACTTTGGATTTATTTAATCTTTTAATATATTTTTATTTTTATTTCTAATTTATCATATATATCTCCTCTTTTTTCCACTTATTTTCTATTCCGTTTATCTTCTCCATAATTAATGATGTTTTAAAAAAATAAATTGTATTATTTTATATATTTATTATCTTTAACTAATTTTGTAAATCATCTAAATCAGTTATTTGATATTTATATTTTGTACCGGTGGAAGTATTTATCAAAAGAAAAAACCTTCGTTTCCTAGTAATAATACAAAGGGACATTGCAGGCTCGTTCTCATCTGCCTGGGATCAAATACCAATATGGGAAAACGATACAATGAGCCTGATTTCATGTCAACGTTACCCGTAAAATGCAGTCACTTTTGCTGCAGGGACAAACTAGGACCTGTTTGGTTCAATTTTATTACACACAAGCGATGGTAATTGGGATTGAATTACCAAAATACGGATGTTTGGTTGTTTTTTAGTGCGATAGTAAAGATTACATTACCATTCACTGCATTGTATTACAGCTTAACATAGATGTGTAGTTGAACCAAACTGGCTCTTAGGATTTTTTTTTTTTTTGTATGTAGGAAATGGAGGGTAGGGGAGGGAAGAAAAATTTTAATGAGTTTGATTTAGAAAATTAAATAAGTAGGTTTAAAAGTTTTTAATTAAATTTTATTTCTCTTTTATCTTACATCTTATGTTTATCAAAATTTCAAAATTCTATTTTTCAAATTTTTAAAATCAAATTCATTAAAAAATTTCCTCTCTTTCCCTCCTCTCTATTCCCTCATACGAAAAATTGAAAATAAATGAAAAGCAAATGAGGAAATAACAGAGACATTTCTGGGAACAAATTAAAGTTTAGGCGCAAATTCCAATCAGCATCATGTTATTGTGAACTTAACATATATGATTTTAGATCATCGTGATTTTTATAAATGATATTGACAAAAAACGATATTGGTTAATCCTCATTTCAGTTTAGATACTTTTTCTAATAATGACTCTGGAAATTTTAATTATATTTAAATTTTATCTATTGAGATTACTTTTACATAGGAAAAGGTTACGGATTTTTATAAGGGAAAATGACATTGAGGTCCCATGGAGAACAAAATACATCAAATAGGTCCCCTGAAATCTGATAATTTTTTTGAAGTCCCAAAGGGACTTAGATGCAATTTTCAGAATCCACTAATTACTGTTTTGCCTTGCCCCTGCCATCAGAAAAAAAAAAAGACAGGAGAATGAACTTTGAGTATTTCCTGCGCAGAAGCTTGAGGGAGAAGACATTGGGAAAGAGAGAAGGAGCCATTTATGATGAAAAATCTTCTCCATTACCATTATTGAACTCCAAAGTGCTTCCATGTGAATCTTCACAAATCTTGAGGTGTGAAACTTTCTTTTCTCTCCTCTCCTACCTTTCTTGACAGATTCTAGATTTGTTTGGGAATGAGAAATCAAAAAATCGTTTTTACCTTTGGTATTTCAAAGCTTTTGTTTTTGGTTTAGGATTCAGAAGTTAATGAATGGAAAGGCTGTGTTTTTGTTTGGTGTGTGTTGTGATTTAAGTTGGGTGTGTAGAATGATAATGGGTGCTTTGTTTTTGGGTGGTTTTCCTCTGTTCTGACGTTACTTTAGTGGCAAAGGAAGAAAAAGA
Source organism: Neltuma alba (assembly GCF_004799145.2). Classification (NCBI taxonomy): domain Eukaryota; kingdom Viridiplantae; phylum Streptophyta; class Magnoliopsida; order Fabales; family Fabaceae; genus Neltuma; species Neltuma alba. Next base: position 93,281 of record NW_021636177.1, read on the forward strand.
TGAAGGTTAGTGAGGGTAGAAACCCTTAGCACGAAATGGGATTGTGTTGTCAATCAGGCCGCGATTGTTGTCAATGTGTGCCGCCACACTTGTCAATGTAGCTCCTTAAGTTGTCAATGACAGTTGCGTGCTGGTTGATACAGGTTTAAGTTACTGATGGTATTTCAAAGCTTTTGTTTTTGGTTTAGGATTCAGAAGTTAATGAATGGAAAAGCTGTGTTTTTTGGTTGGTGTGTGTTGTGATTTAAGTTGGGTGTGTAGAATGATAATGGGTGCTCTGTTTTTGGATTGTTTTTGGGTGGTTTTCCTCTGTTCTGACGTTACTTTAGTGGCAAAGGAAGAAAAAGATGAAGGTTAGTGATGGTAGAAACCCTTAGCACGAAATGGGATTGTGTTTCAATCAGGCCGCGATTGTTGTCAATGTGTGCTGCTACACTTGTCAATGTAGCTCCTTAAGTTGTCAATGACAGTTGCGTGCTTCTTGATGCAGGTTTAAGTTACTGATGGCAAGTACGTCTGGAAAACATCTATTTTGCTTTGTTCACATAGGGAGAAAGTTTATAAATGATGAAGAAGATGATATGAGATATGTGGGAGGAAGTGTAAGAACAACCAATGTAAAGGAGGGCACAAGTTATGAAGAATTGAAGGAAATTATATCATCAATTGCTGGAAAAAAAAAGCAACTCATTTCTTCTGAAATTCTCAGTTGTGTGAAGAGAATTTTTTGTAAATGGATATACACTAATAGTTAGTTTTGTAACTATATGCAACCCTTATGTTTTTTTTTGGATGGATTGTGAAATAAGTGTAGTTTTATGTATATGAAGGTACAAATAAAAGTTGGCTATGAATTGGCATATTAGATTCTGCTATCATTTCAGTTGTCATTACCTGTACCCTGTATTGTCATTAGACCTGTTATGACTTGTCAATAGAGCACTGTGACTTGTCAATTAATTTGCTGATATAAGTTGTCAACAATATGAATTCAAGTTATTTAACCTGTTTTAGTATCATATGATATTTTCAATTACTTTATCATATTATATTTTGGTTATATTGTCATATATAATCATTATTAATAAAGTGTCAATGGTGACACTATGACTTATCAATGGTCGCACTGTGACTTCTCAATAGTGGCACTATGACTTATCAATAGTGGCACACTGACTTGTCAATGGTAGCACTGTGACTTGTTGTTCGCCGAATAACTTCTTAAAACGGTTGGGTGCCGCGGCGAATATGATTAGGAGCCGCAGCGCCTTGAACAAAATGACAGCTACTTGGGACAGATGGGGGAGCTACGACAGATATGGTCAAACGCCGTGGTGAATTATCAATTGTCAATAGTGGCACTATGACTTGTCAATGGTGGCACACTAACTTGTCAATGGTAGCATTATGACTTGTCAATGGTGACACTATGACTTGTTAATGGTGGCACACTGACTTGTCAATGGTAGCACTGTGACTTGTTTATCGAATAACTTCTTAAAACGGTTGGGTGCCACAGCGGATATAATCTAGAGCTGCAGCGCCTTACACAGAATGACAGCTCCTTGGAACAGATGGGGGAGTCGCGGCAAATATGGTTAGACGCCGCTGCGAATTATCAGTTATCAATGGTGGCACACTGACTTGTCAATGGTGGCATTATGACTTGTCAATGGTGGCACTGTGACTTGTCAATGAAGTACTGTGACTTGTTAATGAAGGCACTGTCCCTTATCAATTGAATATAAATTTGAGTAACACCTTCTTCTTAATAATTATATTTTAATGCAAATATTACTTAACATTATAAATAAATGACACGTTCAGTTGTAAAAATTTTGAATATCAATTGTTAATATTCACACATTTATTTGTTATGAAATTGTTAATATCACTTGTGACCATACAAATCCGTCGCGGTCCCCCCATCTGTCCCAAGTAGCTGTCATTTGTGCAAGGCGCTGCGGCTCCTAATCATATTCGCCGCGGCACCCAACCGTTTTAAGAAGTTATTCGGCGAACAACAAGTCACAGTGCTACCATTGACAAGTCAGTGTGCCACTATTGATAAGTCATAGTGCCACTATTGACAAGTCACAGTGCGACCATTGATAAGTCATAGTGTCACCATTGACACTTTATTAATAATGATTATATATGACAATATAACCAAAATATAATATGATAAAGTAATTGAAAATATCATATGATACTAAAACAGGTTAAATAACTTGAATTCATATTGTTGACAACTTATATCAGCAAATTAATTGACAAGTCACAGTGCTCTATTGACAAGTCATAACAGGTCTAATGACAATACAGGGTACAGGTAATGACAACTGAAATGATAGCAGAATCTAATATGCCAATTCATAGCCAACTTTTATTTGTACCTTCATATACATAAAACTACACTTATTTCACAATCCATCCAAAAAAAAACATAAGGGTTGCATATAGTTACAAAACTAACTATTGGTGTATATCCATTTACAAAAAATTCTCTTCACACAACTGAGAATTTCAAAAGAAATGAGTTGCTTTTTTTTTATCCAGCAATTGATGATATAATTTCCTTCAATTCTTCATAACTTGTGCCCTCCTTTACATTGGTTGTTCTTACACTTCCTCCCACATATCTCATATCATCTTCTTCATCATTTATAAACTTTCTCCCTATGTGAACAAAGCAAAATAGATGTTTTCCAGACGTACTTGCCATCAGTAACTTAAACCTGCATCAAGAAGCACGCAACTGTCATTGACAACTTAAGGAGCTACATTGACAAGTGTAGCAGCACACATTGACAACAATCGCGGCCTGATTGACAACACAATCCCATTTCGTGCTAAGGGTTTCTACCATCACTAACCTTCATCTTTTTCTTCCTTTGCCACTAAAGTAACGTCAGAACAGAGGAAAACCACCCAAAAACAATCCAAAAACAAAGCACCCATTATCATTCTACACACCCAACTTAAATCACAACACACACCAACCAAAAACATAGCTTTTCCATTCATTAACTTCTGAATCCTAAACCAAAAACAAAAGCTTTGAAATACCATCAGTAACTTAAACCTGTATCAACCAGCACGCAACTGTCATTGACAATTAAGGAGCTACATTGACAAGTGTGGCGGCACACATTGACAACAATCGCGGCCTGATTGACAAACAATCCCATTTCGTGCTAAGGGTTTCTACCCTCACTAACCTTCATCTTTTTCTTCCTTTGCCACTAAAGTAACGTCAGAACAGAGGAAAACCACCCAAAAACAACCCAAAAACAGAGCACCCATTATCATTCTACACACCCAACTTAAATCACAACACACACCAACCAAAAACACAGCCTTTCCATTCATTAACTTCTGAATCCTAAACCAAAAACAAAAGCTTTGAAATACCAAAGGTAAAAATGATTTTTTGATTTCTCATTCCCAAACAAATCCAGAATCTGTCAAGAAAGATAGGAGAGAGAGAAAAGAAAGTTTCACACCTCAAATTTGTGAAGATTCACATGGAAGCACTTTGGAGTTCAATAATGGTAATGGAGAAGATTTTTCCTCATAAATGGCTCCTTCTCTCTTTCCCAATGTCTTCTCCCTCAAGCTTCTGCGCAGGAAATCCTCAAAGTTCATTCTCCCGTCTTTTTTTTTTTCTGATGGCAGGGGCAGGCAAAACGGTAATTAGTGGATTCTGAAAATTGCATCTAAGTCCCTTTGGGACTTCAAAAAAATTATCAGATTTTAGGGGACCTATTTGATGTATTTTGTTCTCCATGGGACCTCAATGTCATTTTCCCTTTTTATAAAGTTGTATAAATTTCCATAATTATATTTAATAATAAATGACATGAATCTTTAAATATAATTTTTGTTTAGTAGTAATTTATTCTTGTTGCTGAATCTTTTTCAAGTTTTTCCAACACAAACAAAACCCCGCCTATGATTAAAAGCACTGCGATTATCAGTCGAAAAATGTTAAACCAAATTAACTGACACTAAAAGTCTAAGCGTGACTTACTAATAATAGGGGAAATTATTGACAATCAATTTTCATATTATATATATATATTAAATACTACTTTTCGTCTTTAATATAAGAGCCATTTGACTAATTTGATTAAATCAAAAAAGTTTGTTAAGTTAGTTATTTGTAATAAATAGGTATTGTCTTTCTTAAGATATCATTAATAATCAAATGTATTGGTTAAAACTATCATTATTATAACGAATATTTAAAAATAAATAAATATGAGAGACAAAGTTAATTGAAATCTTATATTTAAAACTAAAAATAAAAGTCAAATGAATTCTTATATTAAAAATAAGATGTAGTATGTTGTTGCAAGTTGCAACAATATTATAATATATTAGACATATAACATAATATTTAAAAAGTCTAGCGTCAAAACATTTCATGCGAGTCCAAGTACACTAGTTAGCCGGTTTTATACGAAGTCTGAATTTGATTCTTGATAAAAGTCAATTGTAATATATTTTTAAATATTAAAAATGCATTTAATTAATAATTTTTTTTAATTTTTTAATAATGTTTTCTCTTTTTCCACGTTTATCAATTGTTCTCATATCTCAATTTCATTTTCTTTTTTAATAAGAATAAAATAAAAAATAAGTATTAAATATATTACAAGTAGCATATATTTAGGACTAAAATGTCTTCCTACAAGTGAGTTATATTTAGGACCCCTTAAAAGAATATTGAGAATAAAGAATTGTTTGTTACTCTTGGATTGACCAAATCCATATGGATATGATTGATGAATACACTCTTTAATGAATTTTCTCAATCTCAATTTTAATATTTACTTACTCCAATCTTTATCATAAGTTTCAAATACTTAATTCACAAATAGCGAATAATTAATTAAAATTAGTTAAAAACTATAAATAAGTTAGGAATAGACTTTTGTTTTCAAATATGTCCTTATAATAAATAAGAAAAATAATGAAAGATAATATATTGAAAAATGTGATAAGAGAGAAATAATTAAAAATAATATTTAAAAAATGGGAGAATCCCAAATAAATCTAGTGGAAATAGCACAATCCAAATTAAGGTTTGCACTTTTAATAAATTCCTAATTACTCCAAAAGGCCTTATTAGGAATTTTTTAATATTATTAAAAGACTAAAATACCCTTTAAGTTAGCAAATTAGTGACTACTCCAATCAATTTATGACCTAGCTTTTTTTCCTTGAGATGCACTGCCGCCTATTGATCCATCAGTTTCAAGCTTCTTTACTTAAGTGTTGAATCATCTGCAGGTTCTTAAATTTTCAGTGGACTTCCAATAAATCAAGAGGTATGTAGAGACAATTTTTCATTATTTGAAACCCCAAATTTTCCAATTTTTCAATGCCTATTGTGATCCTGATGAAAGTGACTTCTTATCTTCTGGACCTATTATTGAAATTATCTCTTGTTTTGTTTGTCTAAGTGTGTGCTTCTCTAATATAGTAACATCTATTCTGCATGAAAGAGGAAACGAGTGACAGTTCCTTTACCCTATGCCGTTGGTTATGTTTACCAGAGGCGATTATGTTTAGTTGCTAATTTATCCTGTTCACAAGTTAGTTAAGGTAGTCAAAACTGAGGACTTGCACACATCTTGCTTAGAATGGGATTCTGTTGGACTTTATACGATTTCTTTTTTATTCTTTTAATTTTGATTCACATATTTTAATAACTTTTTGTAATTTTTTTATTCTTTCGACTAGGCGTCATTCAGTATGAATTGTACTATTTAAGAGTTATGAACAATATGATTATATGTAAATTTTATATTTAAAACATTCCAATTAAATAAACCTAAAATACTAATTATATTAATTTGTTTGTTGTAGGTTGAGGTTGGCATAAAAAATAGCATCTACTTCATGATCAACATCTGCAAAACAACTATTTTGTTTTTTTCATGTAGGTGGGCAATTTGTGAAGAATAGTGAAGGTCAAATTCAATATAATGGGGGGAGTGTAAGATTGAAAACCATAAGAGAAGGGGTCACACTTGAAGAAATGAGAGTAATGATATCATTATGGATTGGCATTGCTAGTAATCATAGTGAGATGAAATACGCTGTGGCTTGTGATGAGAGGACCTTAATAAATCTTCTTGATGATGCGGAACTAGCAAACCTGATTCAATATAATAAGAAAAGTGGGCACGTGTATATAGCATGCAAAGAAAATGACAATTTATAAGACACAATTGATGAGCCACAAGTGTAAGCAACTTGTTTTTTTTTTTTCATAGTTATTATTTAATAGTATTGTTGTTAATATAATAGCATGAGTTGTGATTGGATTAGGCAGCATTGAGGAGTTGTTGGGGCACCCAGAACAAAGCGCTCTCTCTCTCTCTCTCTCTCTCTCTCTCAATTGTTGGAATAGTCAATTTGGATCCATGTCTTATCAAACTGGCAATGTTACATGTCCAACTAATAAAGCTTGTGGAGAATTTAGTAGCCTACATTGTGGAGTACAAAGTGCGCCCACACCTATGCCGGAACTGAACTCTTTCAAATGGAAAGGATTGTTGTCAGGAGAATTGAAAAACTTTGCAAATACTAATGATTTTAAGCAGAAACTCTACAAGTACAGTCTTGCTCACAACTTTGAGTACAAATTTTTGAAGAATAGTAGGGATAGGATGCCTGTGAAATGTAAAATTGAAGGATGTCTTTGGAAGATAATAGCAAATGCAATAAGAAAGAAAACTCCTTTCTTACGTGTGACATAATTTCAAGATGAACATATTCATCATGCCCAAGACAGTCTTCAGGTGATACATGCTCGAAATGCTAGTGTAACGACGAATCTACTACACTTTTAAATTAATCAATATTGAAAAGTTAACCATGATAGAAAAGAAACTTTGTAAAAATATTTAGAAATACTATCAAGGTTATATAAACATCCTAAATCATATGAGATTAACCATGATAGAAAAAGAGTTAAACCAATCCATAAATATGTCTATCATGGTTAAAAGAATCCTTCTAAATCAATTTCGTGCAAATCGAGATTTACAATGAATAGGGCTTTGGGTATTATAAACCCAGAGTGTCATTTTCAACTATAAGCCCATAAAATGATTTTACTGAATAATACCTTTCATAACTTTCTAAAATCAAAAGTTATCTGATGTTCAAGATTGTTGTGGATCCACAATTCATATCAAAAACAAATCACATGCAAGTACCTAGGGGCCTCCGGCCTTCTACCAGCATGCAGTCCAACAACAATGATAAAAAATACACTGTCAAAATAATCCATCTCAAACATATCAGAGTGTGTGGAATGGGCCCTATCATGGCAATATACATCTATCCAACACAATCAAAAAAAGTGGAAGCGCTACAATTAGCAGCTCAAGCTTCCAGAGTCTTCCCTGACTGACCCGAACGGGAAACTATTACCTGAAAAGTGTTAAATCAATGGGGTGAGACAAAAGCCTCAGTAACCAACAATCCTACTTATCAAGCATACAAGTAAGTGCTCGTGACGTGTCAAGTGAGACCATTGCAAAATCATAATATTCCAACAAATTTCATATTGTCAAAGCATATATAAAGTACAATCAATAATCCTCTCACCTCCCTTATATCCACCCACCTTATATCCTCTGACTAAACTCATGGGCTAAAACCTCATCCATGTGATGAGTAATTAAACAAGCTATCCAATCAAGTGATATGGACTGGCCAAAATCCATATAGTACAAGACTGGACCATGGGTTCCCTCTAGTCTACTAGTGGGGTGTCAATGCCCTATAAAGAATAATTGGGCCAAAGGACCAATCAGTGTATACCTGATGGTCCTACCACCTTATATCCTCAAATGTACATAATTCACCCCCTTGTATCCTCTTTGATATAGTTCCTATCATCAACATCCGCCACCCCTCACATATTAATACCAAAAATATTATATTTAATAATAAATCATCAACATGTCAAAAATCAATTTGAAATTTGCAATTCAATTACATAACACATGATATCATCATATTCTTAAACACATATATTTTGTAAAGAAAGTCTCACAGGACAATTTCAATAATAACATAATTTTGTAGCTCATATAATAATTCAATAATATTTCATGAATCCCGTATAATTAAAAATTAATTACAAACAACCTACGAGCATGAATAATAAGTGGAAAGTGGTTACCTCTCGTTTAGGACAAGGATTATCACAAGGTTAATCCCCTGCTCAGACCAATAATCCAATAATTTAATCTACACAATCAATACATTTACATATCAATACACAAGCTATTTAATTACTTAAGCTAATACATATATATAAATTAAAGTTTCTAATTCTATGCTAAACCCAAACCTCTCATAACCCATAATTAAGTCTTTTAGCACAAAATTAATCTATTCCCACAGTCCAGAATTTTTATTTAAACCTTTCAAAGTATTTACTTTAATACAGATTTTTCTCAAATTTATAAATCTGCAATTATCATATTTAAAATTTAAAAATCCTATCTCAACTTTAAATCTCAAAAACCAACCATTAGAAATTCAATATACATCAAATATATCTAAGTAAATAATTTAGTCAACAGTTTCATAGTATAAATATCATATTTTTCATAAATAAATATCTGTTTAACACAAATAATTCATTTAAAAATATTAGGTCAGTCAATAAATAAAACTAAATTGATGGAAATGATCTACTAAAATAGCTCTACAATTCCATACTCATCTATCATCAAAACTCAACATTTGCTTCAAACCCTAAACACAAAAATTATCTCTAAACAATATAAAACTACTATTATTAGATAGATTTAGATGAGTGAAAAAACTTTTATGAAATGAAGAGAATTTAATCAAAAAAAGTCATTTGACTTACCAAAGTAATCTGCAAAGTTGAAAACCCTACTGGAAAATGAGAGCGCGGCACTGGAGAACGAGGAAAAAGAAAGACGACGCTCTCTACCCCACTCCCAACGGTTAAAATAACATTTTGGGGTAAATTTCTGTTAGAAACCCATGGGACAAAATTACAGTTTGGTACCCCATTTTTTCCATTTTCTATGCATTTTTCAATCATCATTATCATCATCATCATCATCATTATCATTATTATTATTCAGTAATTTTCTTATATGTGTATATATTTTATAAATCTTATTTTCAATAATTCTCTTTTCTTAAATGAATAGAGAATAAAAGTCATTTATTAAGTATTAAACTCCTTTTAAACTTAATTAAACATTAGGAATAAAAACTGGGATGTTACGGTTAGTCTTGCATAATCTATTATAATTGAGGAAGTAAGGTCTCACATAGATAAACGTTCTAATGAAATTATGAAGACACTGAAAAAAGATTATGGTGTGAATCTCACATATAAACAGGCATATGCTGCTAAGGAAAAAGCAATTGAGGATATTCAGGATAGATTAGAGCAGTTTTACATGCTTATACCATGAATATGTCAATGACTGAAGGAAATTGATCCAAAACAATAGCTGAATGGGTAGCTTCTCATAATAACATTTTTGAGTGTGTCTTTATAGCATATTGGTGTTATATAAATGGATTCTTAATTAGGGCAAGACATATATTGTATATTGACAGAACTTATTTAAATGGCCTATATAAGGGTACCTTGCTATTAGCCTCTGCATACGATGCAGATAATGAATTGTGGCCATTTGCAATTGGTATTGTGAAGGGGGAGACGTATGAGGACTGGAACATGGTTTTTGATTATGATTAAACAGATAATAGGGTCAATTGAGTTGACAATTGTTTCAGACCGTCATAATGCTATAATGGGAGTTGTGCGGGCAATATTCGGTGGTGAGCGTCATGCATTTTGCTATCAACACGTAAAGAAAAACTTTAGTGCAGAATTGATGAAATTAAATAAAGGTAAGAAAAGGATAAGTGCCCAGAGTAAACACGATGCATTAAAGTTGCTTGATATATTGCATATGCAAGGCTTGAAAATGAGTTCAATGATGCTATGGAAAATATGAGAAATTTCTCTTCAGAATTATTTCAATGGCTTGAGAATCATGGGGATATTGATATATGGGCTTTAAGCAACTTTTTATTTAAACGATAGGATAATATAACAACAAATCTTGCTAAGTCATTCAATGTATGAATGGTAAAGGAGAGGAAGCATAATGTTTCCCAATGATCCATGAGCATTGAGAGAAGGTAGCAAGAAAAAAAATATTTGCATCAAGTATGGCAATAAGAAAGTGAAAAATGTTGTTGGTTCAAATATAGAGTCAAAAGTGAGAGAAAGTGTGGCCAAAGCTGAACAAATGTTAGCTGAATATTATCGAGATATGATTTGTGTTCATACAGCTTATGCAGACTTGCAAGTTGATCTTCGCATACATCAATGCAGTTGTGTAGCATGGCAGATGTTTGGAATTCCATGTCCACATGCTTGTGCAACAATTAAACTCATACATGGTAATGTGTATGATTATGTTGAAGATTGCTATAAAATTACATCACAAGAGAAGATTTATAGCATAAGCATGATACCTATTATAACAATTGACATGCCAAACCCAAATAACTTGAGGATGGAAAATATATTGGGGCAAGTCTTCCTCAAACCAGTCGACCTCCTGGAAGGCCAAGAAGTAAAAGACGTGAATCATAACTTCAAAATACAAAAACATATCATTGTTCAAGATGTCATCAAGCAAGTCACACAATAAAGACTTGTAAAAATCCAAATCCTTGTTGAGATCAGTTTGACAAATGACTGAATATTTTTGTTTACGTAATACAAGTTTTATCGAATACTATTATGAATTTCTTCATATAAATTTATATTGAGTAGTTTATATTATTCCATTGATCCCGTCATATGCTGAAAAATTTATTTAGAATACTAATACAAGTTCATATTAATTATTAGTATAAATTTTAGTAACAAGATTATAAGATATAAGGTAGTGAGAATGCCTATATATTAGATATAGCAAAGTATTTAGAAGAAATGATAGATTTGATGCCAAAATCTACCGACACATTAAGGTTCTGATTTTTTAACTATAAGAAAAAAATTCTCCTACAAAAAATTATTAATTTAATAGTGTGGGAATCAAGTAATTAAAAGGCCCTTGTTCTCATAAATTTCTTGTCAATATTTTAGAATTAGCAAAGAATATTGTATTATGCATTGTCAATTTTTTGCTCTTAGTTTTTTCAAATTTTCTTATGCAGAACAACTTTTATAAATAAATATTATATAATGTCAAGTTTTGATGGTTTAATTTTTTTAAAAAAAATATTTTAAATTATAAAAAGGGTATTTTAGTCTTTTAATAACATTCAAAAATTCCTAATAAGGCACCCTGGCCTGATTAGGAATTTGTTCAAAATGTGGTCCTTAATTTGAATTTGGATATTTTAAGTGGATTTAATTAAGATTCTCCCTTAAAAAATACATTAAATATTAAACCAAACTCAAATTAAAATTCATAAAATAAATCATATTCCTTACAAAATTTGAAACTTATAAAGAGGGATGGAGATCACTCTTTGGTTGCGTTTGGTAGGAAGCATTGAAAATAAAGATTGTGATTGATATTACAATTAGAAAAAATTATTAAAATAGTATTTAGCATGAGTAATTGCTTATTATATGATATTAGATAAACCCATAGAGGTGGGATTGAGAAATGCTACTTCCCCATAGTATTATTCAATCCTATATACATGGGTTTGGCTAATTTCACATACTAAACAATCTCTTATACTAAACACTCTTTTAATATGTTTTTTTCAATTATAATCCCAATCTTTTATTTTCAATATTTTGTATTAAACGGGACTTTTATTCTCAGCGTCTTGTACCAAAACGCACAAAGGCTATGTTTAGATTGTCATCAGAGAAGCCAAAAGCACCTAGGAAAGGGTGTAATGAGGTTGCCGGCTTATTTGAGTAAAAATGATCGTTTGGATGTGTTGCTTTTGGAACTGACTTATAAGCAAAAGTTGCTTATTTTTGGACGCTACTTGCTCCAGCTTTTCCACCTTTTCAAAATGCAATTTACTGTTAAATAAGCATTAATGGGTATTCAATTTCTCTCACCTATCATTTCCACCCAACCCTCTTCAAAGCAGATCTTTCCTTCAAAACACCTCGACCGAGCAACAAACAAGGAGGCTCCTCTTGCTCTGCATTCGACCTTCTACCTCCGTCACTCTCGGCACTCTCTTGCTATCTCCATCCATGGGTCTTTGTCCATCGCTGTCACATGTGTAGGGGTGGAAACAGATCAGGCGGCCTGTCAGGGGCCTATGGCCTGGCCTGTATGGCCTGGCCTGGCCTGGCCTTTTTCCAAAAAAGACAGGCTCAGGCCTGTTTGAAGGCCTGTTTAGTTAAACAGGTCAGGCTTAGGCTTTTTAAAAAGCCTGTTAAGCCTGTTAGGCCGGCCTGGGCCTGTCAGGAATTTATAATTATAATATATGAAAAAATTAATTAATGCTATTATTGTTAATGTACTCTTTTAATTTATTTTAATTTTAATATATAACTAATAGCTTAATCTTTTCTTAGATTTTGAAGTTTAGATGACAAGTGAAGATAAAAATATAATTTAAAATAATAATATGAATAAATAATGTGATTTTTAAATCTTAAAAATATAAAGAAAATAGGAAAGAAAAATTTTGTTCCAAGAATGATAAATTAACTAACTTACGTATTATGTTAATTTAAGTATGATACCCTCTTTATTCATTATAAAATTAGTATTTTTTCCTCTTTATTTATTTGTCTTAATTTTAATTTTTTGTGTGTACTTAAACGTAGTCTTATTTCAAATTTTAACATATAATTACAATTAGTTTTCAATAATATTCTTATAAATTATAATTAAGATTTAAAATAGTATTTATGATACTAAAATTTAAATAAAAGACAAGACTAAAAATTAAATTATTATGTACGTTTTTTTTATCTTAGCTTTTTTTAAAAAATTAATTATTATAATTTGAATTTTTAAAAATACAGGCCTTTTAACAGGCTTTCAAGCCAGGCCAGGCTCAGGCTGAAAAGTAAGCCTGTAACAGGCCACAAGCCAGGCTCAGGCCAATAGGCTCCAAAACAGGCCTGGCCTGTTAAGAGCAAAGCCTGGCCTGGCCTGGCCTGTTTCCACCCCTACACATGTGTCTTCGTCCGTCGCTCTCTCTGGCGTGTCCATCCGTGGGTCTCGGCAGCTGTTCTCCCTCCATCACTGTCGCGACATATCTGTGTCATTTTCCTTACCATCACCAGCATGTGAATGCAAAGAATCACCGATGTCTTCCTCCGCCACTCAAGGTACCATGGTTGCTTTTCTTTTCTTTTCCCTGTTCGACTTTCAGATCCTCCGTTCTCCTTGTCTATGCTGACTGTGGCTAAAGGAGGCGGGGGGTTTTTTTTTCCTTTCTCCTCTGGTTGTGGTTGCTGTTGTGTGTGTAAAGAATCATCTTTTGTGTTTTTTTCCCTTCTCCTGCGGACATTCTATTTTGACCAAAGCATATGATAGTTTGGCAAGTGCTGGTGTGCCCTTGTCGAAGTGAACTAGTAGAGTGCATCACTTTTCCATTTCTGATCTCCAATCTTTACACGCAATTCAGATACTTGCTTTCAGATCTGAGATATCTGGAACTCATTTCGATCTACTGCTTCTCCTCTCGATTGCATCTGAGAATTCTCAAACAATAATGAGGGAAAAAAGTGAAGGAATTAAAATGAGTGTGCGATGTTCTGAACTTTGGGGGGGGGAATACGGAGATGGTAATCAAGGATATGTGGATATATTTAGTTAGGATATGTGGATGTATTCTGGCTTGGTTGAAGCTTTTGATTCACACGGTTATATTTGGATATGTGGATATATTTAGCATGTATGAACAATCTAAATATTGGAAAAAGAAATCATTCACACGATTAATTATACTACTTGATTATATTGAAAGTTTGGCAAATCTATTGTGTTTTGTGATTCTGTGTTTTCTGTTGAGTTTGTGGCAGTTGGTGTGTGCTTTGCATCTTTTACTCCTTGTTATCTTGTGTTGCTTTGTCTATAATTCTTGTATCTGGGTGTAAAAGGGTCATGTTACAATGACTGGACTTTATCTAATGACAATCTGTTATCCGTACTCAATCATGACCAATTTTAAATTTTTTATGGTTTTTCCAGCTACATTGAGCATTGAGTTTGAAGTTTTGATCCAAACATGAATTTAGAGCTTTGCCAATTTTTAGTGATGTTTATTCTGTTTCAATTCATCGCCCATGTTGAGTTGAATCTGTTATGGTCTTGTTTAAGCTGAAAATTCTAGTATTAAGGTTAGCATACCCCAAGTTTGCTTGAATTAAGGCACTTTTGGTGATAAATTGATTTACATATATTGTGGGTTTATACTGCTTGATTATATTGTTTGATTCTTGACTAATTGTGGGTTTGATATATATATATGTAATTTCAACAAGAACTATGAGTAACGATAAAGGCAAAGCACATTGGGACGTGAGCACCACATGTGTTTTTCTCAAAATATGTGCTGACCAGATTTATAGCAAACTTCGTCAAGGATCTTCATTTACAAAACAAGGTTGGGACAACATTCACAAAACCTTCAATGAAAAGACAAGGAGAGGATATGAAAGAAAGCAGCTGAAAAATAAGTTAGATAACTTGAGAAAAGAGTGGAAGACATTTGATAAACTAATTGCTAAGGAGACCGGTATAGGATGGACCCTGAAAGGAACACAGTGGTGGCATCTGATGAGTGGTGGGAGAGGAAATTATGGGTATGAACTAGCTTGTGTTAATTTAGAAGCAATATTATACTTTTGGAATATATTTAACTTTGGTTTACTTTTAACTTTGCAGGAAAATCTAGCATATGAAAAGTTTAGGCACCATGGGTTAAGGTTTCGCACTGAATTGGAAACTATATTCAAGGACACTATGGCATCAGGAGATGATATGTGGGCACCATCTTGGACCGGGTCTGAGCCACAAAGGGGTGATCAGCCAAATGACTACCAACCAACAATGGATTGGTAAGAAGGTTCAGGGGATAGTAAAGACGACACTGGATGCCGTGCTGGAGTTTCAGACTATTTGGACGGCATCAATTTAACTGCAAACAAATCGAACACTGCACCCATTGTACTTAGTGCTTCAGGGAGTCAAGGGAAGAGGAAGAGAGGTGAAGGGTTGGACAAGTATAAGAAGCAAAAAATGCCAGTGACAAGAAGAATAGCAGATTCAGTGAGTTTGATTGGAAGGCTTCAATTAGTACAGCAGAGGCAATAAACAAATTCTCCAACAGTGATAACACTACTGAGCTTACCACTGATCTGTTGAGTATGCCTGAAATTGTCAGTGAAACTCATCTATGTGTTGTCTATTGTAATCTACTGGCAAACAAGACATTCAGGGACATATATGCTGCTTTGAGAGAAAATCAGGAGATATTAGTAGCTTGGTTGAAGCACAATGCTACAAACCCACCGCCATATGCTGCACCCAAGAATCCTTGAGTTATGCCTAGTAACTTATTATGATTTCTGTTTATCTATCTTAATGTATTTGGTTATTGTGTTTCATGACTTTGTTTAATGTTGTGTGTTTCATGACTACGTTTAATGTTGTGTTTCATGACTATGTATAATTATTATGTTACAATTTAATGGCTATTTATCACTTATCTTTTCTCTTCTTGTTTTTTTTTGTGAAAATAGTACTCACATATAGTATTTAACTACTCACAGGTAACATAATCCATGTCTGATTCAACGGATGGTTGGGGCGAGGGTTGGGACGAGGGTTGGGACAACGAACGGTCTCAATTACTTCCCGCTTTACATGAACACACAACACAATTATCACAACTAAGTGTGTTAATGGGTCAGTATGTGACACATTTTCTATGCAAATAGCCATGCAGGACTAGCAAACAAACAGGTTATTTATGGGTTCAAGAACTTTTGCACGGGCATGAAGCACGGTTTAAGAAAATGTTTCGAATGGAAACAGAGATATTCCATCGGTTATGTTCTAAATTGGTTTGCAAAATTCTAAGTACATAGGTGTCCATGAATCTGTTGCCATGTTCTTGAATACAATTGCCCATGGTTAGTGTAATAAGATGATTCAAGAAAGGTTTCAGCGTTCAGGAGAAACTGTCAGTCGACATTTTCATAGAGTGTTGGATGCTTGCCCCAATTTATCTCGAGAAAATATTAGGCCCATTGATCCTGCATTCTCCTATTGCCACCCAAAAATAGCAAATAATCCACGATACTTCCCATTTTTTAAGGATGCAATCGGCGCAATTGATGGCACCCATATAAAATGTCAAGTTAGTCAAGCTAGGCAAGACAAATATATTGGGAGGAAGGGATTTCCGAGTCAAAATGTCATGGCCGTATGTGATTAGGATATGTGCTTCACGTTCGTGTTGGCAGGCTGGGAAGGTAGTGCACATGATGCTCGTTTCTTTCAATCTGCTATTTTAACTCCATTCATGAATTTCCCATTTTCCCTCATCCACCTGAAGGTATATTTCTGTAAATTTCAAATCAATTATTTTAAAATTAAGCTTCAATTGCATTATTTTCACCTTAACATAATTGAGTCATGATTTTCTAGGCAAATTTTATTTGGCTGATGCTGGTTATTCATCACAAGTGGGATACCTTGGCCCGTACAGACGTGAGCGCTATCACCTTCCAGACTTTAATCATCAGCCAGGATTTAGAAATGAGAATGAAGCCTTCAATTATTATCATTCAAGTTTGAGATGCACTATTGAAAGAACTTTTGGGGTTTGGAAGAATAGGTTTGCAATCTTAAGAGACATGCCCAGATTCAAGTTTCAAGCACAAGTCCGCATAGTTTGTGCAACAATGGCTGTCCATAATTTTATCAGGGAAAATTCTCCAACTGATGACTATTTATACAAGCTGAGCATGGAAGTATAATAGATGAAGGCAATAATCATCTAGCTGATGAGATACTCGTCAAGTTTAACATCTACCGCACAAATGAATCGTGTTCGTGACTTAATTAGAACCAAATTGTGCAAAGCTTACGATCTAATTAGTTATGTGATTTTATGTACTTTAATTAGAGACCAAATGAATTTTAATTTGATTTATGTTCATGTTTGTCCATTATATATATTTAATCGAGTATGATCTAATTACTTATGTAATTTCATTTACTCTGATTAGAGACGAAATGAATTTTAATTTATGTTCATATTTGTCCATTATATATATTTAATTAATTATCTACAATGTGTTTTTAAATTTTTCTTGGTAACATATATTTTTATTTTATAATTTCACAAATAAATTATTTTTATTTTATCATAATAATTTTAGATATTTTTTTAACAATTATCATATTAAAAATATCAAACACTATTATTCAATATAGTATATGTCTTTTTTAGTTATTTTACAACAAAACTAACTTTTCTATTTATCCAAACAACTTTTAATTTTTTCAACTGACTTTTTAAAAGCATTTATCCAAACATACTATAATAATTTTATTATAATTTCAGTTACAAAAATCAGTTGGACTAGAAGTCAGTTTTGCACAACACCAATCCAAACACATCCAAAGTCTTCCATGAAGACTCAACACGTGGGTTTCCTGAAGGAATGGGATCGAGCCCTAACATAGGATTGCGGATGTGATGACGACTAACGAGTATTTGGGGAGGGTTACACGTTTCCTGGGATTAAAGGTCAAAAGGAAAATTATGTGATATGATTTAGATATATAATGACGTATGACCCGACTTAAATCTTGACTATTTGTTTTTTCATTCTCACTAATCCTAAATATATAAGTTAGATAAAAAAATCTATTCAAATTTAAATATAAAAAATTTAATCAATTTTATCTTATAAATGTATAATTATTTTTTCAAACAATTTTATTGATTGTATATATTGAAAGGGTTTTCTTCAATAAAGGAAGTTTTCAATAAAAATGATTAAATGAGGATGTTCAAAAAAAAAAATCAATATACATTTATTATAAATAACCAATTTAGACACCTAACTAATTTTTTTAATATTTGTACATTAATTATCTAACCTTATATTAAATGAGGAAGTTTTCAATAAAATTGGAGGTGAGCGGTACCATTATGTTTTTTTTTTTTTTAACAACAAAGAAAATTCACCGTCATTGAAATCATTTAAATGATGAAATTCATGAAGCTCGTGGCTCACGATGATGTGCGAGTAGGTTCCTAATTACTAAAAATAGTACTCCATCTCCTATTATAAGATTTCTTTAACTTAATTACGTAATTTACAAAAACAGTTAAAATTAGTTAAAAATAATTAATATATAGTAAATACAGTTTTTTTAAAATATATCCCTATATATAAATAGATAAATATGAGATAAATGAAGAAAAAAATATTAAATATATCAAATTAGGGGTAAAATAGGTAATACTACATTAAATGCTTTGACAAACTCAAAGAAGATTTTATTAAAAAAGACAAACACATTAAAAAAAATAGATTTTATAATAAGGGAGGGAGTAAATTATCCATATTTATTATTATTGGGTGGATAAATTACTCCATCGCAAAGTAGTCACTCCACGACTTCTTTTTTTAAAAAATAATATATACAAATAATCAAATTACTTTAATTGAAAAATTGACTAAATGTAAAAAAAAATGTGTATGTGTTATTTATGAAATATGCAAGTGGGAGAAAGAACGAGAAGAAAAATAGATGAAAAAAACATGTAATTATTTAAATATAAAAATAAAAAATACATCTAATGTTTAAGTTTTTTTCAAGGTGTGGTAGCTTATAAAAAGAAGCATTATCATTCAAAAAATCATATCTTATTAAAAAGAATGAGAAGAGAGTATAATTTTTAACTAAATTTTTAATTTACATATTACTCCTCCGGTCCTAATTATAAGACCCAATTGACTTATTTGAGGAGATTAAGAAAGTAAGTTAAGTTGGTTATTTATAATAAATAAGTGTTGTCATTCCTAAAATATCCTTGCTAATTAAGTATATTGGCTAAAACTATCATTATTAGAAGGATTATCTTGGAAAAAAATGCATAAATATAAGAGACAAAATGGATTGGGTCTGATCAAATAAAAAGTCAAATTGGGTCTTATAATAAAGACCGGAGGAGTACTTATATTTTATAAAAAATATATATATATAGAGAGAGAGAGAGGGGGGGGGGGAGGGGATACTTTCGTTGAAACTGCAACCCATGGCAATGTGAACACTGAACGGGGATCAGTCAATTTAAGAGGATTGTGATTTGATTGTGAGATCTCTGGCCTCCTCACGTTTCTCTTTTGACCTTGCTGGCCTCCTCACGCTGACTCGCTATGCTAACTGTGAACTTCTTAATGCTAATAACGGTCAATGAGGGCATGCATGAACCTAGGACAACTTTGAAATATGGCTAACCCTGCCTGGCTGAATAGTCGTTTGATTTTAATATTTCAGTATCATTTAATATAATATTCGCTACCATTGATTGATGACTTATAGTACGTCTGAAATTTAATATAACACATAGTTGATTAGCTTTTTTTTTTTGGACTCATAGTTGATTAGCTTGAAAAGATTAAAAAACTAAATAACTCATTAAATTATAATATATATTATATGATTTTTTTAAATACTTGTATTCCTCCGGTCCTTATTATAAGACCCAATTTGACTTTTTATTTGGTCCTAATTATAAGACCCAATCCATTTTGTCTCTTATCTTTATGCATTTTTTCCAAGATAATCCTTCTAATAATGATAGTTTTAGCCAGTATACTTAATTAGCAAGGATATTTTAGGAATAACAACACTTATTTATTATAAATAACCAACTTAACTTACTTCCTTAATCTCCTCAAATAAGTCAATTGGGTCTTATAATTAGGACCGGAGGAGTATGTATTATTTTTCTGGTTCTAAATATAAGATTTTTTTTAACAAATAGAAGACTCTTTTTGTACTATAATTCATATTACAAAATAAGTCATATATTTAGAATCCAAGCAAATATTATATTATAGATTAATGTATAAGTGAGTTAAATTAGTTTGAAAGGAAATAATAAATATAAATATTTTAAAGTAATTTATTTAGTTTTATTAACCTCTTCAAATTAGTTAACTAAATTTTATATTATTATATTAAGGATCTGAGGTAGTATTTAAACGAAGCTAAATTCAATTAAGGTACTGTACTTCTTTTATTCAACAATATTTAAATGGCTTTATCCCTGGCGTTTGTTGGAGGAGGCGGAGATTCTAATTAGTTAAATTTAAAAAACTCAATAAGTGAAATTATAAAATTAATTTAATTAAAAAATGTAAAGTGAAAGGATAAGAAAAATTAATTTAAAACTTTTAACATCACTTTTGTGAATTCATTAAAATCTTTTCTTCCACCAACCAAACGCATCTTTCACTAAGAGAACTTAGCAAATGCGCACACACGTTGCCTAATCCAGTTTAATTCCTCTCCCTTAAATTAATATTTTTTCAGTGTTAAATATAAAATCTATTTTGTAATATAAATTATATTACAAAATAGATTTTATATTTAGAATCAAAGTAGTAATTAAACTCCTATCTAATATCTATCTCTAATGTAATTCACTTAAACAATTAATAATTAAACAACTATATTAATAAAGGTGATATAGAACTGAATAGAATCCAAATGGTGGGCGTTTATAGTAGCTACTAGCTATCATTAATTTCCATGCTATTTCGTGGCTCATTAGTACGGCCGCCCTAAAACCAAAACGAACGCAAACAAGAATCTTGCATCCGTGAAGGAAATTCAGCCTCATTGATTATACAATGACGTCCACTTAACCACTGGGTGGTCAACCTTTGGACATGTCTGACTCCACTCTAACCTTAAACTACTTCATATCCTAATTATAAGAACTAGTTGATTAATCTAAAAAAATTAAAAAAAATTAGTTATTTGTAATAAATATGTATTATCTTTCCTATAATATCCTTGCTAATCAAGTATATTGGTTAGGACTATTATTGTTAGAAGGACTACTTTGAAAAAAAATACATAAATATGAGAGATAAAGTGGATTGAAGTCTTATATTTATGGTCAAAATAAAAATCAAACAAAGTCTTATATTAAGGACCGGAGTTAGTATAGTAAAATAATATGCTTCTTTTTTTTTTTTTTGGTGATCTAGGGCAGATTGAGGCCTATGGCCCCCCCGCGATTCCCCCCGGTATCCAGTGCCTTTTCCTGAGTCCCTGGCCTTCTAAACTGGATCAGGTAACCAGGGGTAACTGACTAATCCGGAGCGGGGTTATTTTTTTAGTCACGCCCATATAAGGTGCTTTGCACCAAAGGCGGTAAACCCTCCCAACAAATACGGTTCCAGGTTCGAACTCTCGTCTGCCTGGGGTGTATCAGGTGCCTTTACCACTCCACCCAACGCTTGGTGGTAAATAATATGCTTCTTTTGATGCTACACGTAGGAGCCATATAATTGATTTTAGGCATTTGATTGTTGATTGAACTTAATGTCATTATGCGGTTTATGTAATTAACCTACCTTATAAGATAAAATTTATTATTGTTATGGTTATATTTGTTAAAAATATATATTGGTTTCTCTAAACTCTCATTTTTAATCATTTACATTTAAAATTACTTTCTAGATAGAAAACCCTCCTACTATATGTAATTAATAGGAAAGGTTATGAGGGAAAAATTACTCTTATAATCCTTAATATACGAATTATTTAACTAATTTAGATAGATTGATGAAGTGATATAAATTATTTAATTATCACAAATATAACCTTATTTTCTAAAATATTCAATTCCTACCTAATATTAGATTATATATTAATTTATATGTTAGATAAATTAAGTTGGAGAAAAAAAATAAATATTAAAAATAAAAAATAGAGTTCGAGTGAAAAACAAATCCCTTTGCTAACTTTTACAGGCGTAATTGTTGACAAATTTGACAGCCATCAGAGCCCTTTCGAGGTGACTTGACATGGAAATGTCTTGTAAAGTTTTTTTTTTTTTTTTTTCCCTTTGTGGTGATAATGTCTTGTAAAGTTTTAATGCTTTAATGCCATGGTAAGACATGTCCCACGTCAGCCACACAGAAGCACCAAATTTCAAATCACCTGTCAATGAAAAGTGAAATTCAAATAAAATTATAATCTTAAATATCTTAAAATAGTAAATACAGTATAATTAAAATTAACTAATACAAGACTGAAAGTAAAAATAACCAAACCATGCAGTCATAAAAGCATGAGTTGGAATGGATTTGGTTAACCAGCATACCGTTGGAAAACTGGACATGTTTTCGCATGTATTGTATAATTATAAGAATATAATTGGAATGATATTTTTTAATAAAATCATTGGAATAATATTAATACGACTTTCTTCCTATTTCTGAACAGTAGCTTTCCGCTTTGGCATATAATAATAGAAAGCTTTAGGGATAATTAATCTCCGGATCCTTATAATTTTATGTGATTTTTAATTAGGTCCCTATAAATTTTTTTCTTTTTATCAAATCTTTTTACTTTCACGTATTTTTAATTAGGCTCTTTCATTTTTTTCTTTTTTATTAGGTTCTTATAGTTTTACTTATTTTTTAGTTAGGTCCTTTGCAGTTTTTAAAAAATTATTTATTAACTTTATTCTTTAAACTTAATTTTATTTTTAAATTAATAATTATATAATTGGACAAAATAATTAATATAATTATCTAGTAATTAATAATTAATCAGAATAATCAATTATACTTGGCTAAAAATTATTTATAATCATATTCTAATTTTAGAAAATATTATTATTATTATTTGAATATTATAATTATAAAAATTAGAATTGAAAAATAAATAATATATATGTTTAACTAAAAATTTAAAAAAATATTAACATGAGATTATTATAATAATTTATTATTTACAGAATAAAGAATAAAAAGTATAAGGACCTAATTAAAAATAAGTTAAAACAATAAGGATTTGATAAAAAGAAAAAAATTATAAAGACCTGATTAAAAACATGTGAAATTATAAGAACCTGATAAAAAAATTATAAGAACTGATTAAACATAGATTGAAATTATGAGGATTTGCATATTAATTATCCCAAAGCTTTATCTTCCCAACAAAAAATATATAAAAGAAAGCTTTATCTTGGCAATGGTTTGATGCTTATCAATTTAGATTTTGGAGTCAAATAAATATCAATTATGACGTCATATATAATATAGCAATTAGCAAATATATATCAATCATGACGTCATATATAATATAGCAATTAGCAAATATATATCAATCATGACGTCATATATAATATAGCAATTAGCAAATATACAAACCCAGGGTACTTTAGTGCTGATTTTAACACCACTCAATGTTGGGCAGATATTTGGATGCTCGCAACAATTTTTTAATAATACCTAGAAATTTCTTCCATATGTGATGCACAGACTAATATATTTGATTATATTTGAAATTGAATAATACTTAATATATTCAAATTTTAATTAAGATATTATTCAAATCTGAAATTAATTATTAATTTTTCAATTTAAGCCTCCAATTGAAATCCCATTTAATTATAATGCTTCTCATTTAATTTAATATATTCAAATCTTATTAATTGAATATATTCAGATCATACACGTTCCATTTTTAAATGAATTAGGTATTATAATATTTCAAGAATATAATTGGTTGATGATTTATAAAATATAAGGTAAATATGTCAAAAGAATTTTGTCTCGGTTTATTTAAACGTATTTTGTAAATGCTTATATTACCTCTAATTTTAATTATAAGATTTTATTTATAAACTATAAATAAAATTTTATAATTTGGACAATAGCTAATATTAGTTAGGAAGCGATATCGTTTTGGGGCTGACAAATAGTTTAGTGAGCAGCATATGGCGGCTCAAGTGAAAAACTAAAGGTAATGTGATGAAGGAGAATTTCTGCCCATGGATGGAGGGATCTTTACCACATTAAAGTGAACACTTTTTTGGAGAGGATCCAGAGACAGAGTAAAATTGTCACAATTAATACAAAATGATCATCTTTCTAACAACCAAGCGTGAATCATTAAAAAAGCGCGCATCCATAAGAAAAACAAGATACAGTTAACTGCACTTTTAACGCTATATATCGAACATTCAAAAAAAAAAAAATCTGTAACAAACAAGTTTTTAGTTTAATTAATTCTAAAAAAGTAAGGGGAAAAAAGCTGTCAATAACAAGGGGCCTATTTGTTAGAGTGGCTCACGCATCTGTTGTGGTCCACCGCCGAGCAGCGTTATGCAGATAAGGAACCGAAAAGAGACATGTTGCTGTCTTGAATTAATGTTAACAACTACTATTTCCCATTTTTTAAACGTGAAAACTTATTTAACATTTAATTTAATTTATTTTTTATATTTATTTATTTCTTTTAAAATAATTCATATAGTAGTTGCACGTGTTAAAGGTTCTATCAAATTATAATTATAGTTAATACAGATTATTAGTAAGGATATTTTAGAAAGATAATACATATTAATTGCAAATAATTAATTTAAAAAATTTGCCTAGTCTGCTTAAATTAATTAACTAGATCTTATATTAAGGATCATGAGTAGTATTTGAGACCTTTAGATGAAATAAATCAAAGTAATGAATGAGAATGGTAAATAGATTTACATTGGAAAAAAAATCTTGTTTGAAATATTCTTGGCAACTAAACACAAATGTCTATCCCAATAAAAATCTAAAATTTGATTCGATACTCTGCAAGGAATTGACTCCTTCAGATAGAATCAAGCTCTATTGATTGTAGTATTGTATATAGAGGGGGATAAATAAATATAAATAGTACTACCTCCGGTTCTAATTATAAAAACCAGTTGACTAATTTGAGAAGATTAATGAAGTAAGTTGAGTTAGTTATTTGTCCTAAATAGGTGTTGTCTTTCCTAAAATATCCTTGCTAATCAAGTGTATTGACTAAAACTATAATTATTAGAAGAACTATCTTGAAAAAAATTGAGTAAATATGAGAGATAAAATGGATTGAGGTCTTATATTTAGGACCAAAATAAAAGTTAAATAGGGTCTTATATTAAGGATCGGAGGTAATATTATATAAATAGAGTAGGTCTTTGTACAAAAGTACAAAACTAAAATAGATTATATAATTTATATGCAAATTTAAGATAGATCACATAAATTAGGAAAAATTATCATTTAATTTGGTCCTAAAAAAATATAATTATTAAAAAAGATCTCATAATTAATGAACAACAAGTTTCACCAGAAAAAAAGAAGATCCATATTACTTATTTGTTATTGATTTGTTTTTATAATTATATTTATTCTTTAAAATTTTATGGTAATTTTTCCTACCATTTTTTTGGACTGCTTTTGAGTAAATGACCATGATTACTCTGTGCTAGCCACCCCCATCGCTCTATGCCAGCTAGATGATGCCATTTTTTTGTGGCTATCCCGAATTACCCATAAGCTACCCCCTTTTATATTACGTCATGACAATGACGTCACCTCAACGTCCCTGATGATGACACGTAGTCGTTGAAGAACCTTCCCCGCAACATCCTGGAAGATGTCAGTGAAGCATCCTATAAGCATTAAAAATAAAAAGAAATTAAAAATAATATTTAAAAAAAAAAAAGGACTTTTTCCCCCAAGATACCATCTCGTATATATCCACTAGCTAGTTCGCTTCAAGCATAAAACAGTCAAAAGAGACTAAACCCACCTCCTTCTTCACCAGCCTCTGCGTTTAATAACAGTAGCTAGTTACCATTTTTGCAGTGGCTGGATCGATCCACAGCTGAAAAATGAACTACTACTTTGAAAACCCTAATCCAAACCCTAATTATGGCGGCGTGAATAATATGGAGGTGGTGGCTTCTTCCCCATCTGAGTTCATCTTATCCGATTACCTCATGTTCGAGGATGTTGCAGAAGACGATCATCGTCAAGAACATGATTGGTCACATCAGAGCACAGAATCATCGGAGAAGGCGAACAGTACTGAGTTTAGCACTGGTGCAACATCGGACATCAGCTACAACAACATGCAAGTGAATTATATTTATATTATTAATTAGCTACTTTCTCTCTCTACTGGTTTTATGTATGTCTGATTCTGCGTTCATTTGAACAAGACGAAGAAGAAGAAGAAGATGATGAAGCTAATGATGTTTCTTCTGATCTAATTTATTATTAATTGTTGTGTTTCGGATGTTTTGACGTTGTACAGGGAATGTGAAGATGGGGGAAAGCGAAACTTTAGAACACAAGTGACGCAAAGGATCGCGTTTAGGACAAGATCGGAGCTTGATGTTATGGATGATGGATACAAATGGAGGAAATACGGAAAGAAATCTGTGAAGAGTAATCCAAATCCAAGGTAATTATTAATTAAATTCATCAAATATCCAAATTACTATTAATTAATTATATGAATATTCTTTGATGCATTGGTAATTTAATTAGCTATATAGTGGGGCTTCATTAATATTATTATTTATTCCAATTTAAGTTTTTTTAACTCAGATTTACATGAGCATGCGAATCACATTAATGGATCCCACCATAGGTTCTCCTTATCGGCTCTCCATATACATCAATCTCCATAATTCATTTAATTTAATTAATAGTACATGCGCATTTATTATTACTTAAAGATTTCTTGAAAAAACATCATAATGTTTCTTTGTACTGCTTTTGTACCAAACGTAGGAGTGGGAGAGATGGTTTTCATTTTAGACCTAATTAATATCTTAATTTATTTTATTCCTTATGTGATTATATCTATATTTTTTAAAATTAATTTATTTAACTTATAAACTGATGTATAATTTAATGTTATATAAGGGCATCATGTCATATTTATTAAAATTAAGTAATTTATTTCACTTTCTTAGTTTACCTAAATTAATGAACAATATATAATGGTTTAATATTATAATTAGTGATGTTTCACCATTAAAATATGAAATGATGACAATTAAATAAATGAAAGAGATTACTACTTGCTCATAAGTAAGACCCCAAATAATATATAGCTATAGATTAGTTAATTTAAAGTTATGTTTGGTAAATAAATGTTGAGCGTGAGTGCCCAATGGACCCCAGATTTCATGTGCATGTGGCTGCTCATATTATTAAATGCGAGCCGATTAGTGAAGCCTTTGTCTGCACAGCGACTGTGTGGGGGTACTGGGGTACATAGTCCAAAAACCACACAAACCAACAAAACATGTGTGGTATTCAATTCTGTCCTAATAAAAAATTGTATTGTATTCATGAACTTAACTATATCAACTTAACATTTAATTTTGATGCCAAATATAATATATCTGTCTCATATTTATTTATTTTTTTAAATTAGTTCTGGTAATAGTTGCACATGTTAAATATTTTATTAAATGGTAATTCTAACTATTACACATAATTAGTAAGAGTATTTTAGGGAAGACAACATCTGTTTATTACGAATAACTAATTTAACAGACTTTCTTGATATACTTAAATTAGTCAACTGGTTGAAGATAGTATATAACAACCAAATAGTATTAAAAAAATTATTCAAGCTAGCTATTTGTAATATACATATGTGTTAGTTTAGAATACTCCTGATCATGTGCATTATAACTACCATATGATAAAAAACTCCTTAATTACACAAATACAATTAATAGAAATATTTTTTTAAAAATTATAAATTTAGGACTCAGTGGATTGAAGTGGACGTTAGGTTCAAAGTAAACTTTTTTTTTGGTTATGCATAAGCATCTTCTTATGAAAAGCAATCTTGAGTAAATCCTTTTATCTAACTTTATTACGACCGACAGTAGTATTCCGCATGGAAATATAGAATGTCTGACCAACCAAAAAAAAAAAAAATTATAGAATGAGTGTTATCTCCTGTCTCTTTCTAAAAATTATGGAAATATATAATCATGCTATCTCCTGTCTCTTTCTAAATTTGTATGATTTCATAATTATGAAAGATTCTATATATCTACAAAGCGTGCCCTTCAATTTGATTTAATTAATCATGCCATAATCATGTTGATAATTAAATGGCAAGTTATAAAATTTCATCCCATTTAATCTACTATTCACATAACCAACATATTATCTCTGTGATTTTACTACACCATATGACCTAATTAATTTTTTTGGCCTCGTGTGACCTAATTAATTAATTAACATCCCCATAATTACGTGCATGGTAAACAGAGACCTAATTAATGTGCACGTATATTTCTTTGTAACTCAAGAAACTTGAGCATCGATCTATATTCCATTGCATGCCTTTTTTTTTTTTTTGAAAAATGAAACAAACTTAATGTGGAATATATGCAGAGCTATTAATTAATTAAAAGCAATAAAAGTTAGGATGTGAATTTAAAATGTGAATATATATATATGATGAAACAGGAACTACTACAAGTGTGGAAGTGAAGGATGCAATGTGAAGAAGAGAGTGGAAAGGGACACAGAGGATGCGAACTATGTGATCACAACCTATGAAGGCGTTCACAATCATGAGAGCCCCTCTTCAGCCTATTATTCCCAACTGCTTCATCCTAATTATAATTTCCACTCTTCTTCTGCTAACTCATCCTCCACTACCACTTCCTAGATACATATTATTACTTTTTAATTAATTATTAATATTTTAATTTGTACTAGTACTAATCACCTTTGAGTTATTCTCATCAAGCCGCTTTGTATATTTCATCTTAATGTTATCAAATTACCACACACAACAAGTTCATCTATTAATTAATAATCATACAAAGCATCGGGTTGGGTCGATTTGATCAAATTAAATAACTTTTAAATCACATATATGTTAGCCATATGAGAATACACACACATAAATATAAAACTAACATATGTTTATGACGCATCCTTTACTTAACTAATTTTTTTTCCCATCGCAAATCAATTTTATGCTTAGATAGTTGACGTGAAAAGTATCACCCCAGTTCTATTTATATGACTTTTGGTATATTTTAGGAAGAATTGCAAATAAAGACTCTAAAAATATAAAATTGTCATTTGGATTCTTGAATTTAAAAAATTATTGTTAGAAATCGGATCTTAACTATGAATAGCTAAAATATTAAAAACTCCTTTAAACTTTGAGTCATTTGCATATAATCTCCCTAATGTTTCAAAGTTTAAATTTAGCTTCCTTAATATTATAAATTTTTTTACCTTAAGCCCCCTACCGTTAATTTTGCCACCAAGTCTCAAGCAGAAATTGCCACGTCAGAATAACGAAGTGGATGTGGTATCTTCCATAACATCCGACATGGCATCAGCATGAGTTAATAATTTCTTGATAATTATATATTTCTCCGGTCTTAAATGTAAGACCCTTATATGTATATAAGAGTCTTACATTTAGGACCGGAGGAGTACTGTTTATAGAAGGGTTAAAATGTCATTTTGTCATCAAAAGTAACAAGCCCTCATTTCCCTTCTGCTCCATGCTGCAGGTTGACATTTTGATTTTCAGGGTGTTTGTGTTTTCTTCAATTGCTTGTACTGGTTTATGCATGTTATCAATGTTCATGTCCCCATTGAATCATCTCTTTGCAAACGTCTAGCCTTTGTGCTTTATTCCATCTTTGTTATTTAGGAGCACGCTACATATATCCCATCATGGTTTTAGATTAGTTGTGAATAGTAACCTACATTTGTATCGTATCATGAGAGTTACTCTAAGGGGTGTTTGACTACTTCAAATCATCATTTTGGAGAAAAACCATGGTTTAGGACAAAATCATCCAAATATCATGTGTTTTTTACAAAGTAACTTTTAAATTGAAAATCATGGTTTAATTTTGTTTTTAACTAGAGGGGTGTTTGACCTCTAAATTTTGAGTTAAGTTATAAATTTGCTCTAGAAATGTTTACCTAGAAGCACTAAATACTTGAAAGTTTTTTTTTTTAAATGTGAATTGATTTTGAAAGTTTAAAACTGTCATAATATAGCCTTTTTTATCGTTAAAACTTGAAAGACTAATGTTGACCGTTAAGACAATGATGTTAACTATTAA
The DNA here is from genome assembly GCF_004799145.2 of Neltuma alba. Classification (NCBI taxonomy): domain Eukaryota; kingdom Viridiplantae; phylum Streptophyta; class Magnoliopsida; order Fabales; family Fabaceae; genus Neltuma; species Neltuma alba. The sequence continues at coordinate 123,485 of NW_021636177.1, forward strand.
CATTGCTAAGGAGGAGACAATATTATTATGATTTTAACGTTTGAGGCAAATTTACGTAAAAAACTTTTAAAACTTTTAAACTTTTAAGATAAATTTATACTCTCTTGGTCCTTAATATAAGACCTAATTATTAAGTTAATTTTGGTTCTAAATATAAACTTATTTATCATATATATTAATTTTTTCTAAATTATCTCCATGGATATTCCCTCAATCATGATTAAGTAGAAGAGGAAGGGAGAATATTAAGAAAGATGATTATGATGTTTTAGAAAAACATGTAATATTTTTTTATAATTAGCTAACTTATCTAACTTTTTAAATCTAATCAAATTAGTTGAATAAATCTTATATTACCTCCGGTCCTAATTATAAGAACTAGTTAACTAATTTGAGGAAATTAAAGAAGTAAGTTAAGCTGGTTATTTGTCATAAATAAATGTTGTCTTTCCTAAAATGTCATTGCTAATCAAGTGTATTGATTAGAATTATTATTATTAGAAGGACTACCTTGAAAAAAATGTATAAATATAAGAGACAAAATAGATTGTAATTTTATATTTAGAATAAAAATAAAAATCAAATAAATAAATACCTGCAAGTGTTAAAGACCGGAGCAATACTTTCTACCTAAATTTTTTTTCAAGAAATCTCCAAGATATTGGACTTGAACCTTTCTCATTTGTCGGTGAACGTGATGCCGGGCGCGAGCAATGGAAAACGGAAATGTAATTAAAAACGACGGGAAAAGGAAAGCGAAATGCCGCATTCACGTGGGATAAGCGCGATCGCGTTCTTTCAAGTTTTGTTGCTCGCGACTCCCTTCTCGATCCGCACTATTTTTGTCTTAGGCCTCTCTGAACATTGCAGATTGATGACAAGTCTTCTGCAAGTTGTCAATTCACTGTCCTGTTCGGATAGCTTGTGAATTTTTGCCAACTTTGAGCGAACTTGCTTGACCTTCTCCTGGTCGATTCGTTTTTGGTTATTTGCTTCGTGACTTCTTGTCAGATCCGTCGACCAAAGTGGATGATTTTCCGAGAAGTGAAATAATGTGTTATATCTAATTTCTGCTAGGAGATTGACTTAATCTTTACCTCAGACGGATTTTAGAATGGAAGTCGGAATTTACATGCTGAGAAATTGGTCCTTTTCGTGAAGATTGAATCCGTTACGGGTTGATGTGCCGGGGAATTGTTTCAGGTTTTGTTTTGTTTTCGTAATTGCGTTAGAAGCTAAATTTGTAAGGAGTGTCTGGAGGAAACCATGTTCTGGAGGGAACGCGAAAGGGAGAACAGCAGCCAGAGCGGCGGGCCGCCGTATGGGCAGATTAGAGTGCTCGTTGTTGGTGACTCAGGTGAGTGATTTTTCCATTCTAGTATTCTTTCCCAATCTTTTTGTGCTTAAAGTTTGCTATGGCGTCGACTATTTCTTAGAGTGTAGCTTGTCGACCAAATTTCAAAATTATGTGCTGTGAACGAAAGTAAAGTTATTTATCTCTCAACCGATAGCATGTAGTAGTTGTGCTGTAAATATCTTTGGGGCTTCATGGTAGTGCCGCTGACAACCTTAGATAAGAATAGTGAAACCAGGTGATTCCAGGAATTACATTACACCAATCGACCGGCACATAGTCTGTTGTATGCAAGGTGACAGAAATCCAATTTTAGTGCATTACATATATTTTCCATTCAGCTAGGGCTTTAGAAAATGTATTGTCTAGGCAGATTTTAATATTGTCAACGACTTATTGTGTTTGAGAAACAACTTGAAGATGGTGGGAATTGCAAATAATATTTCTGTGGCAGTTGTCCTCAACTCACTCTATAATTTCTTTTGACAAACTTGAGTCCTATCTATGTGGTTTGTCAGAGTTATCGTAGAGAAGTCTTTCTGGTTAATATATCAGCTTTACATGTTGGAAATCTCTGATTCTGGGAAGTTATAGACTCTGGATCGATTTAAACTGCAAATTTCTTGCCTGAATTGGTTTGACTAAGTTAATTCAGTATTTTGACCAGTTCTGATGGATGGATTCAGCAGATGACTGCGTGATTTGATACAATTATTTAATCACATTTTTTTATATATTTTAAATGGAAAGGCATTCTAAAATATAGGAGCGAAGAAACTGTGGCATGAATTATTAATCTGGCATAAATCATATTTTGCATGCATGATAGGCATTGGCTATTTCATCTCGTGAATAGTAAATAATGGTTTTTGATTGGGCAGCCATTGATCAAAGCAAAAAGTCTTTATAATTTTGGCAGAGAGGGAACTGCCTCGTTTTCTATAGACATAAATGTAGAAAGTTCCATAATTATAGCAGGGGACTAGGTACGGCGTGTAGACCGCCCATCCATAGGAAAATCCATGGTTTCAAACTCTTTATTACTAAATCCACGGGCACCATATGGCTCTTTTAAGTATGTCAGTCATATCATATCCACGTTTTTCTTTGCTGATGAGTCCTATGCTGCAGTCATTTTGTATTTTGATGTTCTTGCAGGTGTTGGGAAGACTTCCTTAGTTCATCTGATCATCAAAGGTTCTTCCATTGCTCGCCCTCCTCAGACAATAGGTTGTTCAGTTGGTGTGAAGGTAAAGATTCCCCGCTTTCTGGTCACACAAGAAAATGCATAGTTGTTGCTCTAGTACAAATCTTCACCAGGTGTCCCATGCATTGTTGCTTTCTTCCAGCACACTTCTTATGGAAACTCTGGCAGCTCTTCAAATAATCTTAAAGGTGATTCTGAGAGAGGTTTCTTCATTGAACTTTGGGACGTGTCTGGACATGATCGGTACAAAGATTGCAGGTCTCTGTTTTATGCACAACTTAACGGTGAGTGATAATTAATAATCTACCTTTTTGTCTTAATTATTGACACATTAGGAAGAAGTTGCGTGTTTGCTATGTAATATAGGGTTAAGTCTTCAAAGAGGAGAAAATGATTTCTGATACTTTAATAACCACCTAATGTATCTTTGACTTCTCTTTTTAAGCCCTATATATTCAATATAATAAATGATATTGAATTAAACTTTAAATGTTATCTCTTAAATGAGTTTGTCGCACCATTCAAAATAACTTAATGGAAAATCAGAAACTATTAATCTGTATCTGAAATTTATCTGGAATTGGTGGTTTGAATCTCAGTTGCATGGCACACTTCTGCTACTATTTTCTATACGAGCGTCCATATTTCGATGGTAGTTGAGTTTATGGAATTTTCTACAACTAGAATTCATTTGTAATTAATGAAGCCTCAATAATCAATTACGTGAAACTTGAATATCTATTTTTGAAACTGAGGTTTTTTTTATTGAAACTTAATCTGCAGGTGTAATTTTTGTTCACGATCTCTCACAGAGAAGAACAAAGGCTAGCTTACAGAAGTGGGCAGCTGAGATTGCTGCAACCGGCACCTTTTCTGCCCCTTTGAGCTCTGGTGGTCCTGGTGGTCTTACTGTTCCCTATATTGTTATTGGTAACAAGGTTGATGTTGCTTTAAAAGAGGGTAGAAGAGTAAGCAGCGGGAATCTTGTTGATGTGGCCCGCCAATGGGTTGAGAAGCAGGGTTTCCTTCCATCAAGTGAGGAGATTCCTCTGACTGAGAGTTTTCCTGGTAGCGGAGGGTTAGTTGCAGTAAGTGTCTCCACAAAAATTATTATATATGTCATTTTTATTTGTGACTTCGAGTTATGATTTCCAATTCTTCACAATTAAGATAGTGTGCTACTTCATGAAAACTTTGTGTTGAGTCAGAATTCGATAATATGCAATTTTATGTTAATGGCTTTGGATTTCGAAGTACATGCTGATATAGTGGCATTTTGAAATTTTTGTTATGCTTGCTTTGTATTTTAACAACTATCCTATACTTGATGTATAGGTATACGATAATGCACTTAGATGATTACCATGAATGATGAACTTATCTGTGTTGTTCCACTGTGCTTTGAGCTTTGGTTTTGAACTGGAGAGGCTAAATATACACTACATGGGGATTTTGATTTCTCTTGCAGGCATTCAAAACCTAAATTAAGTGATGTAACTAAGATATAGCAAGCCATATCTGATAATTGACAACACTTAATGTAGGGATCTGTTATGCTTGCATTTTGTATGGAAGTTTTTGATATGTTGGTTTGTATCCTGGACATCTGCAGGCTGCAAAAGAAGCAAGGTATGACAAGGAAGCTGTGATGAAATTTTTTTCATATGGTCTGTATACTATCTAATATCCATTTTTCCCCTCTCGTAAATAAATGAATGGGGTGTCATCTGACTTTTCTAGTGCCTTTTCTTTTAGTTGATCAGGAGGAGATATTTCTCAGATGAAATACCTGCACCAAGTGCCTGGTCCATTTCTTCGGTTCCAAGACCTGCTCAGCGTATAGATGACGACGACAATGTGATTGATGAAGATGATCAGTCTTCTATTGCAAGGTATGTTCTGCTTGCCCGGCAAATCATTTTGAAGCCGTAGCTCCATCTAGTTTCTTTCTTTAGTTGGTTTTGCATCACTTCTTAGAAACATTCATTGGTGACTGCAGTCAAAGGAGTGATTCTTACATGTACAACGTACGTCCACCCACTTGGGCTCCCGGTAATCTTGCTCCACCCCCTTGGGCTTCGGGTAATCTCGGTCTGCCACCCATGCTTTACTCTCAACAGCCAGCTTCAATATCTGAAAGCTATAGCCTCCCAAGATTTTCTTTTCTAGCTCCTCGGAGAGTGGGGCAGGCACTAGAACAAAGCGCTCAGATATTAATATCTGAGGACCTCTGCTTTGGGTAATTGTTCATTTGTTGATGCACTGATGTATTGTTTTGCTTAGAATGAAGTCATAACTTGGTGCAATGGCTTCACTATTTTACCTGTAAGTGGCCAATTGATTCTTTCTTCTTTTTTTTTTTAGAGGCTTTATCAATACAAAGGGTGTTTCGGGAAGCATCTATAGTTAAGATCGATTCTTCTGTATTTAAAATTTAGTTTATCTCTTCAGAGTTTCAGCAGTACATTTTCTGTAAATGTAAAGGAATTTCCTAGTTGATAGAAGCTTATATATACTGTTTTTCTTTTTTTCTTTTTTGAATGAAACAGGAAGACAATTCATTAATTAGTCCAGGGTCTTACAATGCTCAACCTATAATCATCTACCACCTCGGCGCAACGGGGGTGGATGATCTTTTTTGCTGATTAGTGATTTCCTATCAAATAAGAAAATGAGGCAACTTGAACATATGACATGCCAATCGGAAACTCCATTGGATGATCTTGCTTCATGATATATATACTATTTCTGGTTCTAGTTATAAGATTTTGTTTGTAGACTACAAACGACATTTTATAATTAAAACCAGAGGAAGTATTATGTAATCAGCCTTCTTTTGTTTTGTGTCGAAGGGGGTATGAAGCTGCGCAAAAAATATATACCGTTCTTGTTTTCTTAGCATGGTGGATAAATGACAGCAGTGGATTGAGAAGAAAAAGAGGTAAGCCTCCGCCACTCTTGTTATTTTGAACATGGGGACGAAGATAAGAAAGAAAGAAATAAATAACTGAAATTATCACCCAAAAAATAAATAACTTACTGAAATTAAATAAAGTAGTATTCTAAATATAGGAGAAACAATTTGCATTTTAGTTGTTTTTTAAATCAAAAATAAAAAATAAAAATAATTTTTCAAAAAAAAAATTAAAAGACAAATGGATTTTATCCCAAAAAAAAAAAAGCAATCTTCTCTAGCATACTTGTGGCCGAGGCAAGAAGGACAGGTGCAGTAGAAAGGGGAACGCGGCGGGAGAAGACAAATGGCCTTCAATGTAAGAGATCAATAAAATCAATATAAACACTGCAATTAGGAATCAACGAGCACCAGTGGTCTAGTGGTAGAATAGTACCCTGCCACGGTACAGACCCGGGTTCGATTCCCGGCTGGTGCATTTCGAGGGCTGTGAGGAGATCCTCGCACGTTCTGTGGTTGGTGTTCAATCACATGCGTCTGATCTAATTGGATGATCTGTCTCGTGCATCTGAGCTCTCCCTTTTGTTTTTGGTTTTGATTATTTTTTCCCCCAAACATTCGCCTGTAGAGGAAAGAAATCTCCTTTTTATTTTTTTTATTTTTAAAACATTGGCCTGTAGAAGAAAGAAATCTGTGCGCAGATGAAGCTTATTTTAGAATTGAGCCTTTAGTAATTACGTTTGATAACCTTTCGCCCTACCACAAAACCTTCACAATTTAATTAGAAAGGGAAAAAAAACTTCTCAATATTTTCTTTCATCGAAAACCCCTTTGAACAACAACGTTTTAACCATGGAAACTTATACTTTAAAAATAGCCATTTACTATGAGAATGGTCAAAGTTCTGTGAAGAACAATATCAAAAAGTAGTGCTGAGCAAAGGGTAAAATATACTAATTCTGGTATTTAATATAAACTTAGTTAATTAATTTTAGGAGATTAAAAAAACTAAATAATTTTAAAGTATTTATATTTATCATTTTTTTTAAAATTAGCTAATTTGTTTTATTTATAAATTAATATATAATCTAATGATGTACATAAGCATTTTAGAAATCATGTAACATATGGTTAATTTATTTAATTTTTTAAAATTAGTTAACTAAATCTTATATTAAATATCGAGATAGTAATTTATTATGAAGGGGGCAAAACTTCATACTACGTACTTAATGGAAAATCCAATTGATTAATTTGAAAAAAATAAAAAATTTATTTTAGTTAGTTAATAATAATAAATGTGACTTGGTGTTTCAAAAGTACTCTTAGATAAAATTTTAAAAAATACAATACCTGATCAGTAAAAGCTCACGCCATGTATAATTATTTCATAGCGTTACTAATATATGTATGAGTGCTGATACATGTGAGGGTTAGAGTTGGTAATATGAGTTAGACTCATAAAAAATGATGGGTTATGATTGGCTAAAAATCAATCCATAATAAACGAATCTTTTTAACTCGCACCGTAAAGCCCGTAACTTGCTGCGGATTAGCCCACCAACCCGCCTTTATTTTTTAATTATTATAATTATATTATTATATTCTATCTAAAAATTAAAAAATACTTATATAATTTATTTGATGTTGTCATTCAAATGTTTCAAGAAAAAAAAATCTCATTATATGTCTTAGATATTGTACAAGGAAAATATAATTAAAAAATACAAAAATAAAAAAAATCTATTATTGACGGGTTGGCCCATCAATCCAACTCATATGGGTTCAACCCATAGGTTGGTACATATTACTTACCTATCCTGCTTTTTTATTTTTTGGGCCTGATCACCTGTCTTGCTTTGAATTAACATATTATTAAAATATATTTCACATCGTTACTACATAAATCACTTCTGCTTGGCCCAAAAAAAAAATCACTTCCAACATCTCACTCGAGCAAACGAAAGGTGGTTAGATTATTAATTATTACATTTGGTTCTTAATATAAGAGCTGGTTGATTAATTTGGATAGATTAAAAAAGTTTGTTGAGTTCGTTATTTATAATAATTATGTATTATCTTTCTTAAAATACTCTTACTAATCATATATTAGCTACAACTACTATTTAATTGAACATTTAATATGTACAACTACTACAAAATTATTTTGAAAAAAATAGATAAATATGAGAGATAAAGTAAATTTGAGTTTTATATTTATGATTAAATTAAAAATCAAATTAGCTTTTATATTCAGAATCGGAAGAAATATTAAATTTGTAGAGACGCGCAGAGAAAGTAGAATTTTGCTATGTGTAATATCTATTTGAATTATTGTGGTAGTATTTAATTATAGTTAATAAAATATAAATAAGAATAGTTTGAGAAATAAATAAATAAATATGAGAGACAAAATAGATTAGAATATTAAATTTAGAACCAAATCAAATATCTTACAAATTTTGGTCTTAAATATCTACATTAATTCCATTATTCTTTTTCTGCTTTTAACTAATTGCAGTTTTTTGGCCCCAAAAAGAGTGAAAAACTAACCACATCACAATTTGAAAACTTCAAGCATTGACCCCTATGTACATGCAAGACGAGAGTCCCCTGTTTCGTCCACGTAGCAAGAACGTGTCCGATCTTGAGAACCCAGACTCTGCAAATTACGTGCCGAAGTGAAAATTTCTTTCCTTTTCACTTCTCTTTTCTTTGGTACTTATCCCCCTAGAAAGAAGCAGCATCATGATGGCAAATTTAAGCAGAAACGCTGTGCTTCTATTTCTTCTCTTCTTCATCGTGGTGGTTCTTCAATTCCAGATCGCCGTTCAACAAGGCGGCGCCGGCCACCCTGTCGTTCAAGATGAACAAGGATACCCCCTCTTACATAAGTATGTTCTGGATACTGTTTCCCTACTCAAAAAGTCTCACAAAAGCTCGTGGGAGAAGGTCAAATCTGTAATCCATGACCTTCAGATGAAGTTCTCTCCTCCAAATTTGGAGTAAGTTTTAACGGTTTGTTACATATTTCTTTTGGAGTTTCATTCCCTAGTCACGTTGATGTTGAACAGAGGACACAGCACGTGAAAGTTTAGAAATTAATTCGACATTTTTATTTATTTATTATTATTTTGTTTATATAATATGAAGTTGAAGAATAATTCATTTATGACTCCTGAACCTTGTATTTTTTCCCATAACCTCGTATATTGGCTAAACGCATTTTTAGTGCAGAGTTTGTAAATAATAGATGAGCTTGTCATAAGTTTAATGCTTAATATTGATTGATTTTAATAGGAATAGTAAAGGATTTGAGTCTGCACAAATTAGAAGGTTTTGATTCAGTGTTGCTTTAAGTTTTATAATAACTTAAATATTATAATATGCAGAAGAATAATACCAATCTATTCCATAGTTTGATAATGAAAGTTGAAAAAAGGAATTTCGTCTAAATGTATTGACTGTGTGTAACTGTAAATGATCTAACCTGAGAGAAATGTGACACCTTGTTGATCAGTTTCCGGGGAGCGAAGGAGGCCCAAAGTGATGGAATGAAAGAAGCAGCAGAGAAGAGCTTCCATAAAAGCAAAGAGACAGTGAAGGAATCTGCAAAATCTGCAGCAGAAATGATTGGAGATGCAGTTCACAAGACCGCACAAAAAGTGAAGGCTCCTTCCTCTGCCTCTGCCTCTGAGCGAGAGTCTGATTCAGAGCTTTAAATCTTTTTGTCACACACACACACACACTTACACACTTATTTAATCAGTAGAAAACGATAATGTGAAACAATCTGTTTATCTTGAAGCTTCTGTTACCTTTCCAAATTTCATCCTTATCCAAACATGCCTATGATTGAACCACTCTATTGAACAACAAGAAGCTTAATTTTACCAAAGAAGCTTAATCTCACAGAGTTTTTTCTTTTTTCTTTTGGGGGGGGGGGGTGTGGACTATATAAATCAGACAACGCTGTTAACAATCAAATTTTTGGATAAATTGTTAATCCAACAGGTTCTACTCAACAACTTCATGAAGTACTCTTTCTGATTTTTCTTTACCTTGCCTCTTTTCAGACGACAGTCTAAACCACTACTTTATAAGCATCATAAATTAATTTGGATCACAAATATTTTTTTTTCCCGAAAGAAAACAAAACCAGTGTAGAATTACATTAAAGTTGCATAATCTTCATGCAAAGTGAACTTTACAGAAAGCAAAACCCTCAAGGCACATCAGGACAAAATTCAACTCATTGTGTGGTATTCTTGACAATGTCACCAATCATAGTTACGAACAGGCATGGATTTCTCACACTGTGCCACAACTGCCTCCTCAGTCACAATCCATTCACTACTTTTCGGCTTGCCTCGGTCAATTATCTCAGAACAGCTCTGGAAGGATACAAAACATTAGTGCATGATAGGGACAAAAACAAAGGTTCACAGTACAGATCATTCTCCGAGTATAATTAAACTTTCTACGGCTAAATTGCATACATCGTCAAAGTAAACTTTGAGAGCACGATCCTAACAAATACCATCGATTTCAACGTAAACGCTTGAGTTCAGACAAATTTGAGACAACTATTCGCCAGAAGCATGCATGTTTCTAGAGAAATGAAATGAAGATATTTAAATAAAACGCAAGATATGAAAAGGTAACTGGAAACATGGTTGGACTTCAACTTAAACAAAGTTCAGGAGTTTGGTTAACATATAGACAAGTCCAGTTTTGAGCACAATTAGAATATTTGCAACACCAATACCATTGTTCGCTATCTACTATTTCTTGTGATTGTTTAGCTTGTTAAAAGGTACCGAACACTTGTCACCTAAAATCAACAGGAGACGGCAGAATAATACTAACCTTGGAACAAGTATAAATCATGAGGGTCATCCAATCCCAATTTTCTACCAATCGTTTTTTGTCATCAGGTGCTTCTTGCAGAAAATATAGCAATGGAGGCATTAGCTGCATCTCAAAATTCCTCGGTTCGCCACATAGCTTGCACCTGCCAGGGTCTATCTTATCAACAGCAGCTAGAAGTGGCTTCCCACCATATGAATATCTGTACGCATGAAGGATAAGAAAAAGCATAATACAATGGCTTAGACCACGAATGTGGGAAGAGGAAGAACGGAAGGATGAAACAGAAACAAGGATAAATTGGAGTTTTTTTTTTTGGGGGGGGGGGGGGGGAGGGGGATAAAAAGAGACTGATAAAATTGAAGCAAGCATGCGTGTGTGCATGTGTTACATACCTGAAACACTGCTCTGGATGTGCTTCCAAGCGCTTCTTGAACTTGAGGTATGTTCTATCAGCAGTCAAAGCTCTATCATATTCATAAGATTCCTTTTCCCAAACTTCGTCCTCATTATCACTTCCATTCTCCTTAATGGAAAGCGATGAGTAGTTAGAACATATTGAACTAAGGCCCTCTGAGGATGGTTCTTCATGTACGTAGTATATATAAAAGCAAGGCACCACTGGAAACAACCATGACATCAATCAATGACTTCAACCCTAGAGCAGTGTCCATAATGCCTAAAGAAACATGTAAACATCTTTTCACGTAGATAGGTTACTTCACTGTTTGTCTTCTTTCAACAAAATCTACTTGCACCTTTACACATTCTAACAACAGCTATTCTCCGATACATTCCGTATTTTCTTGTACCTTAACTAATTAAGTTGACATTAACTTAGGACGAAGTGAATCTGTCTCGCCTGAAATATTGTAATTGACTTAAAACAGAAAGATAGAAGAAAGAAATAGTCTGACTAGCATGAGCACAGAAAAAGAAAAAAAGAGATGGGATCAGCTGATTAAGCACTGCCATTAATGTTAGTGAGTCTTGAAACCAGAGGTAGTAAAACATTAAGCCAGGGCTTCAATCTTGGCAAATTTTCTTGCTTAATGAAAATTTACCTGGCATATCAATATCAACCTCACTAACTCTAGGCTTCGGCGAAGAAGAAGAAGCAGTGTCAGTACGCGAACGAGAGACTGATTTTTTCCTGCTAGAAGCCAAAGTCCCAGCTTCAAAGAGAGCCTTGCGCAATTGCTCTAAATCCATGTCGTCGTCATCATTGACATCATCCAACCAGCTGGTACTTTGAACAGCAGGAGATGATGTAGTTGCAGAAGCCACTTCCAAATCCTGAGTGCAGGTCTTCTGAACTCGAAGAACCCGCCAGCTACAAGCCGCAAGTGGTCAAAACAGGAAATTCAGAGCATGAATCAACATAAGCAAAAATAATAATTCTTATCATTTAAATGCTAGAGCTACTCAAGAATAAATACAAAAAAACAACCTTTCTGAAGAACTTCCACATTTTGGCGTAAGACAACCTAAAACGAAAAGAAAGCGTTCCTGAATCTTTACAGTCTTATTTGATATTGGAGCATGAACCTGTATTGTGAGAAGACGGAAAAGAATACGTCACTCAGTACTCATTTCTTGGGAATTTCCAAGTAAAGTCGTACGGTGGAAAAAGGAAAGACCTGAGCAACAAGACAAAGTTTAATCCCACACGCACCACACTGAAGCAAATTAGCTTGTATTGCCTCCTTGGGAAGGGGCCAGTCCTGTTTAGGAATAAAAAGGGATCAGATCCTTCTGAAAATCATGTTGAATTTGATAGACACCGCAATGACTTACAGGAACTCCTCCAACTTTTGTTGTGTAATGATCAGCTGATTCGTAACAGTCTTCAGCCCATGGCCCTGGCATTCCCAGAGAAACCACATCCATTGCTCGGTCTAGTACAATGAGAGCATAATGAAAGCATCGCAGTAAGTTTCAATTAATCAATAATATGAACTCCAAAAACAGATGACATAGTAAACTGTAACCCAAAAAGAAGCGATCAAACGAAACAATTACGCCGATTAATGGAAAATCTAGCATTCAAATTGTAATCTGAACAACAGTTATCAATGAAACAATTAATAGGAAGCCTAGAACAAGGAGAGAGAGAGAGATCGAAGAACAACAACAAAAGCTTAAAACGTACAGAATTACACAGGAGTCAGTCAAAACAAAAAGGAAAATAAAAAATCACCACGCAACAATCCAGTGAATGGAATTTGAACAGATGAAACGGGCGAAAATCTGTGTCTTTTGCTTAGTTACAAGTAACAACACTCCCGCGCTTCCCTGGTGCTATGCTGGATTAACAACAACTTGAACGACGAGAGTGATAAAGTTTCTTTCAATGTTTTCTTATCAGAGAGTGTGTAGTATCATATGGACGCACACACATACGAATCAGAATCTTCAAAGGAAAGCAAGAGCTACAGGCAAAGATGAACGGTCATTAACGGTGGCCGCGGGAACCGAAGGCCGGAGCGCCAGCTTGAGGAGTGGCAATTGGAGGCTTGGAGCCAGGGTTTAATATATGGGCGAGCATATTAAGCTGTGGCTCGGCCCGTTTAGCAACGTTTTTGGAAAATTATTTGTTCTTTTTTTGGCCAGAAAAATTAACATGGTCCTTAATTTAAACATTTTTCGATTTATTTACTGAAAAATTACTTATTGAATTTAATTTGTTATAATTTTTTTTATTTTAACATCTTATAAATAGATATATTTCTTTTACTGCCTTTGATTTCATTTATAATAGATAGATGCTAGCTGTTATATTTTTCACCTAAAACTAACTAAAAAGATAAAAATGATGCAAAGGGTAGATAAAAAGTTCGAGATTCAAATCCCTTCTAAATAATAAAAATAATGTTATGTCTGCCACCAAATATTAGTCTAGTCACCTTTATTTTAAAATACACATCCCTTCTTTTCAGAGACGTTAATAACATGGTAAATATTTTATTTTATAAGATATACACACACCTCTAACGCTGGAATATAATAATCTGTTTAGAACAGCTTATAAGTAGCTTTCAATCGTAACTTACAGAATACGAGACAAGTATATGAGAAGAGTTTTGTTTTGACTTATGTAAAACGTGTTTATAAGTGATTTGTACCGCCATTCCAAACAGGCCCTAAATAAAATAGCCAAAGATTATCACAGCTCCTAAAGACCTGTTTGTCATGGCATATAAATAGCTTTTTAATAATAATTTATGAAATATAAAGTAAGTATATAAGGAGTTTTATCTTAATTTACGTGAAACATGTTTATAACCGCCAACCCAAATGAGCTCTCCTCTGAGTTGTCTAGGTGTTCGTTGTTAATCAAGTATCAGAAATTACAGTTTAAGGGGAACATGATGCTTGAAGCCTTCAAGGCTAAGTAAGAGGGATGATGGTTAAAATCCTGAAATTTTCATTTGAATATGACAATTAAGAACATGGGTTCTTTTCTTCTCTTTCTTTCTTTCTTTCTTTTTTCTTTTTTTTTTGAAAAAAGTTGAAATTCAAGAAAAAGGGTTGGTTAACCAAACTACCCTATTCATGTAGAAGTTGAAAATCCTAAAAAGCTAACTCCAAAATCTGAAAGCGATGTTGGATACTCATCAATGTACACCTTTTTGCAATCTTCCTTCGGACTCTGCAATCTTTATTAACCAACCAATCATTAGAACCTGAATATTGGAACAGTTCTGATGCTGTAGTCTACGCTGTCAAAGTTGGGATTGTACATGAAGGAAGCAATTGGGAAAATCAAAGAGTGGGACTAGATTCAGAACTCTTTCAAGAAAACGCAGTTGGCGAGTCAAATGAGCAAAAAGGAAATAAGGAAGCTGCCAATATATACGTGTTTTGATGTGTATATACAGAAAGTTAATGAAGGATGGGACATTATTAGTCTGAAATGTAATAACACGGGCACAGAAGACGATGGCAATAACCAAGCTTCTATATTCCATCAAAATTATATCCAAAGTTGTCAGTTTGTTCATGCGTGACCTATACAAGAGCTTTAATAGCTAGCTCAATTACGATAGCTATTCTATCCTGTTTACAAGGTAAAAATTAATAATTTCTATGGCCTCATAAAACGGGCCACTCAATTCCATCTCTTGGCATTTTTTGACCCTTTAGACTTCTGCTTTGCTGCCTGAAAAGCCTGCATCTTCTGTTTCTTCCGTGCTTCTTTCTCAGCCTGTCATTGCAAATGAAACAACATATTTAAGCAATAAAAGTGTGAAACAACAACCATTGCACTTCTAAAAATCTCATTCCAAGCTAGGTAGGCGTTTACCTTTGACATCTTGGATTTGGCTTTCACCTTTGGAGCTTTCTCTTCAAGCTCCGCCTCACGTTCAAGCTCTCTAGCTCTAGCATCAAGATTCTTTTCTAAATAGTACTGCAAATTTTAGGATTCAAACATGTTAGAAACTATCACAAGCAAAGAACTTGACTGATAAACTACCCCCCCACCCCCCACCCCAAAAAAAAAAAAAAAAAGGAAAAATGCATCTATGCATTCTTATCTCAGCCACCACCGTGTCCTGTTTTTCCTTTCCAGTAAATGCCACAATATCATGCCAAGTCTTATCATCAATGCTAAAACAAGTAGAATTGACAGCATTCTGAGCCTTTAAAAGTTATGTGATCCGTATCTAACTAAATATGAATACAAAACTGTTGACTATCAAAACGGAGTGGGTAATTGTGATGATCTAACTTACATTATAGTCGCCAGCATAATCCTGTATAGTTCCATCTTTAACTTCTATGACTCTATTAACTATCTGCTTTATGAAGTATCGATCATGAGACACTGTAATAACAGTGCCTTTGTACTCATTTATCGCCTCCTGGAAAAAAAAAATTATAAATAGAGTATCACACGCAGTAAGCAAAGACAAGCATCAAGAAAAAGAAACGCAAACCTCAAGCATTTCCTTAGAAGGTATGTCCAAGTGATTGGTTGGTTCATCCAACACAAGCAGAGTTGATGGTGTTACCATAAATTTGCAAAAAGCCAGTCGTGCCTAGTAAAACAAGATGAAAAATATGCACATAATTATGCCTCATAAGATGAGAAAGAGAAAGGGTAACGCCATTGAATTTAAAACTGCTGAAATATCACTACACACTTTCCATACATTGTGTAAAATGGAAGCATGCCTATTCATCTCAACATCCATATTTGAAAATTTCAACTGATAATAATGTTATGAAAACTGGACAAGATACTAAATTAGTTAAAGTACTTGGTTTACAGTTTACTGGTTGAACCATGGTTAAACCAGTCATAATTGAAAATAATAAATTTTCAATTTCATATTAATTATTTTCAATTTGAATGAAAATCTTAAATTAGAGATTTTCATCACGCACATTAATTGGTCCAATTAAAAACAATACAGGTTCCTTGACACCATACAGGTTCAACTACTCATGACCACATCCAGAGATGATGTTATCCATAGCTCAAGCTTCCTCATGGATACCATCTTTCAACCTCACAATGTGGCTTAGTTAAGGAAATACTATGAGAAGTATGATAATTGTTAAGTACATGCGCATCCATATATAGAAAAAGGGGGAAGGGAGAGAAGGGAGAAAGATTAGATACGCACACACATCCAACCCAAAACCAATCTTCATCTATAGCCATACTCAAGGAAGCTGGGTTCATCAATGGCACTTGAGAGTGAAAAGAAGTTACAGACAGAGAGCTGCTATAAAAGGGCTTTTGTTGAAGTACAAAATGCTACCTTTCAAAGAGGAAAATAACCAAATGGATTTTTTTTCCCCGCTTCAGGCAGCTGAAGCTCATGCAAAGAACATTTTGAAGCTTAAAACCAAGGATGAATGAAGAGACAAGAAAATTTTGAATAGGGCCAGGAGTGGTGAAGTTGAGATCATGTGATGGCCCTTATCCCATATCGACCAGTAGAGAAGGGCTCATAAAAGACAAGGGAAAGGATGAGTTCGGACATGTTATGTGAACTGGGCTATTGAAGTTTCAAAAGACCTATGTTTCAAGCAGTTACCTAGCGGTGAAAACAAGTATCGCCAGGACCCATCCAGTTTTGTATGGGCAGACCAGTTTTTGGTTGGTTCATCCAACTTTCAACCTGTTTCCCATCTGTTAAGTTCTTTGCCAACTTTCAGACTGGACTAGACTCCAGTTCACTAGTTTTCCAGTTAGACTGGATGAACTGGTCCATTTTTCAAAACCTTAACTAGCAGCATTCATTGGAATGTAAGAAATTAAGTTATAAGAAAACATTATACCCTAAGAGTGGGGTAAACGTTTCCTGTACTTGTCCCTAAAACACATGACACACTCTAGTCCAATCAAATACAAATAGAGGGAAATATACCAAAAGTTCTAAATCATGAAAAAAAAAAAAAATCGGGAGAAAGGATCATCCGTTCCAGTATTTAAAGTTGGAGTTCACATCTTAACATTTTTTTAAGCAATATTAATTCTTCTAGCTCACTTCATTTCCTTCAAAAAAAATTCCCAAGCTCTCTGGTCATAAGGTCATTATGCACTTGGTAAGTCAAATTTTATTAGCTAAGCACGCTGAACCAAATACAGGATTCGGGGAAAACCATAACTCATTGCAGAATTAATGGCAAAATTTGATGTTTTAGTTGCCCATAAAAGGTAATTGGATATCAATTAAATTTTGAATTTACCTTCTCACCACCACTCAATAGGGAAACTTTCCGGTCAAGCATATCAGATTTGAAATTACAACGCCCAAGAAGTCCTTTGATATCATCTATCCTCCAGTCCTCAGCAGCTTCTTCTATTGTCTCAAGCACTGTCTTCTCCAGATCAAGTGCCTCAGCCTATGAAATGAATCAATCATGTTAGCACTAGAACTGTATCAGCAATAAGTACCCAAAAGGTTCAGCATGGATAACTGCACTGGAAACATCATCTTTGATTAACTCGATATAGCATTTACTCGATCAAAGCGATACCTGATTTTGCTCAAAATAGTTTGGCAATACATTATGCTCCCCAAGCACAACTTCACCCCCATTTGGCTTCTCTAAACCCATTATGAGCTTCAGCAAAGTACTCTTGCCACATCCATTTGGACCAATAATGGCAATTTTTTCTCCCCTTTCAATTGTAAGATTTGCCTTCTTGAAGAGCACCTAGCACCGAAAAAACAAAAATCATCAGTTTGATGTCAATAAAATAAATATCCCACACGCATATACAAGAAATTTACACCCACTTTTTAGCATAAGATAATCATGTTAACTCACTTCATCCTCAAAGCCAAATTCCAAATTCTTAATTGATACAACGGATCTTCCACTTCTTCCACGCTCAGGGAACCTGATTTTCATTTGTTTCCGTTGAAATGGCTTCTCTACTAGTTCCTCTTCTTGAAGTCTCTCCAGCTTCTGTAGTCATAGCAAAAGGAAACATAACTGAGCAACACAATTAAATGCTAATTGCTCATAAACTATGTGGACATGCAACAAAGCAGAGCATAATCTGAAATCAACCAGGTGGAAATTCAATTAATCTCAACTCTCAACAATTAAAATACCAGCACCCAATGGCTTAGTAATCATTGTATGTGATAATTATATGCATGAGTACTAATAAAACTTTCACTTATTTATCTTTTTTCTTTTTTCTTTTTTTCTTTTTTTTGGGGGGGGGGGGGGCATGTCCCTTAATAAATTTCAGTTTAAAAAAAAAAGTCAGCTACCTTCTCAGCCGATGAAGCACGGCCAGAATTTACTCCAGCACCTAGCCTGTTTATCAAGTCCTTTGTCTGCTCAATTTCTTTCTGCTGCTTCTCCCATGCAGCATACTGTGCTTCAATCCATGCTGCCTTTGAAATTACATACTGGGAATAATTTCCCTCATATGTTCTGGATACACCCATGTCAGTTTCCACAATTTTTGTACACAGTTGATCAAGAAAAGCTCTGTCGTGGGAAATGATAACCATTGGCACATCTTGCTTGTTAAGATACCCTTCAAGCCACTCAATGGTATCAAGGTCAAGGTGATTTGTTGGTTCATCCAACAGTAATAAATCAGGCTCCTGCAAATGAAGACAAATTTCATCCACATCAGTGACGTTCAAACTCCAACACATATAATCTTTTCATATGGTTACAGATATGCAAGAAGAAAAGATTTAAAGAAAAGGAATTAAAAAGCAGTTCATAGGCCAACGGTATGTAAATTTCATATAAAGTTACACAGCTGTGATTAATTGCTGTGTAGAAGTATAACCAGTTTCAATGACGAAGCAGCAATAATTTATCAAGTCCTGTAACTCAAGTGTACAAAGATCAAGAAAACATCTAAGCATTCACTGCACTGATTTGGCAATTAACTATGGCTGCAATTACGTGTAGCAAAGAAGAAAATAACGGAAGTGCATGCATTATGCGTAGTTTCAGGTTGAAATAAAGTGTTGCCAATTGTGATATACCTGAAGTAAAATCTTTCCCAGGGACATCCTCATCTGCCATCCACTACTAAATGACGCCACCAGCCTGTCTGAATCATCCGAAGAAAAACCAAGTTCCGGCATCAATTTGCTTACCTTCGCGTCTACTACATCCAAGTTCACTGCCTGGGCCTTCTTCTGAAGCAAATCAAACTCGTCTAAAAGCCTCCCCATTAATTCTAAATCGTTCACAGAACCCTCGAGTGCCTTCTGCACCTTCTCCAACTTCCCTGCTACCTCCATCTCCTCCTTAAATGCACTCAGAAATTCCTCCCTCACGGTCCTAGTCAGAGATACCTCAAATTCCTGGCTCAGAAAAGCAATTTTCATATTTGGTTTGGCTTTTATTACATTCCCCGAATCTGGCTCCTCCTCACCAGCAATAATTCTCATTTGTGTCGTCTTTCCTGCACCATTTACACCAACCAATCCCACTTTTTCACCTTTTTTCACTTCCCAACTAACATCTTTCAAGACAGTGACGCCCTTGTAACTTTTGCTCACATTCTCTAACTTGACACCAGATGAAATGCTCGACGCACCGGTATTGGACTGCTTAACACGTTTATTCTCAAATTCATCAACCGAAGACTCCGAAAACAAAGACTCAATGTCCTCTTTGGCAGTGGATTCTGCCGCCGATGTCTCGACGGCGACCGCAGATGAACTAGCAGCGATACTAAAATTCGCTCTTCTAGGAACAATAAATTGAGTGGATTTAACTAAATTACTATTACCTCTAAGGCTTTGAGAAACCACACGATTTGAAGCTGGCCGAATGTAAGGTCGTACAGCGGCTTTCCGTGTGTCCAAAATGACTGTGCCGGCGAGGAAGCTTGAACTGAGCTCAAGGTGATGAAGCTTCGCGGTCAAGTCCATTATCGATTGACGATTATATCTGAGAATTCGATTGAGAAACAAAGCAAGCAATTCAAGAGAAGGATGGTAAATATTCGAGAGGATAGGATTTGGCAATGAACAGGATCAAAATGGATATGAACAACTGAGGAGAGAAGAAGCTACAGATAGAACTTCTCTCCACTAACAGCACACTGGAAAGTTTTCAGCCCATCAAACTCTTTCGCATGCGGTGGAGGATTTCCACTTCTATGGACAGCAGATTTTCTCTTCTATATTTATGAAAATCTGTTATTAGGTTAATTGACTACTCTCTGTATGTGTTTTGTATTTGCTTAAAAGCAAATTTTGTAGATAGAATTTATTTTTTTAAAAAAAAATTTAGAGGATAGCAAAGTATTTTTACCTTCAAAGATTTTTTTTAAAAAAAGAGGTGGGTGAAAAATATAGAATAAACGAGTGCTATTTGTGCATTTTATTTACAAAAATATAGAATATGTGTGATTTATTTTATTTATCTCTCATAATTCCCTCTCAATAAGCTGGATGTAATCATTTTTGTAATTGTAAATCATTTGAAATGATTTTTTTTTTATTCCATTAGATACATAGATATATAATAATCATAAAAAACAGTTAAAAAAATCTTTTTTTCTCGACCAGAAAACTTTGAAAAAAAAATTAATTCAGCCAAAGGAATCAACCATTCGTTTATTGAAGTCGTGAGAAAATCAACTATTTATTTGTTAAGTCGTGATGAGAAAAAAAAATCAATAGAGACATATAATTTGATTAAAATGAAAACAAATTATTACGGGTTTGTTTGGGAATTTGATTATAGCCACAAGGAATGATGATAAGTCGTCGAGGGCAGAGATGGCAATATCCGGAGAATATCAGATTTGTGGCGCAGCTTGAGGCTGGGGAACCGAGTGAGCGATAACACCCCTTCTTCTTATGCCACGTGTATCTTCTTGCAAGATCACGCTCCCGCCACGTCGCATGCAACCAAAAAAGTCCAAAAATTCATCAATCAATAAAATCAAATTTAAAGTGAAGTTCACTTTCGCATTCTTGATCAACAAACAAAAATCATAACAATTTTATTAACTGGATCTGCGAAGGCGTTAACTATTCATGCCAAAAAATAATTATAAAAAGGCTCTAACAATTAATTATTCAGGCTTGATTTTCCATTAATTGTGAAATATTTTATCTACATTATAACATTCATATCACGTCGAATTGGAACGTACAAGAAATGTGAAGGAATAACAAATTATTAATCACAAAATATTGTTTAGTTAGTTAGCTAATGTCAAAGTAAATGGCCTATGGAAAATAAGGTTCACATATACAAATTTGTGTGCTTGATCATGTAGGCTAAGCTAATGCATAGTGAAGAAGAAGCATGATGGAGGACTGAGGAAGAATCATTGCTAGTTTTTTATTTAAAAAAAAATTAAACACAAATATCTTTTTATTAGAGACAGTTCAGATTGAGATATTGTTCTTTCAATAAAAACAAATTTTTGTTTGTCATGTTGCATCTCATTCTTTTATTAGATACATCACTCGTGAATCATCCCTAGTGTTTTTTTTTTTTTAACTAAGTAGAGTTATTTTTCTATTGAAAGTAATCATGTTTGAGATACCGTTAGGCACTAGATGCAACTATCTCTCCTAATAAAAACTTAAACTTTGATTCGTAATGTGAGATTATCTTTCTCTGCTAGACCTAACTACAAAAGTAATAACGATTCACAAAAGGACAGTAATGCGCCATTTGTGTTCAATGGATCAAAATGGGCTTGACTCGAAGTGTTTTTCTTATCACTGGCTTGATTTGGTGGGTCTAATAAAAATGGGCTTCATACAACGGGCCCTCTTTTTAGTTATTTGTCATCAATTTCAGGTCAGATGGTTTTAATGCATAATCCAACTACGGAACTTTACTCAATGTTTTCATATCTAGCAGTATGTTTCAGATTATATTAATTCAATTAGCAAAAATTAGTCTAGTTAATAAAGAGTCGACTCATAACCTATAAGTTTATAAGTTCGAATCCTACTGTTGATGTGAAAATCTTATAAGCGTGCATAAATCTGCAAGTGCTTTATAAGCCTGAAAGTTTGTATGACCTTAACGAGCAACTAGAATCCAACTCATCAAAAATTTACTGTATAAAAAGAATAATAGTAATATCAAATCACTTAACCATTGATTCATAGTTAATCACTCCTTCCGACTCTAAATATAAAACCCTTTTTGTAGTGTAAATTACACTACAAAAAGGTTCTTATATTTGGAACCGGAGGAGTAGTTTAACTTATCACGCATACCAATTGTCATTCCAATCCATATAGCTTTGACTAAGAAAATAAATAAAACAAAAAAATTCTTTTTGTCTCTGGTTCCTATCCCAGCCTCTCGCATGTACCGAGTAGGTCATCAAAGTCAATCGAGTTTATCATATGAACATTTCCATAGAGTTCTTATGAACATTTCCATAGACATAACAGATATACATACAAACAATAGCAACAAACCTTATCTAATGGTGTCAACTGCATGACTTATAGGGCACTCATGTACTCTGTATAATAAACTATTTTCTCCCATTTCAAATATGGGAGCTAATTAAATAGTTCATATAAATTGTGAAAATTAGTTAAATTTATTATTTGTGAAAATGTGCTAATTTTTCTACAATATCCTCCTTTTGAATTGTTTAATATTAAAATTTAAAATTTAAAAAATGACACAAATAGGACAACCAACATGAATAATTTAGAAGCAAAAAAATAAACATCATATCTAAACGCTAAAATGAGGAAGATTAAAGTATCAAAACCAATTCATCAATTAACTTTATATGTTGAGAATCAAGTAAATATGTTGGCCAAAAAAAAAAAGAAGTAGTATATGCTTTTGAGTGTGAGATGGCCAAGAATTTGTTGAAGTCAATGCTTAAGAATGCAGACCCAGCTGATATGATGAAAGTAATATCTGTATTAAATTATTCACATGGCATGGGCAATAGACTTGATTTGGTCAATATGACATGTTCCTTCGTTTTGTTGATAAATGATTCAGAGAAGTCAGATCCCTTTGTAGAACTTTCAGTCCCCAAAAAAAAAAAATCCCTTTGTAGAACCAACAATCTAAGAGCAAGTCAATCATCTTGCTCTATTACATAATAATTCTCCATAATTAATTATTGGATTAAGGTGCATCTTGCATCCTGATTTTATTTTCAAAGTGTATCTAATACCCTAATTTTTTATATGGTGCATCCACTATTCTGATACTCCCTCCAGTCTTAAATATAAGACTCATTTTATAGTGTAGGTCTTCTATTTAGGACCGGAGGAGTATTATTTTTTTAGTTATATCTAACATCCTAAATATTAGAGTGCTAGATATATTAAAAAAAAAAAAAAGATCAGGATATCCGATAGACTTTTATTCTTAGTTATTTTCTGCTCAACTTGTGAGATCACACGTAGTATACATCACTTTCAAATTAGTGGGAAGTTCTTAAATAAAGAACAAAGTTAAATTTAGAGAAGAGAATAAGGACCGTGTATTACTAGCAGGAAGAAAAATACTCAGGTTGTTTAGAGAGACTTCATTATATATATATTGTGAATTTTTAACTTAACAGAAAGTATAATTAATTATTAGTATTTTTTTAATTAAAAGCACCATCACTAATCTGAGATTACAAATCAGATCAAATTTGCCATCTCTCGCAACTTGCAAGAAAACACTAAAGCCATTGGCATGATGAGAGTGCCAAATCTCCACTATACCTTATATCTGCTTGAATTGTTTTTGTTCAAGGAAAAATGCTGCAACACACAGAAGTCTAAGAGATTACCGGTAAAATAAATTTAATTTGAAGAGATTAAAAAATTAGTTATGTTAAATATTTATGACAAATAAATTTTATTTTTCCTAAAATATATTATTTAATTATTTTTTGATGGAAAACTCCTAATATATATAACCGATATGTATATTTGAAAAAAATTATAAATTTAAGACAGGAATCCATCAATTAATTAACTGTTGACAGTGTTGTTTATCAAATTCATAAAATGATTTAAATTTTATATTTATAAATTGATGGAATAATTTGGTGACGTCGGCCAATTCTCCTAAACTATCCATCCAAAATACAAAAGCAGAAAAATTGCTACCCCCTAACTGGTCAGAGCTGCGCCGCCGGCCATTAAATTAAAATGATTATAATTACAATTAAAAATATGTAATTCGGATTTGCCAAATTGGATGTGAAGAGAAAATTAGGCCAACATGAGCTGGCAATGGGGGGCCGTGGTTGTATTCACAGGTCCAGTAATATGAGTCTGGGTACACATTAATTACTTCTAAACCAAATGATTATATTATTGTAATCCATCTTATCATTAATATAAAATCTAATTAACTAATTTTGAATATATTAAAAATTTTAATTAATTAATTAATTATAGTAAAAATTATTTGATCTTCATAAAATATTTATATGTAACATTGGGTTATATATCAATTTATCAAGGGATAAGATGCTTAAATATCTCAGAAATATTCATGAAAGAGCACTCAACAACTAAAAGTTTTTTTTTAGCTCTTCTATGCCTTAGAGCTTTTATTTCATAGCATTTCTGCGCTAACTGTTATCTATTATTAAGTTTGATTGTTAAAAACACTAGTCAAACTATATAATTTAATAGTAAAATTTAACAATGGATAATGGTTAAAGTATTTTTGTTACGAAAATAAATTTTCAGGACACATAAGAGTCAAAAAAAATTTCAGATGCTAGGTGTTCTTCTGTAATTCTTCCTAAGTATTCAAACACCTTATCCTATTTATTAATTAGATAAAGTTTGAAAAAATATGAATATGACTAAATATAACTCATAACTTCTAAACTAAGAATAGGAAGGAGCATTTAGTATTCAGCTGCGTATTAATTTTATATTATGATGGGGATTGGGGCATATATATTAATATATCAAACGTGATTTCAGCCTAAAAGGGATCAGATTTCCCTTTTAAATTAATTTCTTCTTCTAAGCTTATCCTAACAAGCAAGAAACAAGGCATAAAAATAAGAAATGATACACACACAACCCCTTACAGCAAAAGTGACTCCTGTCATGAATCGTGATGATGATTGATAAAAACTTCAAAAATGAAGTGAAAATTTTATAACAGAATATATGGGAAAAAAATCACATTTGAAGGTTGATGGACGAGTCAAGATTTTGAATCAGAACCAAAAAAGAAGCAAAATTCAAATATCAGATATTGAATTCATGTGTGTAAAGGCATAAATTGAGTCTCAACTACATTGAATAATCAACTGCTTATTGATTAGTCAAAGTAGAAAAAATTAAACAGTTGCGTACAAAATTTATCTTCTTATCTTTTAAAAGAAATTTTTGACTAAAATACTTTTAGTCATCATTTGACAGGAATAAATAAATAAATTACTCACTGAAACCAAATAATGTATTATCTCCTATCATAAACATGTGAGAAAAATAATTAATTTATAAAAGAATTAGTTAACTTAATTATTTATAAAAAAAAGCGGGTGTTAGTTTTCTTAAAGTATTTTTTAAAAGTTATTTACATTAAATATTATTTAATAAAAAATCTCCGTAATATTTGCAAATAATAGAAATATTTTTTAAAGAAAATTAAATATTTATATTTATAATTAAAAGCAACTCCTATATTTATTGTAAGAAGTAGTAATAAAAAATCCAAGGTAGCACAATAAGATAAATATAAACACTGAAAACACTAATCAGAAAGCACCAGTGGTCTAGTGGTAGAATAGTACCCTGCCACGGTACAGACCCGGGTTCGATTCCCGGCTGGTGCATTTCGAGGGCTGTGAGGAAACTCTCGCACGTTCTGTGGTTGGTGTTCAATCACACGCGTCTGACCTAATTGGATGATCTATCTCGTGCATCTGAGCTCTCTCTTTTGTCCTTTTCTTTTAGACATTCGCCTGTGGAAGAAGGAAATCTGCGCGCAGACGAAGCTCATGTTTATTTTAGAATTGAGCCAACGTATGATAATCTTTTGCCCTACCAGAAAACCTTCACAATTTAATTAGAAAGGAAAGAAAAAATTGGCAATATTCTCGGTAATCACAAACCCATTTAAACAAGAACTTCACATCTTTTAAGTGAAGAAGTAAAATATATTAAATACTACTTTCAGTCTTTAATATAAGATCTAGTTAGTTAATTTGAAGATATTAAAAAATGTGGTTAAATTAGTTATTTGTTATAAATATGTATTGTCTTTTCTAAAATATCCTTACTAGTAATGTATATTAGCTAGAATTACCATTTAATGAAACATTTAACATATGCAAGTTCTATAAGAACTATTTTGAAAAAAATAGATAAATACGATGGACAAAGTGGACTAGGATATCATATTTAGGACTAAATTAAAAATCAAACAAATTTTTATATTAAAGATGAAAAATAGTAATTTTAGTTACCAAGAACCCGTTTAAACAAGAAGTTCACATCGTTTAAGTGAAGAAGTAAAATCTGTTACTGCATTTGAAATAATTCTGTAGGTCAATTTGACGAACACAATTCAGGAAGTCCCATTGACACAAAAATTGTAAGCATTGGCACGACATTATCCGCGCATACCATTTTAACTACGGAAAATTGTACGTGAAAAATAGTCATTTATTATAAGAACGGTCAAAATTTTATGAAGTTAAGAACAATATAAAAAATTAGTACTGATGATGAAGGGCTAAAATATACTCATTCCATTACTTTTTATAACGAAAAAAATAATCATTTCTATCTTATCCCAGTTTATAAAAAACATTTGGAAGATATCTCGGACTTTTTTTATTAATTTTTTTTATCTTTTCTCCATTAATTACTTACTACTTCTAATCCTTAATATAAGAGTTCGTTTGATTTTTATTTTAGTTTTAAATATAAGACCTCAATATATTTTGTTTTTTATATTTATCTATTTTTTCAAAGTAATTCTTGTAATAATGACAGTTCTAGCTAATACATTTGACTAACAAGGATATTTTAAAAAAAATAATACATATTTATTACAAATAACTAACTTAACTAGTTTTCTTATTCTACTTAAATTAGCCAACTGAATTTTATATTAAGGACTGACGGCAGTATTTTATTACTTACTATATTTAATATCTAATTTCTCAAAATATCATTCTCTTTATGTTAATAAATTTTTATTCCTTTGCTTATACTCTCTCCTCCATAAATAAATATATTTTTGAAAAAAATTATAATTTTTACATTCTTATTATCTTTAATTAATTTTAACTAATTTCTGATCCCCGTGATTTATTCAAATGTTGCATAAAAAACTAATGTTTCATAATTTCCCATTGATTGGACTCTATTATACGAACTTTGTTGGTATAATTTTTTGTGTGTTATATAATGAAAACAGTTGGTATAATTTTTTTGTTTTATATAATTGATGTTTTCATTAAAAAAAAAGAATTTGTCGCAGGAGTTAAAAAAAAAAAAGGGAAGTAATGAAGGGTAGTTGGGGAAAGTGACCAACATAATCATAAATTCACAATTCATCGAAACGATTAAATGCGAAGAATATTTTGTGCTTTGGAGACAGCTAAGAAAACCCAAAGCAAGCCGCGGGGTATCTGAGTACAAAATAAAGAAAGGCAAAAAAGATACAATAACAGCGGAAAAAGCGTGTGAGAGCGAGGGCATTTCCGTAATTGTATTGACGAAGTTACTCAAAAATTTAATAAAGAAGTGGCCCACAAGGCCCCCCCCCTTTGCATATAATCTGCCAGGACGCCATTGCCCAATCATCGTCCAGTACGTTTCCAAACAGCTATTTTCTGTTGGCTCTTAGCTGCCTTGCTCTTCTCGTGCCTCTCCCCTTCCTCCTTCGCCCCACTTGAATATATTTCTATATATTTACACACACACTCACGCTTCTATATTCTGCTTAAAGTGCTGTTATTCTTTCAGTATATCCATTCCAGATTTTCTGAATCCTCAAGATCTGAAGTCGCTCTCACATGGAGGATCGTAAGGAGGTAAGTTATTGTCTGTTTTCTATTTCTCTCCGTTCTTCTTTAGATGTGTTTGGTTGCTGAGAGAAGCAAGGGAGGGGAATAAACTCGTAGAACTGCATGATTATAATACGGACATAAGAATCGATGTTGTTGTGTGAGTGTGTTGTGCGATTGAGGAATTCTTCAAAATGAATCGATTAAGAGCTCTGCTGTCTGGCATCATCGTGAATCTGGATAGAAACTTGTAAGGTTCCGTTTGAACTGAGCCTATTTAAGTTCCGACAGAAACGCCTGAAAAAGCAGCTTGTTATTGGTTTTGAAATTAAGCTTGCTTTTGGAAGCTCGCGTAAATGAATCTTTGAAAGTTCTGTTCGATATTTTGCTCCTTCTGAAGCCTTGTCCCTGTTATTCAATCTTCATTTTAGTAATTAGTAATTTGTTCACGCGCCATCAGATTCTTGTTTTTTTTTTTTTTCGCTGTTTTTCTTTGCGCTCCTTATACTTTTCGCCGTTTTACGCTGTCAACAATAATGGATGCGAATAATTGTCCAGCTATTTTTGTTTTTTCGACAGAATTTTCCAGCTCAGTTCAGTCAATCAATTTATTTGTGTTACTGTTAATCCTTTGACTAGACAACGTCAATGACGCATTCGTACAAGTAATGATACATTTCTCTTTAACTCTAGAACGTTGAAACCTTTTTTTTTTAAAAAAAAGGTTGGGTTCTGTTGACCAAAAGATATTGACCTCTTAATTTCCCAAATACTTGTATACAGTGCTAGCATTAGCTGGTACGTATTGATGGTTTTTTGTGCCTGAGGCCATACCTTTCACTTCACAATGAGAAATGATATCATTACTTCTTTTATTTATCTCGTTCCCGTTATAACCGATGATCCATGCGCATTGATCCGTAGATTTAATTGATGAATATTTTCCTTGCAGAAAAATGCCCCCTGGCTATCGGTTCCACAGTTTGGGGATTGGGATCAGAAGGGGCAAGTGCCAGACTACTCAATGGATTTTTCAAAAATCCGGGAAATGAGGAAGCAAAACAAGACAAATGTATCCAGGGCGAGTCTTGGTAACGAAGAAGAACTCATGGCTTCTTCAACTGCCAGCATGAACACAGGCCACAGCATCCCTGAGCCCCAGCATTCCCATTACCATCGAAGCCACCACTCTCATACTGTAAGATTCTTCCCTCACTTTTCAATTAAAAAGTTATTTAACCCAAAATATGATCGTATTATCGTACAACTCGTAGTTGTAGCTACGAATAACAAAGAAGCATTCGCATTACTTTTACAGAAAATTAAAGAGTATTCCAAAATATGTGGCAGAGATGTGGATGCATTCCTAGAAATCAAGCGTCCCGTCTGTTGATTCATTACATTAGATCTCTTGTTTCTCGTTCTGATGATTGGGTCAATTATATTCTTTCCATTACGCGGTAAAATATGGCTGACCATTGCCCTTTGGGTACAATACATCAATGAAAATGACAATTTTAATAGGCTAATGGAAACATATTGCCAGACATTTCACATCTTGAATGTATTCTAAGGAAAACGACTGACTATCATATGAAGTTAAATTGAATTCTCTTATTGCCTTATTTTTTGCTTAATACTATACTACCTTCAGTCTTAATTATAAGACATTATCTGTAGATTATAAATAAGATCTTTATAATTAAAACCGGAGGCAGTAGTATGTAAGTCATGGAGCTGTGTTGGTGTAAGTGTTAAATTAGAGTTTCCGAACGGCAGTGTCAACCTCGAGATCCAAAAGAGAACTGTCTCAGGTCGAGGTTTCTGAAGGAATGTTTTGAGTGTAAAACAACGAGTTAATAAGCAGCGTACAGTTTGTCATATGCAAAGCTCATTCCGTATTGACTTCTGATGTTCTTTGACAGGCAAGGAGGAGCTTCTTCAGCTACTTCAACTGCTGCGTGAAAGCTTGATGTTAGAGGCGGTGTACATTATTTTTCTTGCCTTCTGTAGATTTGGTTGAAAACAATCACGCTTCTTCCCATTTGGTGATTAAATGTTCCCCCCTTTTTTTCCTTTTTGATCTTGAATGAAGGTTTTTCTTTCCCATTTGATCCTGTTCTTGTTTTTCTGTTCCCTAAAGTATTCAGAAATTTAGCTAAGCACTAACAGGCAGATAAAAATTACAAACATTAAGGCGCTCCTTGTTCCAGCTCGGCAGACGTCCGTGCTTATTGGTTGGCCATCTTCTGATAATGGCGTGATATCGCTTGAGATTCAATTGTGTCTTGCGTCTCTCGCGCCACATTAATCATTATCTTTCATTCGCGAAAACCCATACTTGAACTTTTTCCGATTCATTGTTCTAAAATCCGGAGGTTTCAGCTGCTTGAAAGTTATTCGCTATTTAAAACAGATTGAGCCCGGAGT
Organism: Neltuma alba; assembly: GCF_004799145.2. Lineage (NCBI taxonomy): Eukaryota > Viridiplantae > Streptophyta > Magnoliopsida > Fabales > Fabaceae > Neltuma > Neltuma alba. The sequence goes on from NW_021636177.1 coordinate 153,705, forward strand.
CAATCTTGTTCATTACTGCCTTTGAGAAATTTATAATTTTTCGATCCTCCAAACGAGGTAATCACAGCCTGCAGAACGAATCCTTGGATGTTTTGTTGATTTACATTTGACGTTTCTTATTTCATTAAATTAAATTCATTGTTAATAAAATTACTTTTTTGCACAGTTTATTTTCTCTCCAAAAAAAAAAACTTGTATCAATTTTTTTTTTATGGTAATACACTTGTACCAAAATTTAACACCAAGAGCGTTAAAGAAGTTGCCATCAAGCATAATCCACAATCTGAATGTTGAAGAATGAGACTTGAGACTGAACACCAAATAATCAGGAAGCAATAAATTAGGTTACGCAGATAATTTTTTAGATTAATATAAATTTTGGTCCTTTAGACCTACTCTTATTTTAATTTTAGTTTCTTAAGTTTCAATCCATACATTTTGGTTTTCAAATTTTTTTTCATTTAAAATATTAGTTTCTATAATTTAATAAAAACTTGGAGAACCAAAAATGATATTTTGAAACTAAAGACACTAAGACCAAAATGAAAGCACTGAGAAACAAAAAATTATATAAACTCTATTTTTAAAAAAAAGATATTTACGCCCTCTTTTTTTTTAAGAACTCCACAAAAATCAATGATTAATTGATTAAACCAAATACTAGTGCGCGCGCGCGCGCGTACTAATACTTAACAGTAATCACCTAAAATGAAAAATAGGATTAACATCGTAATGTCAAATATTATATTCAAGTGCTTCTCTTAACCCCAAAAAAAAAAAAAAAATCACGTTAACATAAAATTTCGGCACCACGATTGCTTCACGGCAAAAAAAAATTGAAGAGGGAAATATCAAGGGAGGTAGGCATACGTAATATTGAGAACAAGAAAAACACTAAGTACAATTGAACCGTGCTCCAAGTTCAACTTAATTTACTGAATCCCGCCAAGGAAAAAAAAAAGAAGAATTTAATGAAAATTCTACGAACCAAAATGTCCGAAAGAAAAGAAAGGAATACTATGTTACCAACATAGCGAATTCTCATACAAAGATAGTGTTATCATTAGCCTAGCGTACTGTGTCAATCCCCTAATGAACTACTAGTCTACCACCGTAATCTTGTTCGGAATGCCTGGGACTTGACTGAATTTCGCATAGGCGTCAAAACTAACAAAGCCTCAGCTTAATGTCCATAAAAAAATTCCGACACAACTATGACACAAACCCACGGGACAACCCAGAGGATTTACAGGCATCGCTTGACCACAAAATAGCTCTAACTATACATCAAGCAGCACCATAATCTATAAAAATTTCCCCACTGAAGGGGGGCACAAAATAAGTGATGGGAATGCAACTGACAGACTCTGGAATCATATGTTTCGTGAGATATTATTGCCCTAGAACACAATCCAAATTTACCTGGCTTGCTTTCAGATCACTTGTCATATATATATCATCTTCAATCCCTCGTAAACTATACTTTTTTGATAATCTGAACAACATCTTCATCTTCAAGTTCATGTTCCTGGAGATGCAAAACCCTGGTTAGCACCTTACATCTCGGTGTGTGTGTGTGTGTTTGTATCTAATAAGGGGATTTAGGCAGAAGGACAAAACGAGGAAGAGAAAAAAAAAGATGAGATAATAATTCAAGGGGCACGGACCTTGCCAACTCTTTGAGGCTTGTGCTTCGCACTCGAACCCCAAACCAAAGCACTGCATCAATAATAAGCGTAATCACATCACCATACAACGGAACCCCAAAAAAGGGCAAAAGCATTTGGAATAACAACATCAAACAAATGGAATTCAATATTAGCTGATGTGATCAAATAAATCAGAGTACACATAGATGCAGACATGCAGACATATAATATGATAAGAAAATCACATTTCAGGACCACAAGTTGATGTAGGGTTCGTTTGGTTGGAGGGAAAGGGAGGGGAGGGGATTTGGAGGGATTATTAAAATTCCTCCCCTCACCTCCCCTTCATTAAAATTCCTTCCCTTAAATGAACCAAACACTGCAGTAGACTCATCAGCCCATTAGTGTTCTCCTTGTATTTAGAAGTAAGATTGCACTGCAAAGCCGGAGCTCTCCCAATTACATTCATTAATCAATCATGAGATCCATTCTAATAAAGTATAAATGAGTGAAGAAAGTCTGAGCACTGCACAGATGACTGATAAACATCTGCAACCATCTTTGAGAGAAGGGACCATAAGTGAACAGATCTACATGAACAAAACTAATTTTCCACCCTTGAAAAAGAAAATCAGTGTAATGCATCATATACATAACAAGACTACTTACATGCTGGATACAGTTCACAAAACCCAACTTTTACACTAATAGCCCCTCATTCAAGCTAGCACGGAGAATTACTTGGCATTTTGAATACATAAACCTTAAGTAATATCAAATTTTGGGACAAGGTACTCACTATTTAAACTGTTTAACCATATCCTTGTGAATGCGATTGCAGAAGTCCTCCACTGTCCTCTTCTTAGATGACAATATTACAGGGTCTTCATAGTCAGGATTCATCCCTTTTGGCTTAGTATAAATACGAGTCAAATTCAGATATTCCCAAATTTTCTCAAGCAGACCATCAAGGTTCCACTCCAGGTGAGCACTACAGAATAAATAAATTTATAAACAAATTCGACCATGTATAAGTAGCATTTCTTTACGCAAGGCTATAAACAACAAATTCAACCATGTAAAGTAGCATTTCTTTACACAAGGCACTATTATACTTTCTATAATGGCTTGATCAGCTTAAATCTAGTTCTCAACACTTTTACTGCTGAACGCAATAACAAAGCCAAGCTTTGGGAACATTCCAGATGCTAATGGTAGGTTCAATACCAGCATACAGAGACAAAACCTTAAAGGAAACAAAGATTTAGACAGTCTGTCACGCATCAGGGCATGCATACAAGGCTGAAGCAAGAAGATAATCTATGGGAGCATACCTCTTGGTAAACCAAATATCAAGGAAAGGAGAAAATAGATTCAATCACAATAAATCAATGGAAAACTGTAAATATCTTGAATATATTTCGGCACATATAAGGGACATGAGTAAATAAGAGACCTCAGAAGTCACACCCCTCAAATCAAATTATCAAAACTACTCAAAGAAATAACAACTTACCAATTAAAATGCATTTGAGGAAGTATAAAGAATAAGAACACAATCTGTTACAAATAATAATATTCATTTTTTTTCAACAAGAAAAAATACAATGACCAAGTGAACAATTACCTGATTGGGCAGTAATGGGGTAGTTTATCCAAGATCTCCAATTCCTCGAGTGTAATCTGATCAATCTTGTTCACGACATAGATACAAGGCATGTATACTCTACTGCCCTCTATGACATCTATCAAGTCATCTGCTGTAGCATCGTATCTGAGAGTAATATCAGCATTGTGAATTCTATACTCACTACATATAGCCTTCACGGTGTCAAGATCCAGAAGCGTATTGGTCACAGTTGATGTGAGATTGATCCCACCTTTATCTTTCTTCCTAAAAGTCAGATTTGGTGGTTCTTTATTTAACCTGTGGTTAAAAGATAAATTATCAATAAAATGAGTGTGATGCTGATCTTCCAAAGGAAAAAAATAGAAGCAAGAATATCTCAAAAGCCAAATATTTAATTCAAATGCATAGAATATAATCCGTATGGCTATTCAAATCTGAATGGCTAATGGCCAAATAAAGCCCAAACATTTATAGAAGACAAAAGTAAAATACATTATCATTATCAGAGTTAAAAACTAAATATGCACTGTGTTTTCACAAGAAACTTGTATTAAATTCACAGCGACTTACAGATCCAGGCCAATTACATAATGATAAGTTCAGTTCAATTATTTGCTGAATTTTTATCTGTGCTTTCAGATCGTATCCAAATACAACAAGGTGACTTAAAAATACAATCATTGCAATTGTTACCACTTAAGAGGAGTCATAACTCCATGCACATAAGAGAGAGGCGGGGGGAAATTGAGCAAGACTACCAACACATGTTCATTAATGTCAGAATTGATAAGTTGACAATTAATACATGAAACGGACAAGGATGCAGAAATAGTAAAGCAAAATGATAAAGGGCTGCTTCCATAAAGACTCAATCAGGAAGCAAAACCAAGAGTCCGCCATCTTTCAGAATTGTACCTCACCGAGAGAACGATGACCAAAACCCCATAGCAAATCAACAATGCCACACAGAAATAACATAAGAGAAGCAAGAGAAATAACACCACATATTACCTTATGCCAAATCCCTCAAGCTCTTTTTCTATGAGACGCTTGTGCGTTATTGGCTTTATTGCATCAAGGACAATCAAAATGCAGTTGCATGTCCTTGCCGTACTGATAACCTGCAGTAAAAAAACAGTTCACAACCCAATACATAGATATGCAAAGATGGATGAAATGGCGCTGAGAAATCATAAATGAGATGAATCAAATCCTTCTTTGTTGTAAAACCCCAAAAAAGGACAGTCAATTGCTGACAGGACTTAAAGCCACACCATTAGTATGTCATGCACGTATTTTGAAAAAAATCAAGCAAGCATCATAGAAAAACTCAATAGTTCAACAGTAATATGTAATAGAATTTTGGGTCTCAAGCACTTGAAACTATTACAGAATCCCTTATAACGTCAATGACAGTAGCTATATGGATTCTGGAGATGAGCAACAAATACAAAGTTCGATCTATTCAGATATAGAGACCAATGTGCATCCAACACTCTAGACCATGTGAAAATTCATAAAACGCAATTTTTCATGTCTATAATGACCCGACCCTCCTGGACTTATACATGCATGCAGTCAAAGCCCCATGATACAAAAACATTCCATAAATTTTTTTAAGAAGTTTTAAAGATGCAATAAAGTTTACATTTTATAGTCATAGCTGGCAAAGTAAAGCTAAGCAGTCCGGACACAAATAATCCCAAAGAAGCAGCATGAAACTAAATTTTGTTGATGACATAGTATAACCTTTTACCTGCCTTCCTCTGCCTTTTCCATCCTTAGCACCCTCAATGATGCCAGGAAGATCCAGCAACTGCGACGTAGAATTCAGTTAGTACTATTCAAAAGCTAAATATTTATTCTTTTAACTTTTTGCTAAAAAGGGAAGGTTAAATGAGATAAAGGAGAAGAGATAAAACTAAAGGAAAAGAAGTATGAGATACTCTAACAACCAAGTGGGAAAAAAAATGAAAAGAAAAGGCCCAAGAGGTTTAAAATTAGCAAAAGGCTATATAAAATCTCTGCATATCTGAAATAGATACTCCTTTAAAGCAGCATAGTTCATAGCTTCTAACATATGTATGGGGCAAAGGGATGATGCTCTTGAAGATCTGGGCACTCCTCTCCAGATAGATATACTAAAAAATCAAAAAACCACACTCTACCACAAAATTCTGGCCTCCTTCTTATCAAAACCTTAAAGGGGTGTAAAGCGTAATTACTCTGAAGTGTGAGGATGAACCTAGTTCCAAAAAAATAATAATAATAACAATACCAACAAAAAATTGCTGCCCAACCATGTAAAGACACGTGGACAGTGACATGAGATCATGCATTATAAATGGGAATATTATAAAGTTGCAGACAAAGAAGATTATTACTTTACATAGGCATATCTAACTCATCGACGACAAATTTCCGGCAGTGAGAATACATTTAAAATAGGGAGAATCCTAATTAAATACAGCTGAAATACCAAAATTCTAATTCAGGTCTATATTTTTAATAAGTTCCTAATTAGACCAACAGGCTAAATTAAAAAATTTTAAATGTTGTTAAAAGACCAAAATGTTCATCTGGAGCTAAAAAAATAAAAGGCAGATGTAGGCTTTTCGGTTTTAATTATTTTAGCCAGATTTAATTGAATTTTTTTTCTTTATTTTTAATTTGTTTTGTTTTTTTTATACAACAAATATATATTTAATGAATAACATAAAATTATTTTTTAAGAACTGAACTGTCAAAAAAAAAAAAAACTTAAAAACACGCTGTTCACAATTTTTAAATCAAATGCCAATTTTTATGGAAAAAATCATCTTTATTTTTTAGTAAAATATTAAAAGATGATTAAAATTTCTACTATGTGTTAGAGAAGCAAAGTCAACAAAAATAGAATAATAATTTATAAATCCTAAAATCACCTTTAAGTGAAAGGAGTTTTGAAATGGTGCCATGAGATTGAAATTCATTGAAAAAATGCATATTCATTTTCAATGAGCAGTGATGTATATGTGTGTGTAATAAATACTAATCTACAAATAATCATTTAAAAAAAACACACAATTTTGCCGGGATTGGGTTATATATATGGATAAATTGAAATAATTTTTTATTATGCATTAAATACATGAATATAGATAAATATTTGTTTATTTTATGAAAAAAAATAATACAAAAAAAACTAAAAACAAAGGGAAAAAATTCTAATTAAATCCAGCTGAAACTATCAAAATCAAAATGAGGCTTACAATTAACTTGAATATTTTTCAACCACAGAGGGGCATTCTAATCTCCTAACAACATTCTGAAATTTCTAATCAGACTTCTTGGCCTGATTAGGAACTTGTTAAAAGTGCAGGCCTAAATTTGAATTTTGATATTTTAAATGGATTTAATTGGGATTCTCCCTTTAAAATATTTCTTTTAAAAACAAGCAATATTAGCGGGAACATCTAATGTCTAACATGATGAAGAACTCATGTTAACGATTTTTAAATGCCTGAATGATACAACACAGTTTCTTTCTGTGACCATACCTGAATTTTAGCTCCACGGTACACTATCACACCTGGGATGCAAGTTAAAGTGGTAAACTCATACGAAGCAACCTGAAAATAGAGAGGAAACAAGGTTGAATATTCAGAGAATACCTCCACATAGCCTAAAAATTAGATATTTCAGAAAATTATGATGTTGTCCAACACCTGTTGAGTGAATTATGATAAAATGAATTCCTAAAAGCACTTGAGGCTGTACAGAAGGTTATAGTTCACTAGGTTATTCAGATTGCTTTAATTGTTTATCTTGATTCAAGTTTCTTACTCTGGCAAGAAGTTTCAGATGGCTTATTTAATTTCCTTAAAGCTTCTTCCTACCTTTTCCATTCCTCAGTTACTTTCTACTTAATGTTCTCATAGTCTCAATCCTGTCCAAAGCTGCATCAATTCCTCAGACTATTCTGAATGAAATGCTAATCAATACAAGGAATGAAAATATTGGCTACATGATGTGGCATATTGAAAGATGAAAATTTATATAAAACTCCCTTACCTCTGAAAATGTCCCAGTCAGCTTATTCAGTAGAGTAGACTTGCCAACTGAAGGAAATCCCACAAGACCAACTCTTGAATCCCCACTTTTAGTAACATCAAAACCTTCGCCAGCACCCCCACCTCCCTTAGATGGAGGTGCCAGTAGTTCCCTCCTCAACTTTGCAAGTTTGGCCTAGTAGCATGCATTCACAAATACTGTACTTACTCCACAAATATAGAAATGCAAAACATATAAAAAGACATTGCAAAGTTTTAAAAATATGTAAGGGTTAAATTTCAAGTATGATTATATCCTTAGGGAAACTTTGTCATTCAGAAACAACATTAAAAAAAGAAAACATCCGTCTTCCCTTCCAATATGTCACATGTTAAAAAAATCATATCAAGGATCCCTGTGTATAACAGAAACAAGCAATCCTATTTTTATGGGACAGAACTTAATTCCGGAGTTCAAGAGCATTTTCCATCCTTTTAACCATATAAATATACACGCATGAGCTGACATAAAATTAGATTACCTTTCCAAAGATTACCAGTAGTTCTTAACACTTAACAATCCTGGGGACTGGCACAACAAAATGAGAAGGCAGAACATTCAATGCCCGTAAACACTACTTTGACAACAAGATATTGGGGAAAAGATAGGATCAGTGGCCACAAGCACTTGCAAATGCAAGTCATATCAACATAGCAATCCTCTCCTTTAAGCCGTTCAAACACCAACTTACCAATTTTTCACTCAGGTAATAATTGACCAAGACATGACATTTTCGTAAGAATTAACCCTGATTTATCCCCTGGCCTATAAAAGTTGTTCTCAACTATGCTAAAGAACGTCATTTATCACCATAAAAATAACCTCAATTACAACACATTGGTTACTAATGCAGCCAAAACATATTTTCCAGAATGTAACTCGATAATCAAACAAAATGAACCAAGGTATTCACCTTCAGCAAGCCTAAATGATGCGCGGTAGCCTTGTTCTTTTGAGTCCTTGCCATCTGCGAAATTTCAAATGCCAGCGTTCATATTGTGAATTAAAAAATGCACAATAAATAAAAGTTACTGTCTATTGCATTAAAACAATCAGAATATACAATGTTTTTTTTATTGCAACGTATTCCTCAGACATACAATAAAAAAAATTGTACATATAGAATCTAGAAATGAATCTCTCTCATAAATATATCACATTTGAGAAGCTAAGTTATTTTAGTTACAATACAATAAACCAACTTCAGTTATTCTGAGAACCATGATACCGTTCATTCCCTACTTGATGCTTTAACATTTTAAAGGCAAGCCTTCGTGATTAACTTAAATTAACTCAAATCTACCTAGCAACCAAAGAAAGAATATGCTGAGGTTTATACAGGGTGAGATAATTTTTTTTTTTTAAAAAAAAAGAGTTCTCAACCGAATGAAAATAGAACCGGATAACAGAAAAGAAAAATACTGCGATAGAGCAACCACTCTCTCGGCCTTGCGAAATAGTGAAAAGTGTGAAGTTCCTAAATCAACACAGACAGTCATAACGTAAAATTTTCAATCAAACAAATAATATTACAACATGCAAGTCCTATAATCCTCTCAGAGTGAGACCGGATCAAGCAGGAATTAAGGCCAAGTATAGGAACCTCATCTTCGATGTCTTTGATTTTCTGCATAACCGTCGCCATTGTTGAAGAAAAAGAACCTCCGAGAAAAGAAAAGAAGGTGTAGATTGCTGCTAACGGGCAGCGCGATTGGATAATGAGAACTGAGAACTGATTGAGAAGCTCTGCTCTATTTGTTCACGAGGAGAGCTGAAGTCCCAGGGCGAAGAAAGTGCTAGAACAAATGCAGCGAAACGAACAGGGAGTTTTGCCTTGTAAGTATATTGGGCCGTTCCTTCTAATAGTCCGGCCGGTGGACTCTGGCTAGCCACGTAATGACGTCCCGCGAACCCAAGCTTGAATGTAGTTTGGGCTGGACCTCCGTTCGCAAAATGGCATATAAATACATATTTTCAGAAAAAAAAAGGCTTAAGAAAATGGAAAATTTGCAATAAAAGACCTTAGAATATATAAAACTACAATTTGGGCATTTCAATTCACAAAACTACTATCAAAACCAGATTTTAAATATGAATTATGAAATGTTGAGAAGAAAAAGACAAAAATGCCATTCTTCTCTTTCTTCCATCTCATCCTCTTCTCTTTCTTTCTTCAAAGAATGCAGACTGATTTTGGCTTCCGATGCGGCTGACAAAGTTATTGGATACGTGGCTGCCCTATCGACCCTCAAAATCTCAAATGCAAAGACCCCACCTCCGAAGATTTATTGTCGCTGTGATCATGGGGTTTAAGGTTAGGCCGTAACTATGGGAAAAGCTATTATATCTGCCCCATCAAAAGAGCATATTATAAATCTCAAAGTTTTTTCCCGTTTCAGTTGGCGATGATAGCCGTTCGATGCCAGCAAAACTTGTGAGTTTTCCCCATTATTTACTGAGTTTGAAATCGGCTTCTTCTTTCAGGGAAAGAAATGTAAAGATTTTGTAGGATGGTGCAATGGTAATAGTGATGAGAGTGATTTCCGTCCTCCTCCATGTAAACACCCAACGTGTTCTGGTGGCGCGGATTTTTCTGTTTTTCCCATTATAAACCCCTTTCTAATTGGCTGGAGTCTGGACTCTGAATAAGTTTTAGTGAAGCTATTTCTCATAGCCAAGAAATTAAAGCAAGAGGTGGAGGGTAATGGATTCGGTGTTAATATGTATATGTCCATATGCACCTGTGCGTAGGAAAAGGAGGCGGTGAGTCAAACCGAGCGTTAGGTCAGCTGGCCGGGGCTGTCCTAGCTTAACCACTGGTCTCGAGCCGTGGGAATGCAGCACCCTTAGGGGCTAGAGGGCGTCGACCGAAAGGTTCTTTGTAAACTTTCGATCCGGTTTAATCTGGGACCGCTAACACGCCTGAAAGATGGCTATTGCCCTGGGATACCGGATGGAGAAATCTAAAAAAAAAAGGAGGCGGTGAGTTGGTATGGTGGATGTGAGATCAAATCGCCACATAATCTCTTTGACTTTGCCAATTTAGGACATTGACACGATATTGGGAATTTTTAGGTGGCAAATGGAATAAAAATAAGGGTTAAACATAATTTTTGACCCTCAAGGTTGCTTTCATGTTAATTTTAGTCCATCAAATTTTAAACCATAAGTTTTGATCTCTCTAAAGGTAAAGTGTCAAAGTTTTTATTGAATTATAAAAACCAATATTTTAAATGAAAAGAAATTTGAAGGATTAAAACTAAATGAAGATAAACTTAAAATACTAAAATTTATATTAACTCTAAAAATAATATAGAAATTACAGCCAAATAAATGGCAATCTACCCAAAATGCTTATAACTTAAGAGAGAGGACTCCTTCTAACAAGGGGTAAATACTAACACTATTTAAACCTTTTGGTTCCATGAGCAACATCCCTCTGACTACACTACGCGATACAATATATCCTGAATCCATGGGTCCGTACGATCTAACAAACAAAAAGTCTAACGAGGGTGATATGTAATTTTATATTTTAAACTTATAATTCTCTATTCTAGATTTATAATTTTTTATTTCAAACTTGTTATTATCTATTGCAAATTTCTAATTTTTTATTTCAAACTAGTTATTTTCTAGTTTAAACTTGTAACTCTCTATTGCATATTCGTAATTTCTTATTTCACACTTGTAACTAGGGGTGTGCAAAAATCCAGTAGTTTGGTCCCATCCAATCCAACCTGAAGTGGTCTGGTTTTATCTAGTCCAATCCAAATAAACTATATAATGAAATTAGACCAGACTGGTTAGTCGAGCTAGAGTGAGTTTTGGATCAAGTGATTAGACCACCTGGACTAGTCTGATCCAGTCTAGGTGAATTTTTCATTTTTCAACAATTTATAATTTTGATGTTACCTTTATTTTTTTAAAATGTTTTTAGAAATTTTTATGTATTTATGATGAAGTCTTAATATTTTAGGATGGGTTTTATATAATTATAGGTATTTTTTATTGTCTTAAATTGCATTTATCATGTTGAAATCTTGCTTTTCATAAAATAAAAAAAATTAGAAACCTGGACCACATGGACCAGTCCAACTCGATCTTGGGTCACCACTGGACTAGACCAAACCATAGATTGCCAAAACTAACTCGACCAAAAATCAAATCAAACTTCAAGTTGGACCCTGGTCTGGTCCGATCTGTTTGTTGTGCAGCCCTACTTGTAATTTTTTATTTCCGACTTGTTATTTCTAATTGCATACTTGTAATTTCTTATTTTAGACTTGTTATTTCTTATTACAGACTTATAATTTCCTATTTCAGACTTGTTATTTCTTATTTTAAATTTGTTATGTTCTATTTTAAACTTATAATTTCCTATTACAGATTTGTAATTTCCTATTTCATGGTGATATGAAATTGTTGAAATAATCCTAATTTCTGCTAAAATTTGTAACTTTTTTGTAATTAATTATATATCTAATTGCAATTTTTCTAAATGATATTCCATACGTTCTTTATTATAATTTTCCAATCAAATCTTGTCATGTGTAATTTTTACAGCTCTTCATTAGTGTAATTTCCTATTGCACGTGTTTCAATCAAATATTGTCAGGTGTAATTTATCAATCGCTCATCTGGGATTTTGCGACAGTATTGCTCCATGTTGCGAAAGTGTGAAAATCGGTCATCTACAGCCGTGTTATACTTGCTCCATATAATTAATGTTTAATAATGTCTATGGCTAGTTTAGATAAAATATTTGCATATTCCATGTAAGGTATTTTCTCTTACTTCCCAACAGCTCTTTTAAAAATTAAGTTCCCCTTTTATCTAATACTACCTTCAATCCTTAATATAAGACTCTATTTGACTTTTATTTTGGTTCTAAATATAAGACATCAATCTATTTTATCTCTCATATTTACTCAATTTTTTTCAAGATAGTTCTTCTAATAATTATAATTCTAATTAATACACTTGATTAGTAAGGATATTTTAAGAAAGATAACATCGACAAATAACTAACTCAACTTACTTCCTTAATCTTCTCAAATTAGTCAACTGGCTCTTATAATTAAGACCGGAGATAGTATGTATGGAAATGCTTCAGAAAACAAGGTATCATCGGCGAAAATGAGAGAATCCATAGGTGGTGTAGGGAGGTTTCTTATCAGGAGGTGATGATGGGCCAGCCATGATGATAGACGAGGGACCGAGAGAAGGAGAGGGAGAGAAGAAGGAAATTGAAAACGATGAGGGTGACAAAAAAAGAGAAGAAAGAGGACATTCTGGTTTTTTTTTCCCCTCAATATTTCATAATTCATATTTAACATCAGAGATAGCAATTTTGTTAATCAACCCATTTTGTAATTTTATAATTTTAAGGGTCTTTTTTGCTATTTTCCTGACAAAAATTTTAGGGCAACAATCTTTCTTATTATTTTTACACTAAAAATCAACCAGCCAATTTACCACAATTAATGGCGGGACTCCGTGGGCAACGACATAGCATATTTCAAAGAACCTTGGTTTAACTTTTTTATCCAGGCAAGAAAAAAAAACTTATAACTTTTTATTATTTTAATATTTTTCAAGAGCGGATATATAATAGGACTATTTCTCATCATCATTTTTCCGAAGATACTCAAACTATTCAGAGAGAAGCATAGCAATCGAAAAAACTTGCTATAGATGAAAAATTAACATCGTTATACTCTTTGTAACCCAGGAAGCAGAGTTTATATGGAAAAAGATTAATAAGATAATACTTCCGTCTTTAATGAAGACCTATTTAAAATTTGATTAAATAGGAATTAGGTAAGTTAGTTAGTTATAGAAAAGTGAACATTTTCTTAATAAATCCTTCTTAATACCCATCTTCTTCTATTTATTATAGCCCAGATTATGGGAGTATCCAGGGGTAATTTGAGAAAATTTAATATGATAATGGGTCTATATTTAGGCTAACTCATAGTCCTATATTAAGGACCAGAGGAGTAATAGATATCAGAGTCCATTAATTGTTAGCGCCAGTTATATCCCAAGGAAAAGTCTCTAATGGTCTAACTTTAGACTCACAGGAATAGCTTTTTAAATATGATTTTATAAAGTTCGAGATAAATATGTAAGAAGAATTTTGTTTCAACTTCTACGGAGACACTTTTTTAAATACGTTTCCAAACAATCCTAAGTGAATTGTTGTGCAGAAAGGATCAACTTGTGAAGTGAGGCTAATTTGCCAGATCATCACTTCATCACAATATGATTTGGTCTCAATCATTTAGTAGAAGCGTGACACTATCAGCCTCAAATCCAAGCTCTTTCATCTGCATAACTAAGTTGTCTAAAACTGAAGCTACTAGTGGAGTGTCACGATGAGATGTGTCTCTGGCAATAAACATATGGGTCTCATTATTCACTTCAACCCAACTACAACCTGGTTCTTTCATCACTCCACTTTCATCCATTTGTTCCCTCACCCTCCTCACATCTAACCACATACCTTTAGATGCAAATATGTTAGAAAGCATGATATATGATCCACTATCTGCTGGATCACTTGCAATCGCCATTTCAGCTGCATATGTTCCCAGTTCAACATGACCAGTGAACCTGCACGCACTGAGCAGACTCCTCCACACAACTGCTGCTGGTTTTATTGGCATTGAATTAATGAATTCCCTAGCTTCATATACTCTCCCAGCTCGGCCCAAGAGGGAAACCATACACGCATAATGTTCCATTCCTGGTTCAATTCCATATTTAGCTGCCATTGACTTAAAGTGATGAAACCCGAGGTCAACTAGTCCTGCATGGCTACATGCTGAGAGCACGCCGACAAATGTGACATAATTCGGTTCGGTTCCCTCCTTAATCATGCATTCAAACAACTGAAGAGCATCTTTTGCTTCTCCGTGTTGTGCATAAGTAGAAATCATTGAATTCCAGCATGCAATGTCTCTCATAGTTGTGGAATTAAAAGCTCGGTGAGCCTCTTGGATGTTTCCACACTTGGCATACACATCGACCAGAGCATTTGAGACAAAGGGATCAGTGTCAAGACCTGTCTTTATGACTTGGCCATGAATCTGCTGGCCATGATGCAGACTTACTAAGTTACTCGTTGCTGCAATTACGGCCGCGAAAGTGAATTCATTGGGCCTTATTTTTGACATCTGTAAATCTTTGAAGAGTTTGAGAGCCTCCTCACTTTCCATGTTTTGGGTATATCCAGAAAACATTGCATTCCATACTACAATATCCTTCTCTTGCGTCTCCTCGAAAACAAGTTTGGCATCCCTAACAAATGAGCATTTTGAATAAACATCTATCAGAGCGCTTCCAGCAAAAATGTCTAAAGAGAACCCACATTTGATAGTGATGCCGTGGATTTGGTTGCTCAGCTTTAGGTGAAATAAGGAAGCGCATAACCCAAGAAGGCTTACAAATGTCAAGAGAGTTGGTGGCGATGAACTTAGCCTCATTTCATGGAAAAGATCTAATGCTTCATGCAGCTTCTCTTGTTTACAATACCCTTCTATCATTGCATTAAAGGAGACAACATTAGAACCAGCCACAAGGTCGAAGACTTTTCTTGCCTCAGTTAAAGAATTACATTTTGCATACATGTCAACCAAACCATTTTTCACAAAATTATCATTTTCAAGATTTGCTTTGGTAGTATAAGCATGCACTTGCCTTCCCATTTCTAGAGCCTGTAGTGAACCGCATGAAGTGAGAATGCTTGTGCAAGCAAATGCATCTGGCTTCCAGCCGATGTTTGCCATCTCAAGGAAAAGCTTCATGGCTTCCCAATCCAATGAATTCTGCATGTAACCTGCAATCATTGTGGTCCATGAAACAAGATTTTTCTCTACCATCTGATCAAATAATTTCCTACCAGTTTTCACTTTATGACACTTCAAGTAAAAATCTACAAGTCCATTTACTACTGAGACATCAATGTTAATTCCCCTCCTCAGCACATAAGCATGAATTTGCTTACCACCTTTGAGAAACTCAAGCATTGAACAAGCACTCAAAACACTAGAAAGTATATATCTGTCCGGTGATACATCAGTTTCCCTCATTTGGTTGAATAAACTTAAGGAAACGTCACTCCTTCCATGTTTGATATACCCCGCTATAATTGTAGTCCAGGTGACTGAACTTTTTGACGCTAGACCGCAAAACACCAGCGTTGCTTCATCAATATCGCCATGTTTAGTGTAAAAATCAATCAAAGAGGTACCAACATAAAGATCATGAAGGAAGCCACCTTTAACAACAAAACTATGTATTTGAAGAGCTTGACTGATACTACACAATTGTGTGCAAGCTCGAATGACACTGGCTAAAATGTATTCATTAGGTTTCTGGTCGCCGCTTCTTCTAAATCGGCAGAACAATGTCAATGCTTCTTCATTATAGTTATGTTGGGTGTACATGGAAACCATAGAAGACCAAGTGATCAGGTTTCTCTCAGGCATTGTATCAAACAGATTCTGTGCATCGCTGAGAAGATCCCCTTTAGAGTATTTATGCAAGAGAATATTTGTGAGGAAGACATCTTGGTGAAATCCCAGCAGCACAATGTGGGCATGAATTTTCTTGTAATGCGACACAGGAACTACCGAATCAGAGGATTGTAACAAGTTGGCCAATTCACGTCTGATTCTTCGTTGGTTACGAATTGGAAGGTATGGTTCCTCTGGCGGAAGAAGAGCTTGTGACAAAGTGGAGAAAAAGTTGAAATTTTCGTTGATGTTAATATTGTAAAGAAGTTTCAAGCGAAATCCTAGGTGATGATGGAGGCTTCGCATCATAAAGAGGTTGCATGTTCTGATTCGCAAGCCATCCACTTCACCAAACGCCTCCAGTTCAACAATAGTCGAACTTGTTTCCTTGAGAATTATTTTAATTTAGAATTAGTTTTAGTGATTATTAATGGGGTCATTTCATCCTAAAAATCTTTAACCATCACACATCAGAATGGTTAGCGTATGTTTTACATGATTATGTTAATAAATCATTGAATTATTATATTTTAGATATTATTAATTGGACACTATGTCCAGTCATAAATATAAGAAATGATTTATAGTATATATTAGGATTAGAAATAGTATTATCCTTCTGCTCCTATATATAAGTTTTAAATAACCGAATCCCGCTTAATGAATTAGTAGCTAAAATCAGTTTAAAATAATAATAGATTAGAAATGAATTTTTCAAAATTTACCTTTATTTATTTAGAGAGTAAATGAGAGACAGTAAATAAAAATTGATGAAATAGAATATATTAGAGTAATATTAACGAGAGAAAGAGTAGTAAATGCAGTTAACTAAGAATAAAATAAATAATAATAATAAATACTCATACAAATTTAAAAATAAAACTAATATTTTGGATGAGATCCATCTCTAAAAATAAAACTTATATATAAGACCAAATGAAATATATATATTAATTTAAATTGATTTAAACTTTTGTGTTTACGGGTCGCTCATATGTAAGCATATATTGAAATTTGCAGGTCATACCCTTCCGTTTTTTATTATAAGATTTAATTTTTTAAATTGATTTGCTCTTATTTATAAGATATTTTTTGAGTTTGTATAATCAATAAATATATTTTTACCTACTTTACTCTTAATTAATATACTCTCATTATCTTTTTTTTTAATACATTTTTTCTTTTCTTTTTTTCACTCACACCTACTTGATTGTAAATAAAGACATAGGAAAAAATATATTTTTTATTTTTATTATTTAAGTTTTTTTAAATCACGTAATATCGTTAAGTAGAATTATAATAAGGAGGGGGTATTTAGTTTAGGAAAAAGTAGACAATTCTAGATATTCATATTACCATTGAATTCAGAAATCGAAGGCTTTGAAGGGATAAAATTAATAAATAGTGCGTTCTAAAGTGCTCTCTCTTGAATTTCGTGCCGTGGAAAATGGAAGACATCTCTCACCGGAAAACTCCTCCGGACCGACCCTCTGATGCTCTCGCTAGTGGGAGTAAGAAGAAGAAGAAGCAAGTGCTCTCGCTGCCCCCAATACCTGATGCACTGATGCAAGACTCACAGGTAGAGGAGGTAGCTGACGGAAAGGAAGAAGAAATGGAGCATGACGCGGGGACAGAGAATGATGAAAACATAACAAAAAGACCCCAAGTCTCATACAGGGATTCGTTGTTGGGGTTTAATGGAATAGCCAACCAAGGAAATTGTATGGAAGAAGACGAACTGTTATCTGATGTTATGAATAAAGAATGGGAATTACCAGAATTCTCAGATGAACTGAAATCACTCATGAACCAAGTTCCAGTTGTTCCGATCTCACCAGAGGAATATAGTGAATGGTGTCGACCTTGGAACTCTTCGCTCATTATTACAATGCTAGGAAGGAAATACAATGTTTATACCCTGAAAAGTTGTCTGATGAGAATGTGGGGCACGCAGGATTTTGATCTCATAGATATTCCCAACAACTACTTTGTTGTTAAGCTCCACAGAAAGGAAGGCTGGACGGAAACATACAAAAAAATCATGTACGAAGGACCATGGGTGGTGAAACAACATTGTGTCCTAGTGCAACGCTGGCAACCGGAGTTCGACCCGTTCTGCAATCCGCTTGGAAGAATTGTCACCTGCGTTCGTATCCCACACATCCCTCTACAGTGCTATAACAGGATGTTCATATCTAGGCTTGGTGACCGAATAGGCAAAACATTACGGGTTGACATGAACACACTAACACCACTATCGGAAGAGGATTCTAGAGTGGAAAGAGGACGTTATGCGAGGATATGTGTTGAACTAGACCTCCAAAAAAGACTAGTACCGAGAGTAATGGCTGCCAACAGACTCTTCCATGTTGAATACGAAGGTTTGAACCAAATATGCTTTACTTGTGGCCGCTACGAACATAAAAAGGAAAACTATTCCTGGACATATGCAGAACCAACACGCGACAGCATGGGGTCAACATCTTCATCGACACCGGCATCGGAAAAAAGAAACCCCATTGTGGAAAAAGAGTTTGGCGCGTGGATGATTGTGAAAGGCAACCGAGCTTGTAATCCAAGGAAAGAAGAAACAAAGGGTGGCAGGCCTAACCAAGAAAGAGGACACAAGCAACTCAAGCAGAGTAGGAGCGGCGGGGTGCAGTCGAGCTTCGAAATTTTAACAACTCTGGAAGAAGGAGAGATGATGTCAGAGGACTATGTCAGCTATGGTAAAACCAGCTCGGACGCCTCGAATTCAAATGAACAAGGACGACCCCTACATGGTGAAAGGAAATTTGGAGTAGGACAAAAAGTAGCAGTAGGGTCTACGAAGAGAGGAGGAAGCAAGAGGGAAGTGCAAAAGGGAGTGCCAAATGTGACACTTAAAGGAAAAGAGAACATAATGCCTAGGACAAGTGGGCCGGTGATTTTGGGTAAGGCCCACACTAATGCCGAGATCGTGGAGAAAGGAATTGAATTAGGAAGGCCTCTGCCTCCTAATAGACAACCAGCCCAGGATAAATCACACCAGCGAACTCACATTGTTGTTAGTGGGCACTTGAACGAAGTGGGCTCCCATGTGATCAAGTCCACACCAGTCACAACTCCAAAAGCAACTACACAGTTGGGGGCACCGGAGAACTTGCAGAACACCCAGTTGATCACAAAATCACCCGAAGACCGAAATCCATCAGATGTTCGTGATCTAGCACTGGGACACATAGCAGCAGGAACGATGACACCAGGACCCCTCGTGGTGGCAAAGCGAAATGGAACACAATCTGTACAGGATTCTCTCAACCCCACATGGATGGATGGGGACCCAATTGACTAGTAAGCACTCCTGTCTCTTAACTATCCTTTGTTTAAAATGATAGTCGCCTCTTGGAACTATAGGGGGTAGGGAGTAGAAACTTCTCTGCCACCATCAAACATATTGTCAAAATGTACAAAGTTGATGTGCTATGTCTTTCGGAAACAAGAATTAGTGGGGAGCGAGCGGATAAGACTGTCCGTAGATTTGGTTTTAATAATTGGATTAGGCTGGAGGCGACGGGCTTCACTGGTGGTATTTGGGTACTCTGGGATGACGACAAATGTACAATTGATTACCTCTGTTCTACGACTCAATTTTTACATTGCCAGATCCTAAATAGAGATACCGGGGAGAATTTTCTAACTACCTTTATGTACGGAGAACCGTCTCGCATTAGAAGAGGTCCTCTTTGGGATGCCATCAAAGAAATGGCAGAATCAGTTTCGAGAGCTTGGCTGGTGATTGGAGATTTTAACACTTTTTTGACACCCTCTGACAAATTGGGCGGATCTCCACCAAAAATCTGTGCAATGCAAAGCTTTGCAGAATGTGTCAACTCGGCAGGTCTCCTTGAAATTCCAGTCCTGGGTGAACGTTTCACGTGGGAAAAAAGAAATGTGAAGGAGAGACTTGACTGGGCTTTTGGCAATTTGATATGGGAGTCTGAATTCCCGCATAGTAGATGCTGCCATCAACTGAAATTCAAGTCAGATCACAGAGTCATTATGGTTAAAACAACTCAAGATCAAGGTACCCCACACAGAACCAAACAAAGATTTAAATATAATGCAGCGTGGGCATTGGAGGAAAGCTTTCAGTCTATGGTACAGGAGTCTTGGGAAGGAAACAAATGGAGTGTGGGGGCCAGCACCTTTGTAGATAAAGCCATGAAGTGGAATAAGGAGAATTTGGGCAGTATTCCTAGAAAGAAACAGGAAGTAATGAAGAGATTGGAAGGCATTGATAGAGCAAGGCGAGATAAAGTTTCATCAGGCCTCTTCAAACTCGAGAAACAGCTATGGCGTGACTATAACAAGCTTGTAACCCAAGAAGGGCTTATATGGTACCAGAAATCTAAATGCCAGTGGTTGCAATGGGGAGATAAGAACACAAGATTCTTTCACACTTCCACTAAAATCAGAAGACGAAGGCAAATGGTGGAAACCATTCAAGATGACCATGGGAACTGGATCTCTGATCAAGAAGAGCTGAAACAGATGGCTGGGCAATTCTTTGGGCAACTTTACACTAAGGACAATTCTGTTATAGGAAGTTATAGTTGGGAAACAGAATTCCCACAACTCACTACTAGTGACGATCTAAGCATTCATAATGAAGTGACAGAATTGGAAATTAAAAATGCTGCTTTTGTTATGGGGGCCTTTAAGGCGCCTGGACCGGATGGTTTTCAAGCCCCTTTTTTCCAGTCACAATGGCAACATATTGGGAGTGCGATTTGCTCTTTTATCAAAGAAGTGTGGTCGAACCCGAGCAAAATCAAGGAGGTTAACCAAACAAACATAGCTCTGATCCCTAAAATTGATCACCCTACCAACCTCAAAGACTTTCGGCCAATCTCACTTTGCAATGTAATCTTCAAGGTTATCACAAAGATTATTGCGAGCCGAATGAGAAAGGCTATGCAATACTTGGTTCTCCCTCAACAATGCAGTTTCATTGCCGGGAGACATAGCAGCGATAATGTTATTATTGCACAGGAGGCAATACACACCATGCGCACCAAGAAAGGGAAAAAAGGCTTCGTGGCAGCAAAGGTTGATATGGAAAAAACCTATGACCGATTAGATTGGAAATTCCTCAGGGATACACTTAGAAGTATTGGCATAAGGGAGCAGATGCTGAACTTGATTATGGCCTGTGTTTCTTCGACAACTATGCAAGTACTTTGGAATGGGGAATGCTCACACGCTTTCTGTCCTTCAAGAGGTGTTCGGCAAGGAGACCCACTTAGTCCTTACCTCTTTGTGTTATGCATGGAGAGATTAAGCCAAATTATAAGTAAAGCTGTTAGGGATGGAAGATGGAAAGGGCTGAAACTTAGCGCTACAAGACCAATCCTCTCCCACCTCTTTTTCGCTGATGATTTATTACTGTTTGGTGAAGCTTCCTCTGAGCAAGCCGAAGTGATGAGTAACACTATGAGAAACTTCTGCAATGCGTCGGGACATAAAATCAGCCTTAGCAAATCCAAGGCCTACTTTTCAAGGAATGTGTGCTTCAACAGAGCTAGGGAACTCAGCCAAAGCCTAGGAATTGGTATCGCTGCTGACCTAGGGACATACGTCGGAGTTCCTTTACTTCATAAGAGAGTGACAAAGGCCATGTTCTTTCCGGTCATCCAGCGTGTCCAAGGTCGACTGGCATCTTGGAAGAGCTCTTTTCTCACTATGGCAGGTCGGTCAACCCTGATTAAATTAGTGATCTCAGCCTTCCCGAGTTATTACATGCAAACAATGCTTATCCCCAAAGGAATTCTGAAAGAAATAGAGAAAGTAAGCAGGAATTTCTTGTGGAACCAGAATCCAACAGGGAAAAAGATGCACTTAATTGCTTGGGATTTAATCAAACAGGAGAAGGCAAATGGTGGGTTGGGAATGAAAGATCTTCAAAGTCAAAATATTGCTTTCATCATGAAACTGTGTTGGGGGATCCTTACCAAACCCGAAGCACTGTGGGTCCAATGCCTAAGAAGTAAATACAAATGTGGTGATGGAATGTATCCTGTGGTTTACAAAAAACAAATGCTTCTGCTGTCTGGAATAGCATTACAAAGGTTTGGGACCATTTTTATCAAGGTGTAGGCCAAAGAATTAAAAGTGGCAACCAAACCCACTTCTGGTGGGACCTATGGACACCTTTGGAAATACCACTAATTCATCTAGTAGAAAGAAATGTTACGAGAATTGTTCCTAGTGAGAAGGTGAGCCACTTCATTCTCCCTAATGGCTGTTGGGATGTTCACAGATGGAGGGATTTCTTCCCGGATGAAGTAATTGCAATACTTGAGCAGATGAAAACACCGAGTAGCAGTGGGGAAGATGAATTCTGGTGGCGAGCAACTTCATATGGGAATTTCAGTGTCAAAGCCGCGTATAATAAAACCTTCAGACATCTCCGCACTAATAATAGAGCTCAGTGGAAGGTCATCTGGAAACTTCCGATTCCAGAAAAAATGAAATATTTCCTTTGGCAAGCTATTCAAGAGAGACTACCTACCAACGCACTTAGAAAAAAGAGAGGAGTCCAAACAAGTGAGGAGTGCCCGTTTGAGTGCTTGGGTGAGGAAAACACTCTACACATTTTGAG
This sequence comes from Neltuma alba, assembly GCF_004799145.2. NCBI lineage: Eukaryota > Viridiplantae > Streptophyta > Magnoliopsida > Fabales > Fabaceae > Neltuma > Neltuma alba. The sequence goes on from NW_021636177.1 coordinate 176,241, forward strand.
AGACTGTGAGATTGCTAGAGAAATCTGGATAAACGTTGTGCATCCCAATCTTCTTTTTAGTTTTTTTCAATCTAACTTGCAGGTTTAGATGAAGCAAAATTTATCAACAGGAGCAGGAAACGCATACTTTGCAAAATGGAGCTAGCCAAAGGTCTTTATCACAACATGCTGGCTCATTTGAAAGAACAAATGCAGAGGTGTGCTTGAGGGACAACGGTTTTCGGCTAAGGAAATTAGACACACGCTACTCTACCAACTCATGGAGTCTACGGAAAGAGGAAGGTTGCAACACATGATATTTGGTGCTGTAGCGTCAAGGGAAGAGAAGTGGCGCCCCCCTTTGGAAGGAGTCATGAGACTTGATGTAGATGGATCCGTGAATCAACATCGACAGGCAGCGTGTGGAGGTCTGGTAAGGGATGCTGCAGGAAGATGGCGTATTGGATTTCAAAGACGATTAGGAGTCCTACCACCGACAGCAGCTGAGCTAATGGCCTTACTAACAGGTTTGCAAATGTGCAAACAGCAAGGTTTTAGTAAGATTGAGGTCTTCACGGATTCTATTGAAGTTCTCAGACTAATAGAAACCGAAGGAGGAGCAAGCCACTTTCTCCAGACCGAATTAACAGAAATCCGAGAGCTAATTTACTCAGATTGGGACGTTAGCATCAACCATGCACCGAGGAAGGTTATCCAATGAGCAGACTTCTTGGCCAAAAAGGCACAGGACATACAGGAAGAAACGATTTACTAGCATAGGCCCCCTCTGGATTGTATAGACCGAATGCACGATGACATGGCTTTAGCTGTCTCATCGGCCACGAACATTTAATCAAGTTTTCTTGCCTTGTTTAAAAAAAAGAAAAGATTACCATCGAATCAATATATTAGGTTAAATCTAATACATTACTTTGAAGTTTAGATTATGTATCTACTTGGACAAATATAAATCATCTTCTTCCTACTTCCAACACGACGCACGGGCTTCCCATTTATTAATACTTACTGAAAACAATTTACGAAATACAAGTTTATAACTAAGGAATTTGAGTTTGTCTTAATTTTTTCTTTTGTTCTTTCTGAATCTGTCCTTATCCTTCTTTAAATAGGAGTATTTTTCAAAAGATCATTTATCAACAATGGGCATTAATCATTAAATTTAAAAATAGTATTTTGAAAAAAAAAATCATGAAATACTAAACCACGTACTATACTCAGCAACAAAGATTAAAAAATTATTCATTATACTTAGAAACAAAGAAATATTTTACTTCAAAGCATTATTTAAGATAATTATTAAGTTTTCTGAGATATATAAAATGACTAGCATAATTAAGCTAAGAATAACTTTCACTTAACAAATGACAAGAATAACTCAAATAGGGACTAAACAAATAACAATTTTTCACTTGATAAATGGTAATAATTTGTGTGAGCACCTTACATATGAATGTCTAGAAGTTTAGAATTTGGATTAGCTTTTCCGAAATAATTTTATAACGTTTGTGGTAAATATATGAAAAAAAAAATTATTTCAGTTTACATAAAAACACTTTTTTCAAATATTTCTAGAGTATTCCAAACACTAACCAGTAATAACTTTTATTTAACAAACAACTGACAAGAACAACTTAACCACTAAGAAGTTCAGATAAGAACCTGCATATAAATTACTAGAACGATTGTTCTTGTCATTTGTTAAGTAAAATATGTATTTAAGTTTTTGAAGGGACTTAAGAATCATTTCCCCTAATAACTATAGCCCATGTATTCACAAAAGACAAACCCCCCATGAAAAGGGTATTACAAGAATCTGAATTTGGAGCTAGCAAAAAAAAGGAAAATCTGAATTTGGAGCGGCTAGAAAAATCTGAATACACAATCCCGTTGGCTATATTTGGTCCCCCCCCCCCGGGGACCGTAGTCGCAGAACATTTTCACTAGACATAGTCCTATTGGTTGCTATTGTTATTTGTAATTGATTTTTTTTAGGTACCAGATATTCTCCTGTTAAAGGTAATATTATTGAAGATATTATCATCTACTAAATATAGACATCTTCCATCCTACTGGGAATGGGAATATTTTTTTCCTTTCCTGCCTTCGGTGAACACAGAGAGCAGGCAAAATCAGCAGGATCCATAAACTAATGTATCCATAGGCTTGTTATCAGAAAAAAGTATCCTTAAGCTAGACTGGATCCATAAATTAAACTAGAGATGGACAAATTAAGGAACAAAAAGGCCCAATCAGATCTGCCCAAGGTCAAGTAAGCTAAACCCAATTCATAACCAAACCCTTCATAAATCATCACTTGTAAACTTTTCGTGTCCCTAAATAATTCACTTTGAAAATTCTATGAAGCACTTAATATTTTTTTTTTCAATTAGTACACTTGACATGTATGTTGTTATTGAGTACTTATGGTAAAGAAAGGGAATGAGAAGATGAGGACTGAATTTGAATTCACTGAATCTAATTAAGAGTCTTTTAGAAAGATGTGACAGTTTAAATAGAATTCCCTGGCCAAAAAAAAAGTTTAAATAGAATTAACAAAATTTAATTCATTTGGTTAATAATCTGCGTGAATTTGTTAGATATGGCTTATAAATAAAAATATAGGAAGTAACTTAATGAGAAAAGACTAAAAAAATATTAAATAATACTACCTCCGGTCCTAATTATAAAAGCCAGTTGACTAATTTGAGAAGATTAAAGAAGTAAGTTGAGTTAGTTATTTGTCTTAAATAGGTGTTGTCTTTCCTTCAATAATAATTACTACCTCCGGTCCTAAATATAAGACCCAATCCACTTTGTCTCTCATATTTATACTTTTTTTTTCAAAATAGCCCTTCTAACAATAATAGTTCAAGTCAATACACTTGATTGGTAAGGATATTTTAGGAAATACAACACCTATTTATTACAAATAACTAATTTAACTTCTTTCTTTAATCTCCTCAAATTAGTCAATTGGATCTTGTAATTAGGACCGGAGGTAGTAATTAGATTCTTATGCATTGCATGAACTTCAAATAATGGGGTGTACTATTCATTTACTGATAATATTGTGGTTTGCAATTATATTTTTCTATATATGTTTTCCTATGTGTATTATACAACATCTAGAGAATGTGATGCCCAATAATCTAGAGGTTAAAGATATGCACAATCCACAACTTATGAATAGTATTATAAATTTTATATTTGATATCTATATTAATTTCTGTGGGCAAGTGGAGTTACATAAAATTGCAAAAATAAATTATATTATTAATAATTATGATCTTTAAATAGTTAAACTTACCATAAATTTTATATAATTGATTGCTGATATCATGATAGCAAAATCTAACCATTGCAGCTATATATAAATTTTATCATTTTTGTAGATTTTTTTTACAATATTGGTTAACTGATATTAGTATTGATATTAATATAATTATGAATATAAAAATCATTATTACATATCACAGGTAAATAATATGCCACTGTTATGTCTCTGCTTTTTTTTTTAATATAAAATGTTTGACTATCAGTTAAAACTTTTATTCCTAGATTTTTTTAAAAAATTCAAAATCTCTGAACGTAGCATATTATTGGCGCAAAATAATATTTATCATTATCTTTTCATCTTTAGTTATAACAACTTTTTTTCCCCCTGAAAACAAAGGATTGAAACAAAGAACAATTTCACGAAAAACTGAATTGAATTGGTGGATTTTTTTTTTTTTTACCAATAGATTGAACTCTGGTTCAATTCCATGTAAACCCCATAATCAACAAGATGTAATTTTTTTTAAAAAAAAAAGTGTATCAATTAGAGATATATACATTCAATAACAATTAATCCAACTAATAATTGAATTACTTTAGCTTACCGAAAAATTAACTTATAAAAAGTATTAATTCGACAAGTAACAAATTAACAACAATACCTGATTTTCTTTGTTCATTGATGATCAAGTTTACGTATTCTTTGCTGGAATGGAAAGTGCTCCCAAGTTAAAGTCTCGTGTGAATTGACGAAGACTTGCCTGCAAGATGAACAAATAACTGTACGGACTGACTTCAAACTCGTGAGAACTGGGCTGCTACAATCTTAAATGACCCTTCCTGTACAAAGTAGGAAGTTTTTTGCCTTAATTGATGTTGTTCTCTTTTGCTTGCTATGTTATTAAGATTGTTTACTTAGTTAGAATTTGTATATCAAAATAAGCCAATAAAAGATTAATCCACTTAGTAAAAAGTTGACGTATAAGATCATAAGTTTAACTCCTGCTATTGTTGTGAGAGTTTTATTGATAAGTGATATATACATATATATATATCATTCCAGTAAATGTTCTCTAAGTATTGAAAATACATGCATATAATATATATATATATATATATAAAAGAAAGCATCAAAATAAAAGATATTAAAAAAATTATTATGAAAAAAAAAAGTTATGAGATTTTTTAATAAAGACAAGAGGGAGAATGTATATTACTTATTTTTTCAGATATCCTAACATTCACGTGAACATTTTCATGTATATTGGTCGTTAATTATTTGTTCTCATCCGTACTAAACTACTCTCTATGTGTTAACTGCCTAATACAAAACTTGGATCTAACATTTTCATGTATTTGCTTAGAGCTGTTTATCATAATATGTTCATATAAATTAAGATTAACTTCATTTCACATATTTATCTTATACATTATAAATAACGATTAAAAATTTTTTTAACTACTACTACATCGTCATTCTAAACAAGCACTGACTGTCTGTTCTATTTATCAAAACGTATTGTTGTTGGTGATTATATTGGCACTCAACTAACTATTCCAATCTTGACCAACAAATCTAAACTAACAGTCAATTTTCATATACAGAGGCATCCAAATATTGTAATTCCTTCTCTCTGTTTTAGTAATTTGTCTATATTGTAAGCATTAGTTGATAATGTGATTCAAATAACCATGCTTGAAAATACTACCTTTGAGAGTTATTTTACCACGTACGATAAGAACGTAGCATGAGAGAAACAGAAAAACAAAATAGCAGATCCATAAAAGAAGGAAAACCCATGGGAGAACGAGAAGAGCTTGAAAACTCCAAAAACCTCAGGGCACTAATTCATACAATATGAGTAGGCTTTTAGTGGCAAAAATACATGTGAACGTTGGGCTTCTATAAATTAGATTAAAGATAGTTTATTTAAGGTAATTAAATATGGTTAATGACCAAATAAAATATAACTGACTTAGTTAAAACACATAAGAAACTCCAATATCTAGTTCCAAGGACTTTTAACTATTTTCAATAAAAATAACGCTGGATTTTGATAAAAAGATTTTTAGCAAAATCTTGCATGTGAAGGCAAATTGGTAGGTTTTTAATTGCATTGGCCTTTTGTTATTCTCATTAACCTTCCTCCAGCGGTTAATGAACAAAATTTTGCCCCCGCTCCAGAAAAAAAAAAACCTTCGATTCTAATTATAAGACCTTGTTTATAGACTATAAATAAGGTCTTATAGTTAGGAACAGAAGTAGTATTTCAAGATCCATCCCTATTGATAAAAAAATGTCTAATTTACAAGGCAGGGCACTAGCTAGCTAACCACCCCCCTTCTCTCAACTGTTTTTTTTCTTTTTTTAAATTACTACTCGTATTGTTCCTTAATATAATATCTATATAACTAATTTGATTAGATTAAAAAGGTTAGGTAATTTAGTTAATTATAAGAAATACGACATGTTTTTCTCAAAACACCGAAATCATCTTTTCTTAATATCCTCTTTCCCTCACTTACTGATTATGGTTGAGGAATTATCTATAGAGTAATTTAGAAAAAATTAATAAATATGATAAATATGTTTTATATTTAGGATCAAAATTAACTTAACAATCAGGTTTTATATTAAAGATTGGAGGAGTATATTATTTCAGTCATTCCCTTGGGATGTAAGTCATAACACAGTTTATCTTTATGGGATACTGGATCTTTTATTTATATCTAAATTTATATAATTTGTTCGTTTTGTCGATAATATGAGTTGTTTGCTTTGCTCTTAAATATTCAGGGGTTCCGCTGAGGGATAGTCTTCCTTCCTTCACGGCTACATGCACCCTGATAATGTTTGTATAACTACAGTCATATATCCTTCTAAACCTATATGTATAACATTAAAACTTGCTAAAATCGCTCCAACATACTCTATGTTGGCTGTTATGGATAGCTCTGGCCATGATAATTATTAATCTCTACTGTTTTTTTTAATAAAAATCTTTGATCATCTAATATAATTTATATTTTTTTAAAAAATAGCATTTTTTTTTAAATGTCCATATATTTATTTAGTCTAATATTTATAGTCCATAAATAAGATTTTATAATTAGAATAGAAAATAATATATTTTTAAAATTCTTTTAGGTGTCCCAGAAGAGACTAAGGACATACACACTGTAGAGCCGGCGCCGTACCTGCTGCATTACACAAATCCAAGGGAATTCATTGCAACATTTCAATATTTCATAAACAGAATTACTAGTAGAGATTTGATATTTTTTTCTTAAGTGATAATAAATATCCATATTTTTATAATATTAATTAATATTATTTTTAATCCTTTTATTTGGCATAAAATAAAAATAATAATATTAATTATAAAAATATTAATTTTTATGTAATATAGTGAAACATTTATAAGCTTTTTCCAAAAATATTCTTAAAAAATTTGCTCTACAGATATCCTCTCACCTTTTTAAATTTTAATTTAGAATACAAGTCAGCGAAATTTATCAAGACAAGTACTATCAATTATTAATATGTGGCCATTTTTGCATGAAAAGATGTTGGACAAAGGGAGAGGTGGGGTATTAAATTTCATTAATTAAATCCTTTTTAAATTAATTCTCCCATGATTCCACCATAGTTTTCCAAATAAATATTTAATGCTAGCACCTAAGCTAGCCCCGTGAACTGAGAAAGACCCGGGCAGCCATTTTCATGCGGATCACTTTATGTCTTTGTCAATTTTAATCGTGGTGCCTCAAGTCTAGAATATCTTTTTCCTTCTTATCAAAAAAAAAAAAGAATATCTTTTTCCTCCTTATAAGAGTAAGACAGCTGGCACCTCGTCGTCAATCACTAGTTCATTAAAATATATTACTTCTGGTCCTAATTATAAAAGCTAGTTGATTAATTAAAGAGATTAAAAAAAAGTTAAGCTAGTTATTTATAATAAATATTTGTTGTTTTTTCTAAAATATCCTTACTAATCAAATTTATTGGTTAGAACTATTATTATTAGAGGGACTACCTTAAGAAAAAATGCATAAATATGAGAGACAAAACGGATTAGAGTCTTATAATTAAGAGTAAAATAAAAGTCAAACAAAATCTTATATTAAAAACTTGAGGTAGAAGTTCATTAAAATACTTATAAATTGTAAACTAACTCATAACATAAAGAAAAAAATTCCAAAACAAAAACCCTAAAAAAAAACTCAGAAACAACAAATTATTTATTCAAATTTCAATAAGAACAATACTTATATCAATTTTTTTATATTTATCATGTTAAATTTTTCAATTACATATGGTCATGCATCCTAGATCCTATCATTGAAATATTATCATTTATTTATAAACCCACATGAAAAAAAAAAACACATGAGCACATATAATTAAAAGACTCGATTTAAATACTTTTCTCTAAATAATTCTAAATTTCTATCTAAATGAAATTTTGAAATATTAGTATTTTTATAATATTTACCTTTCGCTAACAAGAAAACCCCTCACTTTTTTTGTTCTCCAAAAAATGCTTTGTTATTAGCCTTGTTAGCAGGTTAACAAAGCTCCCACGACTGGTGATTGGAGTTTTGGCCGTAAAGGCTATGATTTCTATAGGCAAAATTAGCTGATAAAGTATGGTAAACAACTAATAAAGTGTAAATATCCTGAAATATCTGTTATTTCCGAATCAAGTATAACAGATAGCAAATGAAATATAGTAACTAACTAATAATGTGTAAAATAAATATTTAATACACTTCACTATTTATTTATAACACTTATTAACAAATGACAACATAATTTTCTAAATTTCACAATTGAATTTTCAAGATATTTACAACACTTTCATTAGAGATATACTTTTTTTTTTAATGAAACTAGATAAAAGTTTTACAGAATGCCAGAGCATAAAGAACAAACATAATTAGAAAATAACCTACAAAAAGAAGCTAAGGAATAACTTTTACATAAGAAAAAAGAAAAATCACACAATAAAACAAATTTTCCTGCCAAATTATTAAAGCCGGAAGATTCACAATGAGCTCAAAAAAATAAAACAAATTTTAAAAATTATTATTTTTTATTCTAAAACTTGTTCTTACATGCTATTTAGATTCTTCTGGGGATCTTTTAGTAATTATCTTTTTTAGGGTTTTATTATAATTCTCCTTTAAGAAGCAGAAAAATTAATGAAACTTTTCGTGACAGAAGTGATATACAAAGAAGGACTGGGTTAATCAACTTTAAAGAGGTGTCTGAATGAAAACTAAACCATAATTTCAAAAAAGTTTTTATGATTTACGAAATAAATATATGAAAAAATTTATCTCATTTTATAAAAAAGTGCTTTTTAGAAATATTTTTTAAGGTTACCAAACACGTCCTTAGTCATAATTCATAGCGTTGGAAATCTGGCATCTGGCCATCAACAAGGTGATGCCGACAGGGCGGCGTTTAAAAAAAGTGAGGGGCAGTAATTTTTTTCCCCAACATGTCAAAATTTTACATCAACATCGAGTCATTGATTTGGTATTTTGAAAAGTTGAATAGCTGATTTGTCAATTTTAAATTTTTAGGGTATTTTTTAAGGATATTCCTTCAAATAAAGTTCAAATAATTATTTTAGCTGTAAAATCATATTTTTATCTTTAAAATGCAGTACAAATTTTCAAAAACTATTTTTACTTTGAAACAAATTATATCTAAAAGATGAATTTTGGAAAAAAAATTTGTGTAACATGTTTAATTAGATACAAAATTGCGCCATTATATTTCTCCTAATTTAGATTTATTTATATTATCTAGGTTAATCTTACTTTTTATTTATTTATTCTCAAAACATTAGATCTGAACAATACATGAAAGTGTAAAAAATTTATATAAAAATAAAAAATAATTTTTCCTTTAATAATATATTATGTAAAAACACATATAGTCCATATTAATCGATATATTACGTAAAAATATGTAAAGTCTTTCCGTGTTATTCATAATATATGAGTATAATAATATGAACATACTAATTTGTTTAATACTATTCCCTCGTTCCTTATTATAAGAGACAAATAACCGAAGTACGTTGATAAAAAAAAACAGTTAAAATTAGTTAAGAACAATTAATGTGCAAAAAAGTATAATTTTTTTCCAAAAATGCCCTCATTAATAAGAAGAGAGAGCATGAGAGAGAACAATTAAATTATTAAAAGAAAGAGAAGTGGGAGGGAGAGAGAGTGTGAGTTGGAGATAATAAATATGGGTAAAATAGTAAATCAACACAAAAAAGTAGAGACAACTTGTAAGTGTCTCTTATATATAGGAACATGTTATAAGCATCAAATGTCTCTTATAATAAGGAACGGAGGGAGTACTATAACCTAATTTTTTTTAGGAAGAATATCATAAAAAGAAATTTGAAATATTAAATCCCACATAAAAAATTCTTCTAAAAATATGTTGTTATTTATAAATCTAATATTATTAAAACTTATTAAAGTATTGTTATCAAACCTAACTTAAAATTTACTAATTACAAGCTTATTTTTTTAAGAGATTTTCCTTTTTTTTAATATTATCTATGTGCGGGCGTAAATAATGTATTATTAGTTACTTAATATTCATTGACGTGACATCAGGAAAAAATGCACCTGTTGATAAGGTTGGATTTGGATCGGCCTATCCCACTTAGTGAGTAGTGACCAGGCAAGCAAACGAACGACCACAGCTTCCGCAATAGCTTTTGCTTTATCAAAATATTATCTCTAATTTTAATTATAAGATTGTTTAAAATCTATAAATAAATTTTTTGAACTCAACCCTTTTAAAAGCATCTTTTTGTTTTCTTGTTTTATTTTTTTGGTCTTAGCCCTTTTAAACAAAATCCCAAATAAATAATAATCAGTAATATAATAATTTCAAAATTCATTTTCATCATTCCAAAAATCATAAACAACTATAAAAGCTCTAAATAAATAATAATCATACAATTACATATATGCTAAAAGCTACAAATATAAACATTTTGTATTACACATACCTTAACCATTTTGCATTTTGAGCAATTAATACTTATAATATAAAAAAAATTAAAAAGAAAAATATTACTACCGGGCACCATCCCGTTCTGTCTCTGTCCCATTTTCCTTCCGTTCCCAATATAACCAGAACTGGGACAGGCCTATTTTAAGTACTTCCTTTCATTTTTATTATATAATATATTCTAAAAGTAATTTTTGATTTTAAACAGGAGTCTTTTATCATCATTTTCACTTAATTATATGTCTCTTGTGTTTTTTTACGCTCATTTTCTTTTATCATTCTTTTCACTTATTCTCTCTTCTAGTTTTCCTTTCCCATCCATAAATAAAAGTGTCTTAGAAAAAAGAAATTACATTTAACTAATTTTAATTAACTTTTTGAATTGCATGATTTAGTTATTTAATGCTTATATTTTGAATTGCATGGTTACAATTACAAACTAAATCTTATATTAAAAAAGAAGGCAGTAGAAGTCTATCTTATTTGCCCTCTATGCATTTATTTAAAAAAATAATCTTTGAGCAGATACAAATTATCAATGATTCTTTTTTTTTTTGGCCAACATTATTAACGACTCACTAATATTGTTATCACAAGTTAGTAAAAAAAGCAGTGTGTGTAAACATGTCACAATGTCATTGGTGATTAGTACTACTGCCTGGTAGGTACGGTTGACCAACAAGTGTCTACATAGAATGATAAGTTGTTCTGTATCACATCCTAATCATAATGTCGCATCCGTGGATAAAAGTAGAAGTGATTTTTTTATCTTTCTGATTTTTTAACAAAATTAAAGAAGGATAAAATTAAAAAACAATAAAAATGATTTATATTTATAACTAAAAATTTTCTCCGCAAGTAACTTGTGCTCAGTGCCGAAATGATAGTTCAATGAGATCAAATGCCTTGGTTGTTAGAAAATTTCCAATCTCCATACACGCTCGCTCTAAAAATTAGGTGGGACCTGATATTTCTCTTATTGCGGGTTGTAATTAGCAGTTCGTTATCATAGGCAAAGCTTCGCATAAATATTTGAGAGATGAACCATACATTCTGTGATTTGTCAGTGGAAAGGTCAAAGTAGCAGAGAGTACTTGCTAGGCGTCATATGCGCCTCTGCACAGTTTCAGAGAGCACTTTGGCAGGTGTCAGCGTTTGCCGCAGAATCACACCGGAGCTCGAGTATCAGTTTGGTCCTCTACATCCATTCGGTTGGATTCCGTCGTATTGTTGGTGAAGAGCCGAGTTGTGTTGTGGTGAAGCTATGGACATTGTAGCCGCACGGAGTCTGCAATTCCCAACATTTGTCAATATCGAGAGACTTGGGGGAAAACATGGTGATTCTCTGAAACTATCTCCGGGTTTTAGGGAGAAGAGCCTTCAAGTTTTTGTTTCAGCTAATTGGCAGTCTGGAAAACCTTTGCGCACAAGGACCCCGCTGAAGCTTGCTTGTTCGGGCAACAATTCTCCAGGTGGCTATAAACAGTAATTACTGTTCCCCCCCCCTCCAGCGATATCCTGGTCTCAAAAGTTGATTCTGGATAGCATTATGATGTTTTATCTGGGTTTTCTCTGCTTCTGTACGATAGGAACTATCTTTGTACCGAAAGTAACACCAATTTTGAACTTGCTGTTGTGCGAAAGAAATCAATGAAAGTAGAGCGGATGTACTGTCTTCTGTGATATGATTTATTTATCACTAATGACTGACTTTACTAGAGGCGCGGGCCATTTCGAGTGTTGACAGTTTATTTCCAACGTCACTTTGCAGTTTCTGCGCTAGAAGCGGGAGGTTTTCAAGGTTCTATTGATGAAGAGTTGATCCTAGAGGTAAAGCGTGACGCGTTTGTATTTTTTCAATTTTAATTGAATTCAGCCTATTCGGTCTAATAAGTTCATAATACAGTTCGGAAAAAAAAAATTGTAATCTGAGCTCAGTTTGTTGCTTGGCTAAGCAGCTATCTACCATTGTCTCACTCAAAATCAGTAAAAATTGCAGAATATCTCGCAAGAGATCGAGCAGCATCTAAATGGCCGCTGTATATATCTTGTTGGTCAGTTTCTTTGTTGAAGTCCGTGTGTTCACATGGTATACGTTGCGATAATAGTTTCTTTGGCACCCAGAATATTTTGTTTTTGACACGCAGGAATGATGGGCTCCGGGAAGACGACTGTGGGTAAAGTTTTGTCACAAGTTCTGAGCTATGACTTTTACGACTGGTTAGTACTCAGATGGAGACCACTCTTCCATCTTTAATCGCTAGAAAAATGTAGTTTTGAAGGAAACCATGGTTAGAAAAAGGAATAACACTAAGTAATGAAGTGATTCGATAGTTTATAGAATTATATTCTTCAATAAGTACCCAATCTGAGCTTCAACAGGGATTAGTGTCAACCTGTTCTGTTGATATTAAAGACTTGGCATACCATAAATTCTGGGGTATAAAATCTAAGGTTGAGACCTCAAAATCACTATGTGCATGTTAAAGTTCCTGCTGAATATTTTCTGCATTTGTTGCACTTGTGCTTCAGTGACGACCTCGTGGAGGACGAAGTTGGAGGAACTTCTGTGGCTGATATATTCGAACACTATGGGGAAGGTTTCTTTCGTGACAAGGAGGTCAGTTGAAAAAGCCTTGTTCTTTTCTCCCCCACCTCGTCTTTTTCAGGATTTTGATGCCTTCCGCCTTCCAAAAACATAGCAAAAATGGCCGAGAAAGTTACTGGTTGCCAAATCCAAGGCATTCTCATAAATGCTCTTTACGTCTCAGTAAATCATGGCCATATAGCACCATTCTTGTTGCTTGGCCTTTCTTAGGGATCCAGTGGCGCTTTCCTGCTGGAGCTCACAAGGCAAATAAGGAGTTGCCCTCATCTTAGCCATTTTTGGAACAAATGCGTACTAATTATTCAATTTCGGAATTTATATACTCATTTTAGCTGCTACAAACTAGCATAACTGGTTTAGTAAAACTAAATATCTGAGAATGATGTGTGCTAACAAGAAGCCACTGCATAATATCACAATTTGCGTTCTATTCTGCAAGAAGACAGTTGGATAAATATAAATAGGTTCATTTTTCTTTTGTGATAACTGTCAGTTTTCATGCCTTCTCTTTTGCCATTTCAGACTGGGGTATTGCGGAAGCTGTCAATGATGAATAGACTTGTTATTGCTACAGGCGGTGGTGCGGTTATAAGGCCCATCAATTGGTCCAATAATCATCACACTAATCATTAAATCTTGTCTTCAACTTTTGAAGGTATTTCTTCCTCAAATCCGTCTAACCATGTACTGATTTTGGGTTGCCAGGAAATATATGTACAAGGGGGTTAGTATTTGGTTGGATGTACCACTAGAGACATTGGCTCGGAGAATTACTGCTGTGGGAACTGAGTCCCGCCCGCTTCTACATAATGAGAGAGGAGACGAATACACACAGGTAAATTACATCTCTTCCTTAGGAACATCTTCTTTTTACATCGAATAAGCCATATTTTTTGAGAATTTAAGATGCTGAGAGAGAAAATGATTTGTCTTGATAGAAGTTACTGCCTCCAGTCCTTAATATAAGACCCTGTTTGACTTTTATTTTGGTCCTAAATATAAAACCCCAATCTATTTTGTTTGTCATATTTATACTTTTTTTTTTCAAAGTAGCCTTTTAACAATGATAGTTCTAGTCAATACACTTGACTAGCAAGGATATTTTAGGAAAGACAACACTTATTTAGGACAAATAACTAACTCAACTTATTTTCTTAATTTCCTCAAATTAGTCAACTGGCTTTTATAATTAGGACCGGAGGTAGTATATTCAAAATCACTTGCTGACTAGTACTTTGATTCTTTGGAATCAAACTGCAGACTTTGATGCGTTTGTCTTCTCTATTAGAAACCAGAGTTGAAGCATATGCTAAAGCCAATACCAGGGTCTCCTTAGAAAGTATGCCGCTGGATATTTTATTCTTTGTTATAAAATCTAATCGTTATTCTCTCCAAAATTTACCCAATGAAAATTCAATGCATGTGCCTTCTGTTGTTTTGTCTAGAAATGGCGCCGAAACTGGGCGACAGAGATGTGTTGGATCTGTCTCCAACTACCATCGCAATTGAGGTCCAAATCTCTTTCTGCCCTACCCGCCTCATCTACTCCATTTTCTTATAAGGCCCTTAGGCCAGTTAAAAGATTCCTTGTGTGGTACATTTTGCATTATTGTTTATTCTCTAATTCGCATCTTTGTACTGATCAGGCATTAATGCAGATTATGGGCTTCCTGAAAGCTACATGTGGATGATGTAATGTCAGATCAAGTCTTCGGAATAATGAATCTTGTAATAGAGTTTGTTTCGTTTTTATTGTCCTTTAAAATCTTTATCATCTCTTTTGTACTTACGTCTACTTCTATTTAAAGGCCTAAGGGTAGCACTATAAATAAAAATCATTCTCATGGTAGTATATTTCTCTATTTTATTTTTCTCCTATATGTGCATGAGACTAATAAAATGATAGCAAAGCTTTAGACTAAAAATATACCTTTAACTAACTAAATTAAAATTTTATATAAAAATAAAAGACTTAAAGTATAATTTTGCCACACATTTAAAAATATTTAAAGGGTAAGCTAATGCTTTTTTTTTGGGACCAGTAAGCTAATGCTTTCTAAATCCTGTTAAAGATGTACAACTTATTATTTTAAACTGTATAAACCATATAATTATATTATTACATCATATATATGCATCTGAAAAACCAAAATTTATCTTGCATTTTATTTTAATCAAATTGTATATGTTTTTTTTAGAGTAAAATACTCTAACCTTCCTCATATTTTGTCTTAATTATATAGACCTCTTTTCTATTTTAAAAGCATATACTTAAATCCAAACTGTTAATTTTGTCAAGAATATTTCAAAAAATATTTTTTAATTCAAATTTATATTGAAATACTTTCTATTTGCTAAATCATCCTTCACAATACTAAATTCCAAAATCTTGGTTAAAACTATATCAAAAAATTTAAGATTTTCTCCTTTACCTTAATTTTATTTTTCTATTTTTAAAAATTGTTTTTTGATTAATGTTTTTATTGTATTGGGCCAAAAAATTAAGTAATTTAGTTAATGCACACATAAATTTAAATGATTTGTATAAGTTTCCAAACTTGCAAAATTTATATTATGTGATAAGAAAATAAGCATTCAAAATATTTTCTAGCCATTTAAAAAAATCTTAAGTTTCAATATTTCATGAGGAACTAAAATTTTATAATTCTATAATATAAAATTAAAAATTTTATAACATATTAAAAATTTTGAAAATACATGTATTATAAATATTTCTTGTTGTATCAAAAATTATTTTTTTATAGATATAAATGTTTAAATAACATTTATGTTAAAGAGAGATATTTTGGTCAAAATAGAAATTTAAAAGTCAAACTTAATAGTCAACTAACGATTAGATGGATGGAAATTGAACTTTAAAAATATAAGGAAGGTTTGTATAACATACATTTTAATTTGAAAGGAAGTTTATATATATTTTCAAAATAGAAGAGAGGGTTCTGTAATTTAAGTAAAATAGAAGAGTAGTTATGTATTTTACTATATTTTTTACTATCTTCTAAATAGTTTTTTAAAGATCATTTATTAGAAATAAAAAATGTTTTCTTGGAAAATATGCAACAAAGTTGCCGGATTCCAAAGAGACATTTATTATTTATTCTAAATAAATGTGGAATAAAAACCCGATTTTGGTACTGAAGTTTTGCTAGGCAACAACCTTGTGTTGTATCTTGTCCTTTATCCAGTATATTTATATTTGACTTTTATAAAATAAAATATAAAATAATATATGAGTAAATTATTACTGAAGTTTGAAATATATGAAATATCTCGTCTATGATTTTTTTTTCAATCTATTAAATTGTGTGCCCCCACGGGAAATAATATTTGCTGGAAAAAAAACTCAGATCAAATTCTTAAATAATATTTGGTCATGTATTTTTCTTTGTTTTACATGGATTTATCATTAAATACTAATATTTTAAAAATAAGACACATGATTATATGTGATTAGAGTACTTAAGATAATAAATATAAAAAGTTTGACGTAAGTATTGCTCTATTTTTTTGCTCAAAAAAAAGTATTGCTCTATTTTGCCTACGCCGACCATGTGGACTGATGTATGATCAAGGGCTAAAAATGAATGCTCAGTTCAAGCCAATTGGGCTCGTTCGCCATAGAGCCCAATGAAGGCCTAGTGCCCATATTCTCCATGTTTCGGTTCAGCGGCTCCTGGATAACATGTTGGATGGTCTGAACATTCCTGGGGGTCCCTTCACCTTCCCAAACGTTTGCCCGGTGCATCATGAGAATTGAGAAGGGAAAAGCTGAGCTTACTCTTAAAGCCAACTTCCATCTTGTTCCCTTGCACCGAGGAAATTAATTCTTGTAGATGTATATCACCTCATATTTTTAGTATAAAACCCAATTGACTAATTTGAAAAAAATTAAGAAAGTTAGTTAAATTAGTTATTGGTAGTAAATAGATTTCTTTCCTAAAATACCCTCATTAATCATATGTGTTTGAATTACAAATTGAGAGTAACTCCTTAACATATATAACTATTGTAGGAATTAATTGAGAAAAAATGGATAAATATCAAAGATAGAATGGATTTGAGTCTTATATTTAAAATTAAATTAGAAGTTAAATTAACTCTTATAAAGAACCAAAGATAGTATAAGCACGACATAAAGAATCAAGACACATTAGCTGTTGAGAAAACAACATAACCTTAACTTATTCATCCCAAACAGCATTGTGGACTATCACACATTGTCTATATAGGATCCCACCCAAACCTCCAGGCATTCAAACTTGTCATCCACAACATTGTAGCTATTCTTAAATTTTATTTGGAATGAAGTATTGTCCCGTCTAGAATGAACTATTGAGAGGTTAAGATTGGAATTAAGATTAAAAAAACCTACTAAAAGAGTATTTGGTGTGAGAGATAGTTTGTTACTCGAGATGGGATAAACCCATATAAAATTAAGAAATACCAAAAGGGAATATGGCATTGAAAATTTCACCCTAAGATTACGATTTTTCAGAACAAGGGTTTTTTTTTTTTTTTTTTTAAGGCTGTTATGGTATTTCCGCAATTTATAATTAATTTAAAGTAAAAATTAATGCAATTATTACGTTTAAATATTACTCCATATCAAACATAATTTTAAAGGTCAATCTCACTTCCACACTCGATTCCATTACTATTTCCAAACCTTCAGAATTGAGACCCAGGCCACAAGCCAAAAACAGCCTAACAAGTCCACAAAATGCATTGTCTTTTGGAATAATCAAAGAACTCAACTGTACATATAAACTAATAAATAATACAATTAGTAAAGGACCAATCATTATCCATTTGCCCTGTTGTGTTGTGCGGGCAGCTGGCGATCATTTCATCAGTAATTAAGGTGTGTCCCTAAAGGCAGCGAAAGCATTACATGTCCAAATGGTTACCAGCAGCTTGCAAATTCGACTTCATCAGCTGAAACTCTTCCTAAACTGAATCTGCATGTTGTTGGCCAGTTTACGCAATAAGCATCAAGCTATGATGACTAATAAATAGGTTTTTGAAAACAAAAGGATAAAATAAAATTGATTTTTTATCATCATAAAAATAAGAAATTATTATTAAACTTATAACTGTGACAAACATATGCTCAGTGAGAGCTACATCATCTGCTACTTACTCTTACAAATTAACAAATAATAAGTATCAAGGCTCATGCCTATGAGGCTATGATTGAGAAAATAAAATTTAATTTAAAAGAATAAAGTAAAATGATAAGGATTTGTATGTATATCAATTTTCTATAATAAATATGCATATTTATTTAGCGCATTTTCTCACTAATTTCTCTTTTTGGATGCTTAAAATGCACAGACATACATAAAATATAGCTTAGAAACATAATTTAACTTTTTTAATTTTTTTTTAAAAATTTGGTTGACTCAAATCAATTCTGATTCACTAATAATTTTCTATTGGTTGAAGTCCTTTTCAAGTTTTATCCCTGAATAGGAGGTTCCCCCCCCCGGGTTAGAAGGGGTTTGGAAACCTTTGAATCATTTAAAAAAAGTGCTTTTATGCAAACCTGAGATTTAAAGTGCCTTGCATTAAATAGGACCAGAGATAAGTATTTTTTACTAATTTTTCTTAGAAATATAGGAATATTTTGTATCTACAAAATCATTTTATTTATTTTAATTTTCTTTCATTTAATTTTATTTTCTCTTCAAAGTTATTTCTAATATTTTTATTTAGTAGTATTTTGCAAATTTGTTTATTCCTTTTGAGTGGATCCTAATTACAATCAGCTTTCTAAAAATTAGAACAATCTTCTCTCTTATTCTTTCTCTTGGCGCAACCTCACTTATGGAAATGTAAGGAAGAAAAAAAAGAAATCAGCTACAAAACGGCATCACTTCAAGCAGCGGACGGGCAGCGGACCACACACGCGGCGGATAGAAGCCACTTCCCCTGTCAAACTGTAGCAAGTGAAAACTCACCAAAGGCGAACCGTACAATTTTATATCATAACACCTCGAACTTCAAATTTGGGAATATTACAAAAAAGTTACACTACATGCGTTCACATTGAAGACCCCAGGTTCCTTTTTAATTGCAAAAGCTGCCTCAAAAACATATAAAAATTGCATATTTCAAAAAAAGGTCAAATAAACTCGTAAAATTAAGCCGTTTAGCCAAACCCCTAACATAATCCTAATCATAACTTCACCAAATACGTCATTATAGGGACCTCATAGATTTTTAACCATTCCTTCTTTCCACGGCCATGGCATGCAGTGGGTGCTTCATTTCGCAGGACAGTTTTAGAACCTCGGAGATCTCAACGGGTCGAGTCGGGTCCTGGACCCACTTGAACCGTTGAACCAGCTTGGCCACCCACAGCGACACCGTCACGAGGCCAAGGTGTTTCCCGGGACAGACCCTTCGTCCCGCCCCGAACGGTGCCAGACGCAGATCAGAACCCCTGACGTCCACGTCAGCGCCACCTTCGTTCTCGAGAAACCTTTTCGGCGAGAACTCGAGCGGGGAATCCCACACACGGGGGTCGTGCGTGATGGCCCACATGTTCACCATCGCGGTTGTGTTGGCGGGAACCACCATCCGGTTGCTTAGGTGGACGTCCGACGTGGATAGTCGGGCCCACGACAGGAGTGGACCAGGTGGATGAACTCGCAGTGATTCCTTCACCACCGCCTGTAAGTACGGCATTCTCACCACGTGGGCATCTGTCACAATTCCTTCCTCCCCAACAATCTGGTGGATTTCACTGTAGAGCTTATCCTGCACCATCGGGTTCAAAACCAACTCTGCCATTGCCCACTCGGTCAGAAGCGCCGTCGTATCTGTTCCTCTGAATACCATTTCCTGCAAAATTTAACACCCGAGTCAATTCGGTTCAACTGAAGAAACTAACCTCTCAGCTTAACTAATGAACATATTACATACCCATAACACAGCGATCATATCATTTTCTTCAAGCTTCTCTTCTCCTTCCAAGGAAAGCAACACGTCGACGAAATCATCGTTATCGGTGGGTTTTCCAGACTTGGCGGCTCGGTGCTCTCCTATGATGGAGCCGACGAATTCTCTGACACGGGAAACGAGTTTGAAGCAACGTTCATTTATATGATGCGGGTCATAGATAGCACCAAGCCATGGAAGATAATCAGACCAGTTGAAAACCCCAAGAAGCTCAAAAACTTCTCGAACCATATCCTCGAGCTCTTTAAGTTCTTCGCTCTCAATCGATGGATCGTACCTTTTCCCGAAGACGCTGCCCATTATGTTGTTGAGAGAAGCTGCTTGGAGATGCCTTCGTAGAGACACGGTTCCAAGTTGCTTCTGTTCGTTTGCTATGTTGCGCAGCATGGCGGCGCACTCAAGCTGGCGTCCTTTTTCGTGGGCTATAATTCGCCGAGGTGCAAACAAGTGGGACGAAGCTATCCTCCTGAGAAGACGCCAGTAGCTTCCATTGGGAGCAAAGCCGATGGCTCGGCTAAACATGAGGCTCTTGGCCGACTGCTTGAGAGGGCGGTCGGCGAAGTGAGGGGAGGTCAGAATTTCGCGGGCAGTGGTTGGATCAGAAGCCACAACAACAGGAGTACTCAAGCCGAGGCTGAAGGCCATGAGCTCAGTATTACCCCGAGCCCAGGCCATGGCGGCGAGTGACCGATGAGCCAAGCCACGGCTCAAGGTAAACAAGCTGCCAAAAACAGGAAGACCCCGAGGACCAGAGATAGGAACTCGCCCTCTAGAGTTACGACCATTTTTCCAGGCGAGACCGCCAGGAGAGAAGGCCCAAGTGAGAAGGCCGGTAGCGAGAAAGGCACGAAAGTTGGAAAGCAAAGCGTAGGCGTCGCCAAAGAGAAAAGCAGGAAGGGTGAAAGTGAAACCCCACAAGTTCACGGGCTTCATAGCCGCACAAGAACCTTCCTCCATCTAAAGAGGCTTCGTGTAGAAAATAACGGCAGAGAACAAATCAGAGACAACAAAGAGAACACGAGAATGCTCTTAGAACGATGGGTGGTTGAGGGAGAAGTAGTAACTACGAATATATAGAGTTCGGGAGGTGAAAACCGCAAGGGTGAAGTACTACTAGTTTTAACAATTAAAATATTCAGCATCAAATCAGTCGTTGTCTAATATCCAGCATCAAATACATCAGCATGAAGTCCATCTGTCGTTTCCTTCTTGTTTGTGTCGAAATATTTTCTCAAATATTAATATAATAATACCTATAGATTTCGTTCGTCAAAGAATTCTATTCTTATTCTTAGTTTCTATTTTTTTCGAGTTTTTATTAAAAACTTTATAACATATAAAGTTTCTCTTGGCTACTCCACTACTTCTTATCCACTACTTCTTATACTCCACATCTTGTTTGTGTCGAAATATTTTCTCAAATATTAATATAATAATACCTATAGATTTCGTTCGTCAAAGAATTCTATTCCTTATTCTTAGTTTCTATTTTTTTCGAGTTTTTATTAGAAACTTTATAACATATAAAGTTTCTCTTGGCTACTCCACTACTTCTTATACTCCACATCTTGTTTGTGTCGAAATATTTTCTCAAATATTAATATAATAATACCTATAGATTTCGTTCGTCAAAGAATTCTATTCCTTATTCTTAGTTTCTATTTTTTTCGAGTTTTTATTAGAAACTTTATAACATATAAAGTTTCTCTTGGCTACTCCACTACTTCTTATCCACTACTTCTTATACTCCACATCTTGTTGTGTCGAAATATTTTCTCAAATATTAATATAATAATACCTATAGATTTCGTTCGTCAAGAATTCTATTCCTTATTCTTAGTTTCTATTTTTTCCGAGTTTTTATTAGAACTTTATAACATATAAAGTTTCTCTTGGCTACTCCACTACTTCTTATCCACTACTTCTTATACTCCACATTAGTGGAGTAGCCAAGAGAAACTTTATATGTTATAAAGTTTCTAATAAAAACTCGGAAAAAATAGAAACTAAGAATAAGGAATAGAATTCTTTGACGAACGAAATCTATAGGTATTATTATATTAATATTTGAGAAAATATTTCGACACAAACAAGATGTGGAGTATAAGAAGTAGTGGATAAGAAGTAGTGGAGTATAAGAAGTAGTGGAATAGCCAAGAGAAACTTTATATGTTATAAAGTTTCTAATAAAAACTCGGAAAAAATAGAAACTAAGAATAAGGAATAGAATTCTTTGACGAACAAAATCTATAGGTATTATTATATTAATATTTGAGAAAATATTTCGACACAAACAAGAAGGAAACGACAAATGGACTTCATGCTGATGTATTTGATGCTGGATATTAGACAACGACTGATTACAAAATATTTGATGCTGAATATTTTAATTGTTAAAACTACGGAGAGATTAAAAGTGTTAGATTTTGGGCTTGGGATCCGCCCTTGATGGGCCGGATTATTTGACCGGGTATAAAGAGAATGTATCAGTCAAATATCCAAGAGATATTGTGATATGTTTGACTTAGTCAAACACCCTGAATCATATCCAATCAGTTACGATATAAATCTAATTAATTTATATTAAATTAATTAATTTATATTGTGTAGATTAAATATATATTAAGTATATATATTTAGAATTAATTGTGATTGATTCTGGATTTAAATTCAAATATCATGATATTATGAGATAAGGATATATTATATATCTTATCTCAGATTTTATTTGATGTGCTCAGTGGATATTTTTATGCTACCCAAAATATCCCTGACAAAAGCTATAAATAGAGGCTTCCCCCCATCAGTTCAAATCACTCCAGTAGTAGAGCTTTCCTACTATCTCTCTCTCTCTCTCTCTTATTTTCTTTCTCGCAAAGAGGTGCTCTGCTGTGCACTTAAAAGCTTAGCCTTTTATAGTCTAGCTTAAGCGTGAGCTAAGAAGATCCGACGACCCGACCCGAGATCTGACCCGGTATGTTTTCGATCCAGTGTCTTTTTATTTCTAACATTGGCATCAGAGCCATAATGATCTTGAGGCTATCAATATATGTTATTCGTTTATTCCATTGTCGTTAATATACCAATATATATTCGGATGCCATACTCTTGTGTTTTAAACTCAAATACACACTCTGTACATATATTTGAAGCTCGAAAACATTGTCTGTAATGTCGTGGGATTAAAAAACATGATCAAAATCTTCTTTTTCAAAAGCTCCAACGTCGGCCGTTCGAATCAATTTTTGGGTCTTTAAAAATGATGTTTTTTTAAAGAAAATGAACCCATAGAATTATAGAGCACGAAAATACGAGTTCATAGACACCTAAAATGCATAAAACAGAGCTCGGAGGCGGAAGATATGGCGGTTCGAAAAAGGCAGGTTGCAACGGACTGCCAGAGCTGGGCGACCCGGCTGGAGGTCAGGGACGACTTGACCAGCCCAAAATGACTTGAAGTGAAACGCTGCATTTCGGGTCTATGGACTCGGATCCTCCCTGGAAGTCGGGTTGGTAGACCGACCCGACCAAAAAAAAAAAGAATTTTTTTTGAATTTTTTTTGGACGCACCTTGTGGGCGCGTGGGGTCCACCTAGGGATCCTTTTATCATAAAAAGCACATATATAGACTCCTTAAGACGTGAGAAATCAGATGGAATAGGTCAGGTAACGGCGAGAGGCTGAAAAGGCGATGCATGTGTGGCACGCGCCAGTCCCGAGAGTGGGCGAACCTCCCCCTTATTTATTTTTTAAAAAAAATTTGGGACTGCCTATTAGGGCGCGTGAGGGCCTATTTTTGGGCCCTGTTTGACCTGAAATATTTCCAAAAATCATGAACTATAAATTGATATATTATGTGCCTATTTTTTATGACTTTTTGGGTACGAAAAATAGCAAATAAATGTTTTGAATATTTATTTTTATATTTTTCTTAACTCCTTCTTTTTGGGTTTAGGAAATGGCCAACTCAAACTCAAATTCTAACCACTCTTTTGAAAAATATCCAACTTATTCTCCTCTTTTTGATGCTCCGAAATCTTCAAATTATTATGCTGAAGAAAGTACAAATAAAAGAAAAGCGCCTCAATCACAAGTAAACTCTAATGTACCTGAGGGGAGTAGTGGTAAAAGGAAATGTGTTCCTGACCAACAAGAGGAAGAAGTCTGCAGACCCAAAGACATAAATTTAATAGAACAAATAGCAGAAAAGTATGCTGATGAATACGAGCATCAAAAGTGCCTATTTTCAAAATTGAGTTATTATGCTAAACAAATTGTCAATGAGCAAGACGCACTTTTTTTCTCAAACATTGCAATCCAATACAGAGAGGAACTAGCAAGGAGGGGACACATTTTTAGTGAAAGATTTTTTAAACAAAGTCTTTGTAGATGCTGGAAAGATGTTAGAGAGAGTTTGAGAGAACCCATGATAAAATATATCATGAACGAATGAGTTTTTGTTCACATTTATTTTTCCTTTTTCATTTTATGTTTACTCTTGAGACTTTATTTTTGGATTATCAAAATTTCTTTAAACATTTATGCTTTGATAAATAAAGTTTTTTATTATTTTAAATGCTTTATATGAGTGGGAGTTTTCATGAGGAAAACTCAAATTGGGGATATGTTCAAGGAAAGTCAAAGATAAGAAAGGTAAGAAACTAACCAGGAGTAATGGGATGGGAGCCAACCTAGTTGTCTCCTGATCATGAAAGTGGTGAGACTCTTACCCGGACGACCTATGACCTACTTGAATAACGTGTATGTTGCATACCGTACTAAAATGCATTGTTGTCTATATGATAGCACAATGTCTCAAAGAGGAATCAAGGCTGAATGACAAGTTGAACGGAGATAATTACAGCATGTATAGGATCGTAAGATAGGACCTTGTGACAAGTTGAACGGAGATAATTACAGCATGTGGCATCGTAAGATATCATATGTCCTTGAAGAACAAGAAGTCACTGATGTGTTGACTACTTTTCTTCCAGAGCCTGAGGCGAATGCATCGCGAAGGGACTAGGACGGCTACGCGGCCTGGAAAAGAAGGGACACTATCACCAGAATTACTATGCTTAGTGCCATGACTGACGATGTGTTGGTGCAATTCGAAACACACCCTTCCGCCTCTGCCATGTGGGCAGCGCTGAAATCCGAATTTGACAGTACCTCTACTGCAAGGCTTAGGAGACTCACCGTCAAAATTGATAATTTCAAGTTGGGTCCTAACACTCCCATAAGGCATCACCTAAGGGTAATGCAGAACTTAATCAGGGAGCTTAAGGAAGCCGGAGGCGCCTTATTTGAAGAGCAACATATTCAAGCTATTATGAGATCTCTCCCAGCAAGTTGGGACACCATGAAGCACACCATTACTCACAACGAGAGTATTAAAAACCTTTGCTGATGTAGCTTGCCACCTCCAACTAGAGGATGATCGAATGGAAAATGTGAAATCTATCAGTGAAGCATATTTAACTGAAGGAAAGGGAGGAGCAGCCTCCCAAAACTAGTCCAAGAGAAGCAAAGGCTCTCAAAATAAGAAAGACGGCCCTAAAGTAAAGAAGGGAAAGAATTCCTTCAAGAAAGGCAAGAAACCTGCAAAGAAGCGGAACATAGCAACCATCAAATGTTATGCATGCCAACAAAAGGGGCATTATGCCAAGGACTGCCCTGAGCAGAAAAAGGTATTGGATTCAGATTCGATACATTTCTCTTATGTTTCTAGCACTGCATTTATTGCTGAAACTAATCCTGTTTGGGTTATAGACTCAGGGGCCACAGACCACGTGAGCAAGGATTGTGGTAACTTCACAGAATTTCGTCGGTTACCAGCAAGAAGCAGATGGCTTTATGTTGGGAACAACGCGAGAGTAGAAGTCAAAGGGATCAGTACTTGTGAGCTGACCCCGCATGGAGGAAGGACCCTAGTCCTGCAAAATGTCCTCTACGCTCTGAAAATCTGACGAAATCTTGTGTCTGTTATTTCCTTAGTTAAATTTCATTTCAATGTCTTTTTTCATGATTTCACAGTAGACATTTCGTATGGGACCAACTTTTCAGTTTCTGGTTATGTTTAGGATAGTTTCTTTGTTTTAGAAAATTTCAATGATAATTTTTCTAGTTCTTGCTATGCACTTTCTTCCGATGTCAATTACGATATATGGCACACTAGATTAGGATATATTGGTCAAGAACGCATGACCAAACTGGCAAAAGAAGGTTCTAGGAAACGTGTCCAAAAAGAAAATGTCTCTGTGTGAACATTGCCTTGCTGGCAAGAGCACAAGGAAACCTTTCGGAAAGGCAACCAGGGCTAACCATCCTCTTGAACTAGTACACTCTGATATTTGTGGACCAATGAGTGTTAGGGCACGTCACGGAGCATGGTATTTTATTACCTTCATCGATGATTCTTCCCGATATGGCTATACTTACCTGATTTCTCACAAATTTGAGGCATTAGAGTGCTTTAGAAAATATTTCAATCTAGTGGAAAATCAGCTAGGTTCAAGAATCAAAGCCTTAAGAACTGACCGAGGTCGAGAATACCTCTCTGATCAGTTCAAGAAGCTATGTGAAGAAAGGGGTATTGTTAGGCAATTAACAATCCCTGGCACTCTTCAACAAAACGGAGTTGCTGAAAGGAGAAATAGAACTCTCCTCGATATGGTTAGATCAATGATAGCACAAGCTGAGCTTCCAACCTCATATTGGGGAGATGCTCTTTTAACTGTCACATTCATACTTAACCGAGTGCCTTCTAAATCAGTCACTA
Organism: Neltuma alba; assembly: GCF_004799145.2. Taxonomy (NCBI): domain Eukaryota; kingdom Viridiplantae; phylum Streptophyta; class Magnoliopsida; order Fabales; family Fabaceae; genus Neltuma; species Neltuma alba. The sequence continues at coordinate 202,941 of NW_021636177.1, forward strand.
CAACCCCTTATGAATCATAGACAAACCGCAAACCGGATCTAAGCATCCTAAGACCATGGAGGTCAGTGGCCTACATTCGTGATTCTTCCCATAAGTATGACAAACTAGAATCGAGGGGCAAAAAGTGTATCTTCATAAGATACTCTGAGAACTCTAAAGGGTATGTCTTCATTGGTGAAAATGATGACGGCTCAGTGACTGAGATAGAGTCAAGGGACGCAACATTCATAGAAACCGAATATCCTAGCAGAGGGAGTATTGATCGAACAAGCCTTCTTTATGAGGATGATGGCAATGAGGTACAACAAAGTGTTCCTCAGTCTGCTGATCTGAGTAGGAGGGTTGAACCATTTTCACAACAAGGTTTAACCCAGTCACAGGAAGAAAGTCCTACAGCAACCCCACTTAGGAGAAGTAACAGAGACAAAACTCCTAGGAAACGCTTCTTAATTGAAGGAGCAACCTTCATCGTTAGTCCAAAACACGATGAAGAAGACCCCGTAAGTGTTAAAGAAGCATTAACAGGACCTGCTAAGGAAAAATGGCAGAAGGCCTTACAAGAGGAAATGGATTCCATGGAATCCAACCAAGTATGGGAATTAGTTGATCTACCACCTGGCCGAAAGGCAATTGGGAGCAAGTGGGTTCTCAAGTACAAACGTAAGGCTGATGGATCAATTGAAAGCATTGTCACAAAAGGCATACATAGCAAAGATTCTTGAGCGTTTTAATATGAGAGACTGCAAGCCTATGGATACCCCTGTGGTTAAGGGACATAACCTAAGCGAGGAAATGCGCCCTACAAAACAATGCGATATAGAACGCATGAAAAGAGTCCTATACTCAAGTGCTGTTGGCAGCCTAATGTACGTCATGTTGTGTACCAGGCCAGACATATGCTTTGCAGTCGGACTTGTGAGCCGATTCCAATCCAATCCAGGAGTCAAACACTGGGAAGCTGCAAAGAGAATTATGAGATATCTAAAAGGAACCATGGACTATGAGCTATGCTATCAAGGAAATGGCCTTCGTGCGGAGGGTTATTCCAATGCTGATTGGGCAGGAGACCTGGATGAGCGACACTCGACGTCAGGCTATGCTTTCCTACTGAATAACGGAGCAATCTCCTGGAGTAGTAAGAAACAAACGTGTGTGTCTCTTTCATCCATGGAAGCAGAATACGTAGCTTGTTCTGCAGCTGTCCAAGAAGCTGTGTGGCTCAAAAGATTCTTAGTACGATTGGGAATCCATGGTGGGAGTGAGGGACCAACTCTGATTCACTGCGACAGCCAAGCAGTAATAGCCTATGCAAAGGACCCTAAGTACCACAATCGTACTAAGCATATAGACATAAAATCACTTTGTAAGGGATATGATCGCTAAGAAACAAGTGACAGTTCAATACTTGTCCACTCATAAGATGTTGGCAGATCCCCTAACCAAGCCTATAGCTAGAGATCCTTTCATTAAGCATGTAAAGGCCTTGGGCATGCGTAGAGTATGATGTATTGAACTCCTTTTTCTTTTTTATCCTTTTTTTCTTGTTCAAACATGCAAGCACAAGGCATGTTGTAATGAACTTTTTGTTTCCTCTTACTTAGTAATTCAATACATTTTATCCAGTTCAAATAAATTTTTCTTGTATATACATTTGTGTATTTATACATGCATAGGCACGAGGTATGTAATACAAATATGTCGTACAGGTCATAAGGTTGGCTCACTCACACGAGTAACCACCTCGCTATATTCTCATGGGATATAGAAGGTTTGACAGCAGATGATCACCATGAGATGGTAGAGAAGAATCACTACACAAATGTTACCTCAGCTAGACTGAGATGAGACCCATAAAAGTTTAGGCCGAATCACGGATAATGTGTCGTCCATGAGACCTGTAGCTAGACAAGGAACTCTTCACTAGTAAGACGTCATATATGGTTGTGATGAAAGAGCTCTTGGTTCAAATGTTGGAGTGCATTTGGAACTTAAGTCTATACGGTGCTATTAAAACCAAAAGCAACATACTCCACTTGGTGGATTGAGCACCGTAGCATGCAATTCATACTACATGAGCTCACCCAAATCCGCAACAAGGGACGTAGATGGAAGATCCCTGATCCATTACGGTGTGAGTCCCAGAAAGGAAATAAACCTTTCATAATGCCCTTAAGACTTAGACAACATCACAAGGTTTTGGTTTAGTGGCAGCTACTCTAGCCTAAACCCCATGGTCAAGAATGATGCGATCTAACAGGTCAAGACTAAGAAAGCGACTATGCCAAATCTAAATGATGGATAGTCAGAAGGAAGATTTATCCTGAACTACACATCTACGTTGGTGTCTGTGACATGTCCCTTGCAGGTTGAACAGAACAACTAAGCAAGTGTGGATACCATACGTATGAGAAGGCAATCTGAGTAAACAAAATAACTCGAGAGGGATTAGATATGCCACAAGTAAAGTGTATGGATAAAACTGGGGCATTCGAGGCAACAAGCATGTAATTTGCAGGTACACCAAGGGTGTTCTTGTGTGTTGGTCCTGCATAAAGGATTCCTAGTGCACAAGCGCCCGAATCGATGACGTCATGCCCACGCGGTCACGGCAGACACCCAGTATGAAGCAATGAAAGATTTAGCTATCGCACGATGGGCAGCCCATCAAGTGCGAGTGGGAGATGTTAGATTTTGGGCTTGGGATCCGCCCTTGATGGGCCGGATTATTTGACTGGGTATAAAGAGAATATATCAGTCAAATATCCAAGCGATATTGTGATATGTTTGACTTGGTCAAACACCCTGAATCATATCCAATCGGTTACGATATAAATCTAATTAATTTATATTAAATTAATTAATTTATATTGTGTAGATTAAATATATATTAAGTATATATATTTAGAATTAATTGTCATTGATTCTAGATTTAAATTCAAATATCATGATATTATGAGATAAGGATATATTATATATGACAAAAGCTATAAATAGAGGCTTCCCCCCATCAGTTCAAATCACTCAAGTAGTAGAGCTTTCCTACTATATCTCTCTCTCTCTCTTATTTTCTTTTTTACAAAGAGGTGCTCTGCTGCGCACTTAAAAGCTTAGACTTTTATAGTTTAGCTTAAGCGTGAGTTAAGAAGATCTGACGACCCGACTCGAGATCCGACCCGGTATGTTTTCGATCCAGTGTCTTTTTTTTTTTTTTTTTTTTTTATATTTCGAACAAAAACAAAATATCGTTGCCCCCTCCACCTAATTTATTATTATCCATCAATCACCACGGCCATGTGCTTTTTAACCCTTGCGCTTTTCACCTCCCGAGCTCGAGGATATGGTTCGAGAAGGTTTTAAGCTTCTTAGGGCTTTCGACTGGTCTGATTATCTTCCATGGCTTAGCGCTATCTATGACCCGCATCATATAAATAAACGTTGCTCGAAACTCGTTCCTCGTGTCAGAAAATTCGTCGGCTCCATCATGGAAGAGCACCGAGCCGCCAAGTCTGGAAAACCCTCCGATAACGATGATTTCGTTGGGAGCATGAGGTCCAAATTTCTTTCTGCCCCACCCGCCTCATCTACTCCATTTTCTTATAAGGCTCTTAGGCCAGTTAAAAGATTCCTTGTGTGGTAAATCTTGAATCTACATTTTGCGTTATTGGTGATTCTCTAATTCGCATCTTTGTACTGATCAGGCATTAATGCAGATCATGGGCTTCCTGAAAGCTACGTGTGGATAATGTATTGGCAGATCAAGTCTTCGGAATGATGATCTTATAATAGAGTTTGTTTCGTTTTTATTGTCCTTTAAAATATTTATAATCTCTTTTGTATTTATGTCTACTTCTATTTAAAGAGTAGCACTGCAAATAAAAATCATTCTCATGGTAATATATTTATCTTTTTTTTTTTCCTCCTATATGTGCATGAGACTAATAAAATGATATCAAAGCTTTAGGCTAAAAATATACCTTTGACTAACTAAATTAAAATTTTATATAAAAATAAAAGACTTAAAGTATAATTTTGCCGCACATTTAAAAATGTTAATTTTCTAATTCTTTTTTTAATTACACTAAATTTTCTAATTCTTCAGCCTCGATAAAAACACATATAACCGTCTCTCATGTCCAACTTCCAAGTTTTGAAGGTGATAATTAGAATAAATGCCTGTTTGGTGGGGCCTTTAAGGAGCCAAAAAGTAGTTTATATGTTTAATAAATTAGTTTATAAATTTGAGAGCGGTTTAGAACATTTTTTTTTATCAATATGACTTATTGGTCAAAAGTTACTTTTTTTAAGTACGATTCCAAAAATATTTATAACTTATTTATAACTTATGCAAAAAAACTTTTTAAAATTAAAAGATATTTTTGCCCTTATATTGTTCTTATACTTCTATCAACCTATTTCTTATAATTTCTAATCAGTTTTCAATTATTTATTTTTAATATTTCTCAAATGAAAATAATTTTAACATAGTTTTCATACTACATCTAGTCCTAGAAGGACCGGAGGTAGTAATATTCTTAATTTTTAATATTATCTTTTATTTTATATTTACATAAATTTTGTAGATATATCATCAAATTAATTATGAAATATTATTTGATTTAAAATTTTTTGACATTATTATAATTTTTAATTTAAATATATTTTATTTATTAAATATAACTTCTTCGTATTATAATAATAATTTAAAATTATTATATTTTGCAAATTCATATTTTTAATAATTTTTTATTCTTCAATAAAAGTTATACTATTTTGATCATTCTATAAACTAAACTCATGTATCCGACCATAGTTCAAATAATTTTTCTACTTCACAAACTAACTTTTATAAAAATTAATTCAAACAAAAATCACATTACCCCATCCGACTTTTACCCAATATTTAAAATGCAATGAACTTTCTCTTACTTTTTGAATTTTTATATTATTATCTTTATCATGCGTAATGTAGTCCTATGTGGTAAAATACCCTTGAACTTGCTTCCAACTAAGCTCCACCTCCATTCATTTTATAAAAATTTAAATAAAAAAAGGAAGGGGCGGAGGACGGGCAAAAGGGAGAAAAAGAAAGTTACAGAGCACCACTACCCACAAGCTGTGAGTTGTACCTTAACTTCCTGCCGCCATCCGAAAATATTCATATACTCCTCCGGTTCTAATTATAAGACCCAATTAACTTATTTGAGGAGATTAAGAAAGTAAGTTAAGTTGGTTATTTATAATAAATAAGTGTTGTCATTCTTAAAATATCTTTGCTAATTAAGTATATTGGCTAAAACTATCATTATTAGAAGGATTATCTTGGAAAAAAAATGTATAAATATAAGAGACAAAATGGATTGGGATCTTATAATTAGGACCAAATAAAAAGTCAAATAGAGTCTTATAATAAGGACCAGAGGAGTATAACCATTTCGATCTGTCCGATGCCGTTGAGAAATTTTTGTTGGTGTTGAGAAAAATTAGGGGAGCTTAATGTTGCACGGACGCGAACAATCTGCCAGTGCTTTTTAAAGCGATAAAAAAAATAATAGGACTATCAATATCTTTGTGACTTGGTAACATAAAAATTCCATGGGAGAGGTCCCTTGTAACTTGAAATAGTCAGCGCCTGCTCCCTCAAATACTAAAAAACAAGATTAAGTCAAAATTTGATTAGAATATTATTACGTACTAATTGGATGTCGACAAATCATAAATATTTTTAAATTGACTCATTTAACATCGGCGAATTTCATTTATAATGGACAACTGGAACTGTATACTGTTGCCAATCATTCCGCGGCAATTATTTCATGCTAATTACGTACATCAAAAGAGCTCGTACAAATTAACAGACTGATAAGCAACACATAATGTCAGCTATGTACAAATTTAAGATCAAGAAAAAGAAGGACGAGCAAGCAATTCTTCTTCTTGTTTTTTTTTTAATAGAAGAAAGTGATTCTACTTGTTACGAAGCAAGATATAAAAATAACAAAGATGCAGTACTGCCTCAGCAATTCCTGTATTATTTACCATGAACGGGGTTGTCAGAGTCACCTGACCAAATCAGAAAGGAAGCTTCAAGCTTTGTTAGATCAAGTGACATCTTTTCAGGACATTACAGCTGCCACACATATGTAGAGAAATAAGTGGACTGCAATCAGGAAAAATAAAAAATTTTGGTGCAGTAAAGCAAAAATCTTACAAGAGTCTAAATACAATACTAGACTTCCGACTATTAACATAAGAACTAATTGACTAATTTAAAAAAATTAATAAAATTACTAAATTACTTAATTATAACACATATTACATGATCTCTTTAAAATATTTATGTGTACTATCAGATTATATATCAATTTATAAGCAAGGCAAATTAGTTGGAAAAAAAACGATAAATATAAATACTTTAAACTAATTTAGTAACTTTATCAATCTCTCCAAATTAATCAACTGAGTCTATGACTAAAAGTAGTATGTACTACTCACTTAAGCACCGTCTTAATCTCAATCTCCGCCGAATAAGAATCAAATTTACAATAGCAAGTCGTGGTTACATGCTGCATGAATACATCAGAATTCAGATAAACAATAAATGGAGTCAAATTATCAACAAGTAAATAAATTGGGACAAGACCCTTTTACCAAGATGATGTTAGTCATACACGTTGAAGACAAAATACATCACAATCCAGCAGTGTGAAAAGCATTGTGACTCGTGACTGATGATGACACGATGCTCGGGTCGTTACTGTGCTAAGTACATTGGCTCATCATTATTCCTTCAAAAGACAAGCCATAAAATACACAAGACTTAGTTATATCAAACAAACATGAAGAGGCCAGCTAGCTAGCTAATCTGTGCCTTTGTGGCTCACTGCTATGCTTTAAACTACAAGGGCACGGGCTCCTCAAAAGCAAGCATAAGAAAATGAATAGAGAATCAACAATGCCATTTGATTCTTGATATTGACCACACATATGACCTCTCAACCATTCTACTTAAAAAAATAAAAGCAAGAGTTACTACTCCTCTGCTGCGCAGCAAGATTTGAAGATTGGAATTCCAGAAAGGGGGGCGAGGGGGAGAGGAATCCCCTTCTGACTCAGGAGCTTAGAGGGACCGAATGGAAGGAAAAACAAGCAAGACTTCATAGAGGTTGAGCCATTGGTCAATCAAACACTAAAGATCTACATATTTTGGTATGTTGTTTCAAGTATGATGGCATGAGTTGATACCAAAAAACTATGATTTGGAGAGAGATATGGGATTGTCCTACATATGAGAAGATTAAAGATCTCCATTGGCTTCCGGCAAAAAAACCAAGTACAGCGGATGATCTCGGCTCAGGTGTTGTGAATTCCCTGAAACAATCATACACATCCTCCAAGATTGCAGCTTGAGAAGTCGTATGACTTTCTCAAACATTCTTAGCATGCCTTTGTCTCCTAAGATCCGCAGAACTGGATCCCACGAAATGCAAAGAAGGAAGCCAAAAAGGGAGAGCTAGTTGGCTGGAGTGGGGGAAAAATGTATCAGAATCTTTAGTCAGAATGATGCAGTAGAGTTTCAGATCCAGATTGGCACCTAAAGAGCAACTAAGCTGTAGATGCACCCAGAGGATACTGCGGCAAAGATACACAGAATTGGCAATTGAGCCCCAGATAATAGCAGCTGGTTTTGCATGTATGTTGATGGATCAGTTGATGCCAAAGGGAAAACTAGTGGAATAGGGATGATACAGGACCACTAAGGGCTATGGCAAGTGGCATTCCTGGAGAAGATGGGATTTATCCCAAGTATGGCAGCCAAGGGCATAAACTTGGCTCGAACTGGCATTAAGATTGATTGAAACAATCTCACTGATAACCAGAGGCTGAAGCATGTATCATCATCTGGCGAATATCATTAAGGAAGCTCAAGGCCTTCTCATCCACAACTAGATAGTCATCCTAGACCATGTTTGAGGGCATATAACGCTTTGTGCCCATTGCCTTGTCCACTCAGCATATAAAACCCCTTGGGGGTGCTGACTGTAGATTCTTAGAGTAGGATAGTCATCGTCTGGATCCTTCTCCTTGTGCTCTATTCTTGTATGGTTAATACCGTAGCCTTTGGTTCATTTATGTAGACAATATTGTACAAGTTAGTTTAGGTTATAAATTCGCGTGCAAGAAACGAGCTTCTTGAAAATTTTGCATATTAATTATAAAATGGACTAGGAATAAATATATACAACTCCCTAGTCCCTACTAAAATTTAAAGTATTTAATAAAGACGGGGGAGTTTGTGGGAATAAACCAAGCCAGATTGGCTTTACCTAAGTCTTGCTGGCACAAGCCAACTCTACAGCTAAAAATGTTCATAAGTTGGGGAGGGTATTGATTTAGGTTGATTGATGGTCCCAAAACACAGACTGATTCAGTTTGGTATCGAGTTGGACCAGATGACTGATGTGAGCCAAGTCATGGGACAGACTTATTCCAGAAGAGCAAAGGGTCTAGCCCAAAGCACAAAGGGTCCAGAGCCAGGAAAGGAAGGGCAGAAAGGGAATACTGCTCAGTAACGGCTTCTCTGACCTCTGAGGAGTAGTGGGAGTGCGTAAAAGTTGTAGGAGGGGTTCATTTTGGGGCAGAGAGAAATGTCTGTGGCTTGGAAGAGGTTCCTGGTCTCTCTAAAACAGTAAAACCAGTGAGAGTGTTTCTTATTTTCGTGAGGTCTTGAAGGAGTGTTTATTTTCCAGAGCAATTGCTAGGCTGTAATAGCTGTGTTCACTCCATTTCCCCTTGTTAAGAGTGAATCGGATATTTATACAATTACTTATCTCAGACTCTGTTTTGCTAGTCCTATCAATGACTTTTTCAGGCTAGTTAAGCCACTTTGTAACAAGACCAGATTGGACAACATGAGAAATTTTCGTATGCTTTTTTCTCTTTTCGGCGCCCAACCCAAACCAGTGTGATTGGTTTTAAAACATCCTATACAGGAGGGTATTTTATTCAACTACCGTTATAGACAAGCTAATGGCAAATTTGAAATTATACTATTGTGCAACTTAAAATTTTGCTACATCAGAAGTTTATTGTGCATGCTTCAGAGAGAGAGAGCGAGAGAGAGGTTCTAAAAAGAAAGAAAGAAAAATGGGAAAAGGTAGATAAGAAACAAGACATCAAACTCCTTCTCACCGCCCAAATTTCAAGACACCACCAGACTGAGAGACATGGACGCTTCCTAAATACTGCTTTTCCTAATAATCATTCAAATTTTCTTTACTTTAATTTTCTTCAACTAGAAATTTATAATTCTCATCTGACCCACTCCGCCATAGGATATAGGTTAGCAATCCCTTTCGCATTAAACATCCCAAACAAGCAATTGAGTAGAAACTATATCCAATCACAGCCCTGTTTCTAAAACAAAGAAAGTAAACAAAGGGGAAATTATGAATAAACAAGTTCGGAAAGAAACTAAGAGACAAACTAAATGGTATCATACCTTACTGCGAACACTAGCTGATAATCAATTCACAACGGAACTGCAGAACAATGCACAATTGATGCCCCTTTCTTGGCTGAGAGAACTTCATCCAACCAAACAATTTTACCCCACAACTCATCTGCTTCATTTTTCTTCACCTCAATTTCGGCACACCAAATATGTATTTCTTTCCCACTCCCTTCTTCCCATGCCACAAACAACTTCCCACCAACGTCAGCCATGGTCGCCCCACACAAAAACTTCGGCAAGCACTTTCCCAGGCCTCTCAATTCCTTCCAAACACCTTTCTTCACATCAAATCCCTTGATATTCCCCACGTAATCGTAGCAATACAAAACACCATCCACCACGCATGCCCTCCCTCTCCATCCCAAATCGAGCTCGTTCCCAGCACTTTCCCAAACCTTATTCCGTGTATCATACACGACCCCACCGCGATCGGCCATGGCGTAAACCTTACCGTCCACGACAGTGCTTGCATGCATCCATTTCTCCCGTACCTCGACAGGACTCGGAACCGTATCCCACCTACCAGTTACTGGATCGAGTACTTCAGCCCAATTCGTCGATCTAGCCCAGGTATCAGCAACGCAACCTCCTATGACATAAATCTTCCCGTCGACAACACCGGCGGCAGCGAACTCACGGCCGACGCGCATGTTAGGGCCAGGCCGCCACTTATTAAAGCGGCAATCGAGGATCCATACGTGCTGGGAAGGGACGTCGTGGACAGAACCGCCGATGACGTAAATATCATGGCCGAGGACGGTGTACGCGGATCCGACCGAAGTGGAGGGCATGGGTGGAATAGGGACGAGAATGTTCCTGCGTGAAGAATTGTGGGTGTTTTGATGCAGAGAGAACCATTGAAGAGGACCAGAGGAGTCATGAGAGCGAAGAGTGAGGTAAAGAACGTGCTGCGTACAGTGAAGGAGAGAGCGAGTGTTGAAGAAGAGAGGCGAAGAAAGGACAGAGCGGATAGATTTGGAAACAAGCGAGAGGGATACGTGTTGGGAACGAGGAACGCGAGCTAAGCAGTTCAAGGCCACGTCGTCCGGAAGGGAAGGGATGAGACTCGGCGACGCCGGTTCCGAGTCTGTGGCGGAGGACGACGACATCGTTGGCGTCAGAAGGGTTCGGTTCACACGCGGGCTACATAACTGAAAGTCTGAAACAGCTAACGAGTGAGCAAGTCCGTAGTACTGCAGTAGGCGTCTACCGTTTTCCAGCTAACTTCCAATAATTGGGCCGGGCTTGTTTCTTAAAGCCGTTTTTTGCCAGCTTAAGGGCCCAATTGATAGATGGATATTTAGCATTGGTCTAATTTAATAATTTTCTTAGATGTCTTGTACTACCAACAAAAAGCTGGTAAAAAAGAAAAATGTACCCACAAAAAAAATTAGATGTCCTGCATTGGGTATGCTGTGCTAATGCTTTCTAACTCTTGTTAAAGATATACAACTTATATTTTTAAACTGTATAAATCATATAATTATATTATTACATTAGATACATGCATCTGGAAAACCAAAATTTATCTTGCATTTTATTATAATTCAAATTGTATAAATATTTTACTATCTTCTAAATAGCTTTTTAAGGATTATTTATTAAAAATAAAAAAATTTCTTAGAAGATATGCAACAAAGTTGCCGGATTCCAGAGACATTTATTATTTATTCTAAATAAATGTGGAAAAAAAAAAGCCGATTTTGGTACTGACGTTTTGCTTGGCAACAAACTTGCGTCATTGTGCGTTTTTTATCTTTCCCTTTATCAAATATACTTATATTTAACTTTTATAAAATAAAATATAAAATAATACTACTTTTCAGTTCTAATTAGAAGACTTTATTTGTAATTTATAAACGAGATCTTATAATTAAAACCGGAGATAGTATATGAGTGAATTATTACTGAAGTTTGAATTATTACTGGAGCATTAAATTGTGTGTCTCCTTGTGGGAGAAAAACAGGAAATAATATTTTGTTGGAAAAGACTTAGGTCAAATTCTCAAATAATATATGACCATGTATCTTTTTTTTTATTTTACATGAATTTATTATTAAATACTAATATTTTAAAAATAGGACATTTAGTCATATGCGAATGCGATTGGAATATTTGATATAATAAATATTAAAAACTTGATGCAGGTATTGTCTTATTTTGCCCATGCCAAGAATGTGGGCCGAAGTATGATCATGGGCTAAAAATGAATGCTCAGTTGAAGCCAATTGGGCCTGTTCGCCATAGAGCCCAATGATGATGTAGGCCTAATGCCCATGTTCTCCATATCAGTGTCAAAAGCGTCTCTTGAACCTTCCCAGTTCCAAACTTCGGCTCCGCGGCTCCTCGATAACATGGTGGACGGTCTGAACATTCTTGGGGGGTTCCCCCTGCTTCCGAAACATATGCCTCGTGTATAATAATAAGGGAAAAGCTGAGCTTACTCTTAAAACCAACTTCCATCTTGTTCCCTTGCACCGACGAAATTAATTCTTGTAAATATATATAAGCACGAAATAAAGAATCAAGACACATTAGCTGGTGAGACGACAATGTAGCCTTAACTGATTCATCGCAAACAGCATTGTCGGCTGTCACACATTTTGTATTTAGGATCCCACCCAAACCACCCATAAGCATTCTGACATGTCATACACAACATTGTAGCTATTCCTAAATCTTTGGAATGAAATATTGTCCCGCTTGGAATGAAGTATTGGTAGGTCAAGATTGGAATTGAGATTAAGAAAACCCACTTAAGAAAAAGAGTATTTGGTATGAGGAATTGTTTATTACTTGAGATTGGACAAATCTATAATAAAATTAAGAAATATCAAAAAGGAATGTGGTATTGAAAATCTACCCCTAAGATTAAGATTTTTCAGAACAAGGGTTTTGTTTTTTTTAACAAGGTTGTTATAGTCTTTCCTCAATTTATAATTAATTTAAAATAAAAATTAATGCAATCATTACTTTCAGATATTACTCCCTATCAAACATATTTTTAAAGGTCAGTCTCACTTCCACACTCAATCCCATTATCCTTTCCAAACCTTCGGAATTGAGACCCACGTGCCAAACATAGCCCAACAAGTCCACAAGCTGCAATGTCTTTTGGCATAATCAAAGCACTCCACAGGACACATAAACCAATAAATGATACGATTAGTAAAGGAGCACTCATTATCTATTTGCCCTGCTGTGTTGTGTGTGAAGCTAGCGATCATTTCATTAGTAATTTGCATCAGATGTCCAAATGGTTATCGGCAGCTTGCAAATTTGGCTTCATCAGCTGAACCTCTTCCTTCTGGTTTAAAAAAAGCTGAAACTCTTCCTAGACTGAATCTGCATCTTGTTGGCTAGTTTATGCAATAAGCATCAAGGTACGATAACTAATAAATAGGTTTTTTAAAACAAGAGGATAGAATAAAATTGATTTATTATCGCCGTAAAAATATGAAATTATTATTATGCTTATAACTGTGACAAACATGTGTTTAGTGAGGGCCACATCATCTGCTACTTACTCTTACAAATTAACGAATAATAAGCATCAAGGCTAATACCTATGAGGCTAAATTTGAGAAAATAAAAGCTACAGGTATTTAACTAAAAAAAATAAAGTAACATGATAAGGATTTGTATGCATATCAATTTTCTATAATAAATATACATATTTATTTAACGTGTTTTCTCATTAATTTCTCTTTTTCGATGCTTAAAATGTGCAGGCATACATAAAATGTAGCTTAGAAACATAATTTAACGTTCTTAATTTTTTTTAAAGAAAATTTGGTTGACTCAAATCAATTCTAATTCACCAATAATTTTCTATTGGTTGAAATCCTTTTCAGTTTTACCCCTAAATAGGAGCTTATTTTTTTCGGTTAGAAGGGGTTTGGAAACTTTTGTAATCACTTAAAAAAAGTGTTTTTACATAAACATGAGATAAAATATCTCCCACATACTTATTTCGAAATCTTTAAAACTACATATGAAAACCTATTCCCAACAGCCCCTCAAACTGACCCGTCCGATTCAATTTTTAACATGTAGCATTGATCAAAATGCACATTCATTTTTTAAAACATTGATCAAAATACTGAAATCCTAGCTAATACTTTTTTCCTTTCTTCCTCCTCCCTCCCTCCTTCCTTTTCTTCAACTATTTATGTCGTTGGTGTCGGAGCACATATAGATCTTCATGGCCGAGTAGTTTTCGGTGTTTCTGTTCTTGAATCTTGTGCTGTTAATCTACTCACTCCACAAATATTGTGATCTCAATTTTTTTTTTCTTTTTTTTTCTATGCAAAAAAGTTGAGTCAAGTCCAAACCCTTAGGAGCTTACCAAGACAAGATATGTTTTCAAACTTAAAAACACTTACAAAGATATTTACAGATTGCCTTTCAATAAGTTCCTTACATATACAACAAAATTTAAACTCATGATCAACTCTTGTTTGTTAAATTTCTCTTTTGGAATGATCTACTTCTTGATTTTTTTTAATAATGGGTAAATTTATCTATTGTAATATTCAAAAGAAGCAGTAAACACCATAATAAAATGTAAGGTACAAAAATACCTATGGTAATTCAAACGGAGCCCTAAAATACTACTTCTGTTAAACTTAGTATGTTGACCATTTAAAGAAAAGATTTTGACCAAAACATACTGATGTGGTGCTTACATGGCATAAGAATACCCTAGCTGCGAAAGTAAAACAAAAATACAACTATTACAAAAACTCTTCCCCTCTTCATCACCATCACCTTCCCACCATTATGCCACCAGTGCCTCTATCATAGCCCCCTTCATCGTGTCTTCCTCATTCCATCGACAACATAAATCAAACCCAAGTAATCATTCATGGTTTAGATCACAAAGCACAAGCAATTGAACATTTGAAAATGATGAGAAAGAATCTATTAAAATACCAGATGCTCTGAATCACAAATAGTTCAATGTCACATCCTTAGAGTTTGCTTTTCTTCTAAAACTTTACCAGAGCTAATCATTAGTAAATGCATTGCGATCTGTGCTCAGAAGTAAGATTTAGGGGGTGTTTGGATGAGGCAAAACCATGGTTTGGAGAATAGCTTCTGGAGAATAGATTTTGGGGAGAATAAATTTTGAGAGAATAACTTTTCTGAAAAAGTGATTCTGATAAAGTGAGAGTGTTTGGATAATTATTGTCAGAAGTGCTTTTTGATATGTAGAAATTACTAAAAAGGACATAAGTTTAAATGATAATTACATGTAAGATATATTTCATGATATATGCTTATTTGAAGTAATAAATTTGTTAATAATATATATTTTGGCAACATAATAAATAAGACATAAATAATATAAATAGTAAAAAATTAATGTGTATATATATTAATAATATAATTAAATATGTTTTGAGGAAAATGATTTATTTTGCCAAAAAAAATATTATTATTTCTTAAAGATGAAATCCCATAATTTTTTTTTCACAAAATTAAATAAGCACAAAAAAAAATTCATATCAATTGTCTTCATAATAGAGGTTGCAACGAAATATATTTGTCCAAGTAGTTTTTTTTTAACAACACATTACATTATCTGAAAAGAAAAAAGGAAATAAGAAAGACATGGCTATTCTTGTATATAGTGAACAATTTGATCTCTTATGGAGTCACGAAGTCGAGCCATGTGAGATGAAGATTCTATTGATGAAGGTATATGTGAAGACCCAACTCCATCATCATCATTATTTTCTTCTGCATAAGAACCTTCTGGTTCAAACTGAATGAAACCAGGATCAGAAATGGATGTTGATCTAATGAAGTTATGTATGGCCATCGTTGCACAAACAATTTGAACCTGTGTTGGAAAGTCATAGCTCGGCATGTTTCCTAAAATTGCAAACTTACTCTTCCAAACTCCAAAAGTTCTTTCAATAGTGCTCCGTAGACTTGAGTGCAAATAATTGAACGCCTCATTGTCATTTTCAAATGCAGATGACCTTCGAAAATCAGGGAGATGGTAGCGTTCACGTCTGTAGGGACCAAGATATCCCATGGGTGTCGGGTAGCCAGCATCGACCAAATAATATTTGCCTACATGAAATATATGATTGGTGTTAATAAACTTTGTTTTCTAACAGTTAAGGATAAATAAATTGTAGCAATTTAAAATATACCTTGAGGCGGATGGGGGAAGTTCATGGAAGGAGTTGTGAGGGCGTGGTCAAATATACGAGCATCATGCGCACTACCTTCCCATCCAGCCAATACAAAAGTGAAGCACATGTCCCAATCACAAACCGCCATTACATTTTGCGTCACTCTTCCTTTTCGGTTAATAAATTTTGTTTGCTCAGTTGCATCAACAATGCATGAAATATGTGTTCCATCAATTGCTCCAATAGCATGTTTGAAAAAGGGCCAGTATCGACCACCGGGCCGTATTTTTGTATGCAAATGCTGAAATGTTGGATCTTTTGGTTTGATATTGGACATAGCAAGTCTACAGCATGCCAATAAGACATTATGGAAATGTCTACTAATTGTCTCCCCTGAATGTTGGAATCTTTCTTGCTGCATCCTACTACTAAGCGCATGGCCAACGGTATTTAAAAACATTGCAACCATTTCATATATCCCAACATTTCTAGTTTCCCTTAGACCGTGTTGTTGCAATTCTGTGCAAAGACTAAAGAATACTTCCCTTTCCATTCTAAACATGTTATAACAACGATTGGAATGGCCTTGTAAAACATCCCTTACCCATGCCTTGCCTGTATAAATACTTGTATGCTGGGGCTCTTTACACAAATGAAGAGAAGCGTATCCACCAACCGCTACTGCAACTTGATTAACCCGTTTGTTCCGTCGTTTACGATACTTTTCCGCAATTTTAATTTCATCAGCCATTTTTTGTCTTGTCCTGTGCACATAGACATAAAATTTAGAAACCTTGATATGAAACTACTAAACATTTAACAAGAAAATAAGTTCTTTAATTCCTACAGAATTTGAAAGTCACATAATACAATAGTGCTGATTACATAATTCCTAAAAATATACACAAATTATCACAGTCATCTTCTAAGCAACATAAAAAGTAGTCAAATACTACGATAAGCAACACAAATGAAGTCTCAATCCTTGGTTGCATGCTTCAAGAAGAGCAGGAGTTTTTCCCTCCTGTTCTTCAGAGCCACATACATCTCCCTTGCAGCTGGCTTGTCCATGAGGAGTGTTGTGCACCGGGAAAACAGATCAGGATCATCAGTAACTTCATCAACTTCATTAAGGTGCTCCATGACTCCGGCAATTGACGTCTCATAAGCACGTGCTTCTTCTTCTGCCTTCCTAGCACGTGCTTCTGAAATCTCTTCATGTTCACGCTGAGAGTCATTTTCATTTGCTTGAGCTATCCTGCTTAGTGCATCTGCTATTTTCATAGTGGTAGTGGGTTTCTTCTTCATGGATTCACCTTTTCTTCTAACCCCTAATGAGCTACTGGGTCGACTGCCCCCTGTGCTTCTACCCCCACGAATGGTTTCCTGTCTCATCCCAGTGTTGCCTCCACTTCCTCCACTATTGTCATTGAATGTGACTGAATTAAACTCCCCGCTTATGCCAGTTGGTGCCCCCAAAATTTCATCACTATCTCCAGATCCTTCTTCCATATCATCTTCAGGAACTCCTTCATTTGGAAGTGTCATGGAAGAAGGTGTCCATGAATGTGGTCCAGTCGCAGCTACAGATCCAAAGAGTTGAGTCAATTCAGCCCGAAATTGAAGCCCTCTTTCTCTAAATTTCTCATAGCCTGGAACTTCCTGCGCATTCAACACCAAAAATATTATACATTATACAAAAAACGTTAACATGGGAGAAAATACAAGTTCAAATAAAGTTAAATGATTACCACAATTTTCTTCTCCCACCAATCATCAGGGGCACTAACAGTATTCCTTTCAGCATCCCACCCTAAACCTGTCTCACGGAGCAGCCTATCCCATAACTGCCACTCCTTTCGCAAAGTATCAAATTTGTTTTTTAATTGGATTTTCGTATAAACCCTCCCAGTCTTTGCAGTAAAGCTCCCCTCAATACTTGTCCAAGCAGGCTTTGTCATGCTAGTTCCTCTTCTTCCCCCTCTTTCAACTTCTTCAATACACAGGTCAATAAAGATCTTTGTGGCTCTTATATCCCACGAAGCCTTGCTATTTTTTTTATTCATTATGCTATAAACCAATTACAACAGTGGGGTCATGACAAGTTCAACCCAAAAAGCATACCATTCAGTCCAGGAGATATGATATAACAGGTATAGTATTTAACAAGTATAGCCACATGTTCTTTTTTCTAGCAAAATGAGGCCTCATTAATAATTGATATTGCAAAATTAATGATGACTTTTTTTCTCATCATTTCAGGGAGTTCTTTTCGGTTAACTGACCAAAATTGAAGTTCAACCACTAATTATACTATTGGTTAAGTGATCAAAATTTGAAACATAGAAATTGGTTAACTCATTCATAGGATTTTCATTACAGAAATAAAAATAATTTCATCAGCACAAACACCCATAATCCAACCGAATACACACAGCATCATCGACTGATCTGTCTCCAAAACACAACATACGAATGTTCAATAAAAGACACACACACCTATTTAAAATTTCCAGCTACCAAAATTGCACAACAAACAGCCACACACAACAGAATGAAACCAGCATCCAAACCAAACGGTCAGCCCGAAATTAACGAAATTAACAGCTGTGTGGGGGAAACAAAATGAAGCCACCAATGATCCAAAGTTATCGGTGAAACCACCGCTGTGTGGGGGGGAAAAAATCGACCGGAGGTAATATTACAGACCGAAATGATTCAAAGCATAATAATTACGGTGAGCACATATATATTACAGACCGAAATGGGGGGGGAATATCGACCGGGGGGGGAATATCGACCGGGGGGGGATATCGACCGGGGGGGAATATCGACCGTGGGGGGGATATCGACCGGGGGGGAATATCGACCGGGGGGGAATGGACCGGACGTCATTTCAAATCGACCGGAAGTCTACAGCATGCCAGAGAATCCTAACCGGAGTTCGCGGAGGCAGCTTACCGGAGTTGTGGATATGAGAGCTGGAACCGAGCAAGGCGACCTGAGACGGACTGAAAGCGAAGAGATCAGAACCGGATGGCTCCGATCGGCCGAACCCAATACGCGGTGATGTCTTCGCAAGCCCAGAAGCACGTCGCCGGCGCTGATATTGCTGAGGGATGGGAAGATCTCACCGACGACACAGGACCGGATGGCTGGCTTTTTTCCTTCGATTCTTCTCCAGTGAGAAATTGCCCGAGTCGAGATCTTCAGGTGAGCTGAAGGGAGAGGCCGACGGCGATGAATGGGAGAGAAGAGGCGGAAGACATCTTGACCGTGAGCTGAAGAGTATACCGCGTGCGGCGTGCTTGTTCCCGTGAGCTGACCGTTGAAGCAAGTCCTTCGCAAGCTGAAGGTTTTGTTGGGGAGAGCCAATAATTGAAGTGCATAATCGATCAGCCGGCTGCTTATCTGAAACCGAGGTTTTGTTGGGCAAAACCTTGGTTTTGTCCAAAACCTTGGTTTGGCAAAAACTGGGGGTGTTTGGCAAATTTTTTGCCAAACCATGGTTTGGCAAACCAAACCAAGGTTTTGCCCAAAAGCCAAACACCCCCTTAGAGGAGAGATAGGAGAGTTACCTAAGACGCCACTTCTGAGAAGAGAAGAGGAGAGCTATAGAAACTTGGACTTTACAAATATGTGATTTTGAGGACGAGAAATCCAATGCTCCACCACATGCGAACTTTACCGTTGAAGATTCCAATAATGAGAAACCCAGTTTCAATTTGAACGCCAATGATAAGAGGGTGGGCCCAATGATTTGCATCGCTGCATGCGAACTCGCTGGCGGCAAGAGGCTATGCTTTTGGCACGGCTTGCGCCATCAAAATACAAAGGAGTGATAGATGATCCGGGGAAACCAGTAAGCAGCTTTCACATTGATTGATAGTGATAACAATTCCTTGACTAATTTTCTTACTAAGAGGGCTTTAAATGACTTAAGGAGGCTTTAAGTTTTGGGCTTGTTGTCACTACTTGGGTGACTATAATGAGGGATGAAGGAGAAAAGTGGAGTGTTGAGGAAGGGGAGAGGTGTGTGGGTTTTTTAATAATAATTTACAACCACAAATTTCAAATAAAAATGAGAGGGTGTAATTAAGCTATTAAGAGGGTGGATTGTAATTGGAGGGTGTATGAAAAACATGGCATTAGAAGACAGAATGTGGGATCCACAACCAAAAAGTAGTACTTTATCATCCTCAAATAAGCTTTCTGGTCGCCTCATTTGGTCAACATTTTAAAAACTAATGGTCAACGTAGCTAAGTTTATTAGAAGTAGTATTTCAAGGCCCTTTTTAAATCATCATAGATATTTTTGCACCCAGCATTTTATTATGGTATCTATTGTTCCTTTTGAATATTACAATGACTAAATTTGTCCGTTCATCATTTTTTTTTTTATATTTGTAATCAGCAGTTTGTTAACATTAACAGATTGGAATACCGTCAAAATAATGCTGCTTATTGCAAACAGTTTATGCCAATGGCTTTCTCAAGATAATGGCCATTAAATTAAGGAAAAGTAACTAAGTAAGAACTTGAAAAATGTAAAATCTCTTTTTTTAAAAAAAAAAAAAAGCACCCCAAAAGACATAAAAGGGGGTTGGGAACTTACTCTTTTTTTAAGGAAAAAAATAAAAAGGTATTTATATCTCTTAATTTGAATTTTAAAATTTCAACTTAGGATTTTGTATTTTTATGAGATTACCCTAATTCAGGTGATTTCACATAATTCATGCTCTTTATTAGTGATTTTCCCTTTAATTAAATTTGGAAAAAACCAAGGCAATCTACTTCACTGCTAACGTCCTTTGTCTGATAACCGATGCCTACTAATTTTATTGTAACGCTCCCAGTTCACGATGACGATTTCTATTATGGTCGAAGTAGATGCATGTGGTAGTAGGGAAAAAAAAACAAAATAAGAAGTAGTAGCAGATACAAGTAAGAGCACCAAGTAATATGTTAATTATCATGAATTATTACTTTAACCGTCACTGTCTTCTATCTTTTTAATGAAAATCATACACTACTTCCATTCTTAAATATAAGAGTCATATGAAAATTTAATATAATCTAAAATATGAGAATTCAATTTACTTTATCTTTCAAATTCATTATATTTTTTTCTAAAATATCCCTATTGATGATAAAGATTCCTAGCTAGGAATGATCCTAATACAAAAAGAATAAAGAGGATAGTTTAAAAAAGTACATGAACATTGGTTACAATTAAACAAGTTAACTAATTTTCTTAATTTCTTTAAATTAGTTATCTATGTTTTATATTAAGAATATTTTTTCTATGATAAAACAAAATTTATACTTCAACTTATACTTAAAGTATGTTTTTAATTAAATTAAAAATATAGGCTACCTATTATGTCACCTATTGTTATTATTATCTTTAACTTCTTTTCAAATTTAATATTTATTATTTTAATTTAAATATTAAAGGTTCAACTATCAAAAATTTTGCTTTTTAAACACCACAGACCATACAGTTCAACAATTTAGGTTTGATAATACTTAAACTCAATAGTAAAAAAAAAAACCCGAACTAAACTTTGGTAACTTTCACACTAATCTAATGAGTTGTAATTATCTATAGGCTACTTTATTTTTCATTTTGTTTAATATACTTTTTTATAGTTTCAAAGTTAAACGAGTAGATTGCTCTTGGAGTATTAACCCAATCCTCTCCTCTCCCCCTATCTCCTCCCTGGTTCTCAAGTGAGGTGATTTCCCACGAGCATCAACTCTGGCAACTGAATAACCATTGTGTAACTATCGTTTCATTTGGTTATCGATTAATAGCCTCAAAAGCTGTTTTCAACCCTAACCCTAACAAAAAAAAAACTAATATTTGGTCATGAGGCAAAATGTGACACAGTGTTGTAGAAGTCTTAGGGATTAGAACAAAGGAAGTAGGAGAAAAGAGAAGAAAAAAAGGTAGAATCAGAGACATGAGAATGAAAACTTCACTAAATATCATTCATTAGTCATCAATCAACAACAGTCACAATTAGGCCATCCTAACTTTGATATAGGTGAGAGTTGTTAGCTATATTAACTAACTAATCCTCAGAGTAATTACCTAACTACTCCTAAGGCCTTAAAGACTTAGTAAGCCTTTATTAATAAATCATGTGGCTCATAGAATTAGTAACACCACCCCCAACCCAATATTTATGATTATATAACAATCCCCCCTTTTAAGGGTCTTGAATCTGGAAAAAAAAAAAGAGAAAACTACAGCTGCAGTTGGTATAGCAACACCCAACTTGCTTCTTCTTCAGGAAGATTTTTCCACCATGCCAACACCTCTACAACAATTTTGCCCTTTTTTCTACCAATCCTTTTATTCAATATTTTTTTTGCCTCACGAGTAGGAGCAGTTCTAGCCAATCTAGAGGAGGATGACGCTGTTTCACATTAGGATTGAGACACAACTTAAGTAGGAAAATGCGAACAGTAGAATATATCCTGGAATTTGGAGGTAATTTCAATTTATATGTCATATGACCAATTGTTTGCCCCACTCTATAAGGGCTAAAATAGTTAGGGGCCAATTTTTATGAGCTCCTAAAAGCCAAGAAAATCTGTTTATAGGGCTATAACTTTAGGAAAAGCCACTGCCTTATTTGAAATTCCCTTTATGTTTTGTGAGAATTAGCCTTTTGCTTCATAAAGTTCACTGAGAGATGCAAATGATATTTACAATTGACAGTGCCTCTTCTCCTGCTGTAAAAGATTTGTCTACTACTTCCATAGCTGCACTTTTAAGTAAATAAGGCACAAATAAAGGAGATTTTTCTCCATAGAGGAGCTCAAAGGGAGTTACCTTAGTAGAGGTATGATAAGTGGTATTATACCACCATTTAGCCAATAGCAACCACTTACTCCATTTCTTTGGTTTCTCCTGGTAGACACATCTCAAATAGGTTTCCAAACACCTATTTAATACCTCTAATTACCTATCAGATTGTGGATGATATGAAGAAGTAAGCTTTTGATCCACTCCCAAAATTTTTAAAAACTTTTGCCAAAAGTTACTAGCAAACAAATGATCATGGTCATTGATAACCTCAACAAGAGCACCATGCAACTTGTACGCATGATCTGAAAAGTGTTGAGCCAAACTTGAAACTGAAAATGAGTGAGATAATGAAATAAAATGAGCATACTTGCTTAATTTATCTATCACCACCTAAATAGTGTCTCTAGACCTTGGCGGTCCCTTGATAAAATCTCTAGTTATACTTTCCCAAACCTTGTTAGGAATTGGAAGAGGTAGCAATAACCCCAGATTGGTTGCGATATCATACTTACATCTTACACATGTGTCACAATGTTTAATGAATTCTTTTACTTCTTCAAACAAATTTTTCTCCTACAAAAGTATCTTAACCCTTTGTTGGGTAGCATGAATCCCTTAATGGCCTCTTTGAGGAGTAGAGTGAAGCCATTCGAGAATTTTATTCTTAACAATTACATTAGTTCCTACCATCAATCTGCGGTTCTTTCTTAATAATTCTCGTTCATAAGAGAATTTGCCCACTTGTACCTTGATGTTTAAGGGTAGTAACAACTTCTTTTAAAGTCAGATCTTCTTCCAAACTTGCCCTAATATCTTATGGAAGTTGATCAAAGCAAGTAGATAATGTAATTAGGAAAATTTTCATCTTAGGCATTTTAGAGACAGCATCATCAACTATTGTTGTTTCCCTTCTCATAATGGATCTCATAATTGTAACCTATCAACTTAGACACCCAATACATCTAAAAAAAGAGGTTTTCAACTTCTGATCCAACAAGTATTTTAAGCTTTACTAGTCTAGTCTAATAACAAAAGGCCTTCATTTCAAGTATTAATGCTAATGCTCCACTAGTTGCACCACCGCTGGTAACTCATTTTCATATATCGAAAGACTTTGGTGTCTAAGAGCCAAAGCCTTGTTCAAAAAACCAAGTGGCTGTCCTCCTTGTATTAAGACAATACTAATCCTTGTTCTACATGCATCCGTTTCCACTATAAAAGTCTTTGAAAAATCCAGAAGAGTAAGAATAAGTGCTGCCACTAGTGTTTCCTTTAATTTCTTGAAGGTAATTGCTGTTTCATGCGTCCAGTTATTGGTGAGGGGCCTTACCAACTCACCATAACATTCTTCTAAATAGCTAGGTACTAATATAGCCTTAAGTTGATTGGATCAGACCCTTCTTGCAAAACTATGGGATTATTATGACCTTCTCTTAAGGGTGAAAGTGATTTAGGTTCAGTAGACACATCCCCAAACTCCCTTAATAACTATCTCACACCATTTCTGGCATCATTCTTCTCATTGTGCACCACTCCCAAGGTTTGATCCCCTCCTCCTTCAATAGCTTGCAGTAAGAAGAGTTGGCTACCATCTTCTAATAGGTTTTCTAATTTGCTTACCAATTGATAATTTCCTTAACAAGTAGGCTGTAAGGTACACAAGTCATCCTTGTACTAAAAAGTCATAGCCATATTGTCATAGTCTCATGAAGCACGATGAACTACACCCTTCAACCATTTGACCTTAAGAACAATGTCATATGTTTTAATATCTATTATTCTAAGATCCCATTCAAATTCCTTCCCCTTCATATGCCATTTGAAGTTTATCCACCAACCATAAACCTTCAACCTGCCTCCTCTAGCTATACTAGTCTCTGCCATAAATGTTGACCCACCCTTTTATCCTAGTTTCCTAGCTAGTTGAGAATCAAGGTAATGTGAGTTGCTCTATCATCAATTAAAATCTGAATAAAATGCTTACAAACATAACCCTACAGTCTCATGGTATAGGGACTCTTAATGCCCTAAATACCGTGTAGAGAAATCTACAAACACTCAGAATCTTCTTCAAGAGTGCCCATAATTTCTCCATCCTCAGCAACACCCTCATCTTCGTCTACTTCTAATTCCATCAAGTGTAGTTCTAGTTTTTGCCTTTAGGGACAATTATGTCCTTTATTAAATTTCTAGTGGCAGTAAAAACAAAGACACTGAGTGTGGTGTTCTTTGACTTCTTCAAGGGTTAATTTCTGTGAGCTGGGTGCTTTGCTTTTCGGTGAGGAAGGGTTAGAATTTGAAGAAATAGAGGAATCCATGCCTATCTTAGATGAAAACACAAGCATTTTGGCCGTAAATATGTGCCTAGAGTTACTGAAGTGGAACCACTCCCAATTGAAGAGGTTTTTGGCATTTTCCACTTGCCCCTTGTATGCGACACACCAAAAGAAGGCTTCTTGGAAGTCAATTTCCACTTTGCTTCGTTGCATGAGTTCATATTGTGGATCTTCCCTATACTTTACACTTTGTCCATGGTCTAGGGTTGTGGAATCTTGACCTGTCTAGCGAAGTTAGGTGGCAAACCTTCAATGTAGGCTTGAAACATGTGAGCCTCTAGGAGTCGCAGCTTGTAGAAAACATTATCGAGGGGTGTCATTGTAATCGTCCAAGGTGCCCATCTGCTTCAATCGTTTTAATTCGACCATGGGTTCTTTAAAGGCAGTACCAAAGCGTTTCTTGATAGCAATGTGATATTTCATCCATGTCAATAGTTCACTGTCAATACCTTTTTGCAACGTCAAATGCCAAACATATGCTTTGTCATCTAAGATGCAAGCTAGTGATGGTAACCTTTCATTTTTTAGGAGTTTCATGAAGCAGGAAATATCACTCACATTTGGCTAACCAGCCGATGACATCTTGATGCTGAAAGTTGGGAAAGTCAATTTTTGTAAAATGCATCAGAGGGTGATAATCGCGGCTTCCTGTTCTTGGAATCTCAAAACACGGATAACCATCGCACCTATCCCCATGCGACCAGATGCGTGTGGTGTTACTAAAGGTTAGCGATTTAGGTTGTCAAAGCCTTAATAGCATCAGGTAAAACCCTCAGTTCTCGTAATTCTTAGAGTTCCTCTTCAATGGCTTGCAACCGATCATTAAAGGCCTTTGACATCTTAACCTTGGATGATTGGGAACGGGTTACGTGCATAAAGGTCAAGGAAAGACTAGCTCTGGATATCACTGATACAGCGTTGTAGAAGTCTTAAGGAGTAGAAGAAAGGAAGTAGGAAAAGAGAGAAGAAAGAAGGTAGAATCAAAGACACAAGAGAGAAAGGAGAATCACTGAATATTATTCATTCGTCATCAATCAACAACAGTCACAATTAGGCTATCCTGACTTATATATGTATATATGATAGCCGTAAGCTGTATTAACTAACTAATTGTAAGAGTAATTACCTAATTATCCTTGGGGTCTTATAGACTTAGTAAGGGTTTATTAATAAATCCTTGTGGCCCATAGAATTAGTAACACCATCCCCTAACCCAATATTTATGATTATATAACAAAATGCAACTAATAAAAGGAGTTATTTATAATTTTAATCAAACAAAAGTAGCCAATTTAAATTTTGTTTAGACCTCTTTAAATAATCACTTTTATGTTTTACAAGTCAAAATTCTTTTTATTTTCTCAAATGCAATCATATTTTTTTTAAAACTAAGTTATGCTTCTGAATCACTTATTATCTCATTTAGAATGATTATTATAAGCATTTATAAATATGTTTCGCATAAATTGAAACAAAACTTTTTTTACATACTTCCCTCGTATTCCGTTATAATTTAAAAACTGTTTATGAACAATTCTAAACTAGCCTTAATCCAAAAAATGTGTATTTTAATCTTTTGCCTCTAAAACAATTTTTTGACCTAAATAATTCATATTATAGCGTCAAACTGGAATACAAAGGGGAAAGAGTCATAATACTAAAAATAAACACGGAAAGAGAAGAAATAAGCGAGACAAAATGATCTCAACAAAGCAAAAGTTGGTTCTACCCAGTTAACTGATGCCTTCTTTGTCGTGTCTTTCATCTTGGGCAAGTGAGTTGCTAGTGGAAGCCATAGACCTAGCCACATCATGAGAGAGAAAGACACATAAAGAAGATGATGGTGAGTCCACCCACCCCGGAGGGTACATCTCCCTGCGCATACAAACTGCTAAGTGGTCAACAGCATAATTACTTTCCTGTGGAGAAAGAAAATCTAAGGTCTGTACATGATGCAACTAGATCTGGAGTATTTTTTAGAATTCCTCATCCCCTCCACTCGCATCTCGTCATAGAAGAAGAATGTAAACATTCAAAGAGATCATGATTATTTGTTTCAATTACAATCTTGCTTAAGTTAAGTTCAGTGCACAACAGAACGGCTTTCTGGACAGCACGCAGTTCTGAAATGAAGGCCTAGTTATCTTCAACACGATCACTGAACCCCCAGATAAAGGAGCCAAAGCTGTCCCTATAAATTAAACCAATTGCTGATGAGTTATCATTCGCCAAGTAGGACCCATCACAGTTTATTTTGAGCCATTCCAAGATAGGAGCTTTCCAGTGAAAAGATTGTTCAATCCTGTTCCCGGGTTCAATTCTTGGTTCCGAATGATTTGCATCAAAGAACTGTTTGGCTCCCCATTTTGCTTTAGCTATCACTGAGGTAGGATCGGGGGATTTGGCATGGAATACTGCTTCGTTCCTTTCCTTCCAAATAAACCACAGAGTCCACGCAATCATAGCCAAGTCATTTGCCTCCAGCTCCATGGAGGGATTAGTTAGAGAACAGAACCAATCTTTAAAAGATTTTAAATTTCTTTGTTCTATTCGCATAGATAGATAGCTCCCAAACCATACGCTTCTGGCCCAGGGGCAGAAGAATAGCATGTGCTCTAAGGTCTCAGGGTCTGACAAACAAATAGGACAAGGTGGGTTAACTGCACCATGGCGAAAAAAGAGAATATGATTAGCAGGGACAACCTTAGAACAGCATCTCCACAGAAACTGAATTACTCTTGGTAGGGCCTTGACTTTCCAAGTACCAGTCCACAAAGACTTAGGCAGAATAAATGAAGTATTTGGTCTAACGAAGTGCTTTTCAAGCTTTCCAAGTGATGTTTGTAACCCTTTTTCACTATCTATGCGCCATTGCTAATTGTGGTCCAAACAATCCTGTCCTTCTGGGCTGGGTATTCCAGCTTGATGTTACATATCAATTGTGCTATTTCAGTTGGAACTACCCTTTTATGGATGGGAGATGCCATTGGTTATCTAAGATGAAACTGTCTACTGTTATACTAGAGTTATTTTCACTATTCAGGTGATAGGTTAAAGAATGATTTGATAGACCTGGGATCCAGTTGTCGTGCTAAAAGCTGATTGATTTTCCATCTCCTATGAGCCAGTGACAGTTTTGTGCAATCATACTCTTAGCTATGAGAATGCTTGACTAGATCCAAGATGCTTTATAACCTCTTACCGCATTTAGAAAAGAAGTCTCAGAGGAGTAAAATTCCTTTGAGCACTTTGAACCACAGAGTTTTTCTTATTGCATCAAACGCCAAGCGGTTTTGGCTAGTAAAGCATCATTGAGTACTTTAAAATCACAAAAGCCCATTCCTCTCTCTGTTTTTGGAGTTTTCATATGTTCCCAAATTCTCCAGTGGATCTTGCCTCCTATTTCTTTCTCCCCCTACCAAAAGTTTGATATAATTCTGTCGAGGTCCTTGCAAGCCTTCTTTGGGAATTTAAGACAAGTTCTAGGATAAATTGGAACTGCGTTTCTTACTGACTTGATCATAACTTCACAACCCGCAAAAGAAAGAAGGTTACTTCTCTAGCCTTATACTTTCCTCCCTACTCGTTCTCTGACATAGGCTAAAGCTTGGTTCTTGGTTTTTTCTCAAATGTTAGGGATACCTACGTATTTGCCTGGGTCTTCAAAGGTTGGAATTTTGAGGGTAGTGCTGACTTGATCTCTCACAACAGCAGGGTGTTTTCAGGAAAAATTAAGCCAGATTTGACAAGATTTGCTTGTTGTCCTAATGCATCACAATATAAATTTAAGAGCCTAGATAGTCGATGACAATTCTCCAGATTAACATTCATAAACATAAGCACATCGTCAGCAAAGAAAGTATGAGAGAGCATTGGGCAGTAATTTGATAGCTTGATGCCCATTAGATTCTTATTTTTATTTCCTTCTCTAGCATACAAGAGAGAACCGCCGCCACAAGTATGAATAAGTAAGGGAGAAGGGGGTCCCCCTATTTAAGACCCCTTCGGGGTTTAAATGAGCTCACAGTTCTACCAGACAAACAGGTATTAAAGTGTACTGAATTAACGCATTTCATAACTAAAGTCACCCAATTAGCATTAAAGCCCAGTTTAAGCATTACCTCCCTAAGGAAGTCCCATTCGATACAGTCGTATGCTTTGCTCATGTCCATTTTCAGAGCGAATTCAAACTTGTTCCCGCTTCTCTTCTTCTTTAAGTAGTGAAAGACTTCGTTGGCAATGATGATGTTGTCTTGAATAAGTCACCCCGAGACAAAAGCACCTTCTGTGGATGAGACACATTTGTTAAGCACCAGCTTTAAGAGATTCGCAAGCTGCTTTAAGATGATCTTGTAGGAGAAATTGGAAAGTCCTATCAGGCAGAGCTTAGTGATGGTTTATGCCTTATCCACTTTTGAGATTAGTACCAAGTTTGTTTCATTAATTCTGCTGATGTCCCCGTGACCCTAGAAAAATTCTTTGACAATTGTTACAATGTCTTTGTTAATGATGTTCCAATTGCCATGGTAAAACTTGCCACGAAAGCCATCCAGCCCAGGAGCTTTATTAGACCCCCCCTAATTGGAAAGTAGCTTCTCTTATCTCTATAACAGTCATTTGTGCCAAGAGAGCTCTATTATCTTGTTCATCTATTTTTTGTTCCATGTAGCTTAAGACTTTTGTGAAATCCGTCGGGTGGTTCAAGGCAGTGAAGAGATCGAGGAAATATTTAGAGATATACTCTGCTATGTCGTTTTTCCTCTTCCACCCAGAATCCTTCATCGTTTTTGATTCTCAAGATGGAGTTCCTTCTACATCTCTAAATGGTTGAGATGTGAAAGAATTTTGAATTGCGATCACCTGATTTTAGCCAAGGAACACAGGACCGTTGCCACCAGTACGCCTCTTCCCTATCCCAAGTCTTTTCGATTTCTATCAAGATTTTCTTTGCTTTTCTCAACTTGTCTTCGGTTAAGTTTCCCTCTATACACTCTGAGAATTGTTATTTCAGCCTATTTATAAGCTTGTTGCAGTTAGCGAATACTTTTTTGCTCCAATCAATGAGGACTTTCCGACACTTGTCTAACCTTAGGGTGAATTCCTCCATCTTGCTCATTTCCCCTTCCGTCAAATCTGACCAGCCTTGTTGTACCACCTTGCTAAAATCAGAATGTTCCATCCACATGAATTTCTAGCTTGAAGTTGTAATGGGCGCGTATATTATGGAAACACATGTCAACATATAGCATGAAGTGATCCGACCCTAAAAGTTCTAGGTGGAAGACTTACGCCTTGGGGAAGGTTTCCCTGAAGTGTACATTAGCCAAGGCTCTATCTAGCCTCTCTTTTACGTGGTTTTTATTTGTTCTTTTCTTGCTCCAGTATAATATGATCCTTGATAACCCATATCCAGGAGGCCACAATCAGAAATATGCTTCTGGCAATTCAGTCCTTTTTGTAGAGCTCTAGGTCGCCTTCCCTACTTTTCATTTTGTCTTGTGAGATCATTAAAGTCCCCAATGCACATCCACGGCCCATCGATGCCTCCTGCAATAGATCAAATTTTTTCCCAGACTTTCTTTCTGCCTTCTTCCTTAGGGGGACTATAGACACAAGTAAGATACTGTGGCACGCTGACTGAGCTTGAGGAGAGAGCTGCGTGAATTATATTATTGGAGGAGTATAGGACATTGATGAGAATATCATTGTTCCACCAGATTGACAGACCACTGATTAGACCTACTAGATTGCTCAATCCATTCTTCATTAAAATCGCACCTTCATAGCTGATGAACTGTCTTTTCTTTTTGCTTGGTTTCCATGACGAATACCAAGTAGGGTTTATGCTTTCTGCAAGCCTCTTTAAGGTTTTATTGTCAGAGCCACCCCAATGCCCTGACAGTTCCACGATAACAGCCTCATGGCGCCCCGAGGGCTGTTTGAGGCCAACCACTCCTGCCTTCAGTAGTATCCATCTCCTCCTTCGATCTTTCTTCGCATGCAGTTGAAGGAGGATCAATCGAGAAAGAGAGGAACTCTGTTCCCCCATTTGATGTTTGGAAAGCTAACCTGCATCTAAGTTTCTGCTTCGCGTATCGGACATTTATCTTCTGGCCCCCTTGGGTTTCTCCTTATTCTTAGTCTTGCTGTCTTCTGTTCTGTTAACCTCTCCCTTGTGCTTCTTCCTTTGTTAGGGCGAGTCAATGTTGGGAGGGGATCTTTTCAGTTTCACCCCTTCTAATCTACCAGTCATGGTTGATATAGGTGATGTTGGGATAAAGGGCATTATTGCTTTTGAATTGTCTTGTTCTTTTGTTGTCAGCGTAATAATTCGTCCCTTACATCCCCCTGCGACCTTCTTTTTCTGGTTGTGGCTGTTGGACTTGCAATCCATATTGGGCCTCTTTGACTTGCCAAGGCTTGTTCTGAGGGCTCCCTTTGTAGGTGATTTGGTGGGCATGACTTTTAGAGTCATAGGATGGGAGCCCATCTCTATGCTTAGGCCCAATCTTGTTGCATCTTCGTGGTCTTGATTGAGCTGTCTTTTATCAATAGACTACTCGCCATATCCACCCTATTACAGGAGACTGTATCCCTCTAACAGCCCGTCTCTTGCCTATCACATTCGCCGAACTTGTCTAGAGGTATAGGACATCCTACCTTATGAATTGCCATGTCAGACGCGTGGGTTGTAGGACGCGTCGCCCTGCTCTCCGGAGGTTTCGACATCTCCTTTGAGTCACACCATTCCAGGTTCACCGGCTTGATTTGTTGTTCCATCATCTTTGGCAGTGCTACCTTCAACTAGCTTCCAAAGGAAATCTCTTCTTCCACCATTATGAATTGCCATGTCAGACGCGTGGGTTGTAGGACGCGTCGCCCTGCTCTCCGGAGGTTTCGACATCTCCTTTGAGTCACACCATTCCAGGTTCACCGGCTTGATTTGTGTTCCATCATCTTTGGCAGTGCTACCTTCACTAGCTTCCAAAGGAAATCTCTTCTTCCACCATTACGTCCTCCTTTTTACACAAACATTGTTCATGTCCGATGATTCCACATTTGTAACAAATACTTGGAAGTCTCTCATACTTCACTTCTATCTAGACATCTTCTTTTCCTGGCCTAGGGACCAAGAAGCTAGTGATTAAGGGGTCTCTGATATGTATTAGCACTCGGGCCCATAAAAAGTTACGTATCGTGCGTCCATCTCTCAGTGGGTCTTCAGCCATCATCACCTCTCCAACCTCATTGCCTATCTTGATAGCGTTCATTTTGTTCATGAAGATAAAGAGGAGCCCATGGAATTGGATCCAGAATGAGCATTTGTGAAAGCACACCTCTTTATATATCATATCGTCTTCCCACAGCTGCAAGTTTAGTAGGTGTGATTGTATTGCCCATGGTCTTCCACAAAGGACATGATGAAAGTCGTCTCTTTCCGCAAATTGGAAAACAAACACATTTTTCTCTATATCTAAGACTTCAATCTCGCCTTTCAAGTTCTATCCTTTTCGCACCACAAAGATAACAGTTCCTTTATGCAAATCTTTGGTCACATCCAACCTTCCTATTAGTGAACCACCCATCCAGACTTGTTGATTTCGTTCAAGTTGGATTCTTCCTTGATTCCCTGCGGAGGAACCCTGCCCCACTTCCATTCCTTCGTGACACTACCAAAACCTACCGCCCACCTCCAAGACTCTGATTTTGCTGGACTCACACTCTTCTCCGCAACTCTCACTAATCTTAGGAAGGCACTCTTACTCACTCACTTTAGGTCATCACAGTGGGTGATAACCGACAAAGAATGGGGAAGATTCTTAAGAACAACTGGAAAAGGCCACATGAGGATGGTAACAAGACCCCTAGGTGAGAGAGAAAAGAGCTCACTCTGGTAGCGAGAGAAAGCTATCACTCTACGAATTGCCTCTAAAACAATTGGAACCATCCATTTGCATTTTTCCATGAAAATATTACAACGAGTTTCAAGTATGCAATGCAATTACCCAAAAGATCTCACAAGTAAACAAAATGCAATGATAAGTTCTGGCTACACCTTTTTTTTTTGTGGTTTTTTACGTTGGAGATATTTTGCTGCTTCTTACGACTCCCTAAATATGTTCTCAGTATTCATTCACTGATGAGGAAGCAGCACTAGGCTGTGGATCAAGTCTAGTAGTCTAGGGCAACGGCATCACATAAAGACACATTAAATGACTAGCGTTGCTGCTCTCGATGCATTACATAGGTCGCCGTCTTTGGGGCCGTAATTTTAAGCTCCCTCCCCCCTTCTCTCCTCTTTGTGCCTCCTTCCCCAACCACACATCTCTCTCTTCTCTGCCATCGCACCCCCTCCACATACCATACCCCACTCTCTCTCCACCTTCCTGTTTTCACGTGAACCCTCCTCTCTCTCTCCTCATTCATAATCACTATATGCATTAACTTATTATTATCCATCAATTACTACGGCCATCTCCTTTTTAACCCAAGCCCCTCTACTTGTACTTTTCACCTCCGAGCAATATATATTCGTAGTAGTACTTCTCCCTCAACAACCCATTGCTCTGAGAGCATTCTCGTGTTTTCTTTGTTGTCTCTGATTTATTCTCTGCTGTTAATTTCTACACGAAGCCTCTTTAGATGGAGGTGGGTTCGTGTACGGCTACGAAGCCCGCGAACTTGTGGGTTTTCACCCTCCCTGCTTTTCTTGGCGCCGAACACTTTGTCGGCGACGCCTACGCTTTGCTTTCCATCTTTCTTGCCTTTCTCTATTGGCCTTCTCACCTGGGCCTTCTCTCGTGGCGGTCTCGCCTGGAAAAATGGTCGTAACTCTAGAGGGCGAGTTCCTATCCCTGGTCCTCGGGGTCTTCCTGTTTTTGGCAGTTTGTTTAGCTTGAGCCGTGGGTTGGCTCACCGGTCACTCGCCGCCATGGCCTGGGCTCGGGATAATACTCAGCTCATGGCTTTCAGCCTCGGCTTGAGTACTCCTGTTGTTGTGGCCTCTGATCCAACCACTGCCCGCGAAATTCTGACCTCCCCTCACTTCGCCGACCGCCCTCTCAAGCAGTCGGCCAAGAGCCTCATGTTTAGCCGAGCCATCGGCTTTGCTCCCAATGGAAGCTACTGGCGTCTTCTCAGGAGGATAGCTTCGTCCCACTTGTTTGCACCTCGGCGAATTATAGCCCACGAAAAAGGACGCCAGCTTGAGTGCGCCGCCATGCTGCGCAACATAGCAAACGAACAGAAGCAACTTGGAACCGTGTCTCTACGAAAGCATCTCCAAGCAGCTTCTCTCAACAACATAATGGGTAGCGTCTTCGGCAAAAGGTACGATCCATCGATAAGAGCGAAGAACTTAAAGAGCTCGAGGATATGGTTCGAGAAGGTTTTGAGCTTCTTGGGGCTTTCAACTGGTCTGATTATCTTCCATGGCTTAGCGCTATCTATGACCCGCATCATATAAATGAACGTTGCTCGAAACTTGTTCCTCGTGTCAGAAAATTCGTCGGCGCCATCATAGAAGAGCACCGAGCCGCCAAGTCTGGAAAACCCACCGATAACGATGATTTCGTCGACGTGCTGCTTTCCTTGGAAGGAGAAGACAAGCTTGAAGAGGATGATATGATTGCTGTGTTATGGGTATGTAATATGTTCATTAGTTAATTAAGCTGTGAAGTTAGTTTCTTCTGTTGAACCGAAGTGACTTGGGTGTTAAATTTTGTAGGAAATGGTATTCAGAGGGACAGATACGACGGCGCTTCTGACCGAGTGGGCAATGGCAGAGTTGATTTTGAACCCGAAGGTGCAGGATAAGCTCTACAGTGAAATCTACGGGATTGTTGGGGACGAAGGAATTGTGACGGACGCCGACGTGGCGAGAATGCCGTACTTACAGGCGGTGGTGAAGGAATCACTGCGAGTTCATCCGCCTGGTCCACTCCTGTCGTGGGCCCGACTATCCACGTCGGACGTCCACCTAAGCAACGGGATGGTGGTTCCCGCCAACACAACCGCCATGGTGAACATGTGGGCTATTACGCACGACCCCCGTGTGTGGGATTCCCCGCTCGAGTTCTCGCCGGAGAGGTTTGTCGAGAACGAAGGTGGCGCTGACGTGGACGTCAGGGGTTCTGATCTGCGTCTGGCACCGTTCGGGGCGGGACGAAGGGTCTGTCCGGGGAAAAACCTTGGCCTCGTGACGGTGTCGCTGTGGGTGGCCAAGCTGGTTCAACGGTTCAAGTGGGTCCAGGATCCGACTCGACCCGTTGATCTCTCCGAGGTTCTAAAGCTGTCCTGCGAAATGAAACACCCACTGCATGCCATGGCCGTTGAAAGAAGGCATGGTTAAAAATCTATAAGGTCCCTGTAATGACGTATTTGGTGAAGTTATGGTTAGGGATATATTAGGGGCTTGGCCAGATAGTTTAATTTTACGAGTTTGTTTGACCTTTTTCTAAAATATGCAATTTGTATATGTTTATGAGGCAGCTTTTGCAGTTAAAAAAGAACCTAGGGTCTTCAATGCGAACGCATGTAGTGTAACTTTTTTATAATATTCCCAAGTTCCAAGTTCGGGGCCATTCTATGGTGTTATCATATAAATTTGTACGGTGCGTCCAGACAAAAATACTGTTTGTGCTTGGTGAGTTTTCACTTTGTACGGTTTTATAGAGGGAGGACTACCATTTTGGTCAAGTCATTGTCGGGTTTCTTTGCATGTGCCGAATTTATCTTTGCTCCGCTTTTATTTTATCAGTCTTGCTTGTCAAAGTATTGTTGTTTTTGCCTGGCAATTACGAACGAAAATATTCGTAACTTCTAAACTATGTTTACTGACGAGGTTTATTTTTATGGTTTTGCAGTCTATAACTACTGCTGTATAGTATGATAACGAATGAAATATGCAATTTAGTCACATTCGGATGAATACTGGCTGTTATTTGATGCTGACTTTTATTTCTTAAAACTAGGGAGAGATTGAAGAAAAATATTATTTGTATGATCCACTTGAGTTTTTTGTGATAGTTGTATTTTGTTGATGTTGGTCAAAATGTGGAGTTGACAAAACAAAACAATGTTTGAATCATAATGTGATTGTTTTGCTCAAAGTCAATACAATACTAAACATCGCCTAACCATGTGGGTGGTAGGATAGCTTAGCTAGTCCTACTTGATTAATTTGAATAGGTTAAGAAAGTTTGTTAATTAGTTGTCTATATTAAATAGGTGTCATGTGTATTATTAGAATTATTATTATATGAAACTTTTAACATTATTTTTAAAAAAATAATAAATATAAGAGACAGTAGATTGAGATTTTATATTTAGGATTAAATTAAATATTAAACTAGATATTATATAGATTACTTTGAAAAAAAAATAGACAAATATAAGATATAAAGGACTGAGTTCTTATATTTATGACTAAATTAAATATGAAACTAGTTTTTTATATGTTTTAACAATGATTCATGTCTTTTAAGTTCCAATCAGCTCTGGCGGGAAAAAAAAAAAAACCCGTTCCGATCAACAAGTTTTGTTTTCGGCTGACAAATTAATCAACATGTTAATATATAGAAATGAACGTTATTTTTTTTTTTTGGGAACATGCTTCTACAGAACAAGAAATAGGGAGAAAAAATAAAAAGAATACATGCAAAACTAGATAACGTAATTAAAGAATAAGTGAAAGAGAGAAAGCGAGAGAAAATTAAGAAAAAATGTAATTAATTACAAATAAAATTAATAGAAATGTATTTAATATTCTGCGATCTTGTGAAAAAAATTAATTTTATTTAAAAATTTGAATCTCATAAAAAACATTATTGTCATCTTTAGCATTTGGCACTTAATCTTATTTTGGTTTTTGTATGTAAAATTCAAATTCAGGGACTTTGGTACTTGAAGCAAGGTTCCAAAGACAAATTTTTAGATGAACCAAAATAAATAAAATTTCAAGAATTGAAATTACTATTTTCAAATTTTATGTCCATAACAAAAATAAAATAATTTCAAATTTTGGATACTACAAATGATACCCTTAAAAAAAATCACTACATCCGATCTTAAATACTACTTCTAATCTTTAATATAAGAGATAATTTAATTTTTATTTAATCCTAAATATAAGATCTCAAACCCTTTTTTTTATATTTATTTTTTGAACACAGTCTTTGTAATAATAGTAGTTCTGACTCATATACTTGATCAATAAGGATATTTTAGAAAGGACAATATCTATTTATTACAAATAATTAACTTAACTAATTTTTAATCTATTCAAATTAATCAATTGACTTTTATATTAAAAATCAAAAGTAATACTACCTTCGGTCCTGATTATAAAAGCCAGTTGACTAATTTGAAGAGATTAAAGAAGTAAGCTGAGTTAGTTATTTGTCCAAAATAAGTGTTGTCTTTTCTAAAATATTATTATTAATTTAGTATATTAATTAGAACTATCATTGTTAAAAGGGCTACTCTAAAAAAAATATATAAATATGAAAGAAAATGGATTCGGGTCTTATATTTAGGATCAAAATAAAAATCAAATAGGGTCTTATATTAAGGATCGGAGGTAATATAAGAGCTAGTTTGTAAAAAAAAAATATAAAACAATAATTTATGTAGTGTAAACTTAACTCTTATATTCAAAGAGGAGGTTGTATTAAGTTAGGTGTGTCACCCATCTCTTGCTTCTAAATTTGGAAACCGTTGCTTGTTCACAAGCTCTACACGCGGAACGCAGAGAGCGTGAACTGGGTAGCCTCAGTTTGCCAGTTTCCACGTGGCATCTCAGTTTAATAATGTGGAGATCCATAATTGTAATTGGGTTGAATAATACTCCATCCGGTTTAAAATATAAACTAAATTTTTTTAAATGGGTTTATTTTTTATAAGATAACATTATTTTTATCCAAGTATTTAATGAATTTTTTTAATTTACCCCTATATATTCTTTTTTCTCTTTAATTTATTTATTACATCTTTTATTTACTCTTCTATATTAAGAAAAGCAAATATATGCGTTACACATTTATTATTTCAAATTAATTTTAATTAGTTTATTGATAAATGTAATGAATAAAGTTTAGCTTATATTTTGAACGAAAGAGAGTAAAATGGATTTGGCTTTTCTCTAAACCCTCAGTTTCATGTTTACCCGTCAAAAATGAATCACATGATGAATTACAACACTAAAATATATTTTAAATCATTCAATTTTATATAAAATTTTAATATGATTTCTTAACTTTGTCTTTATTTTAAAATTGTTAACAAAAATAATGGTATTGAGATTTTGAGTATTGATAAAATATTTAAAAATAATGACATGTTAAATTTAATTTTTTTTAAAAAATAGTTATTATAAAAAAATCATTTAAACAAAAGTAACGATCTTAGGGATAAAAAAATTAAAAACACTCCAAATACATATACACATACATATATATATATATATATATATGCGCGCGCCCCTTGCCAACACTATGGTGGGCCCTAGTTGCCTTTTTAAAAATAATAATATATTATTAAATACAATTTCTGCTTAGTGTTTGTGTTTGAAATAAATCAAGATTTTAAAAATGATTTTATAAATACAAAATAAATATGTAAAAAAATATTCAATTTATGTGAAAATACCTCTAAAAAGTGCTTTTGGAATCCATCAAATACCCTCATTTCTCTTAATACTTAAATACTT
This sequence comes from Neltuma alba, assembly GCF_004799145.2. Classification (NCBI taxonomy): domain Eukaryota; kingdom Viridiplantae; phylum Streptophyta; class Magnoliopsida; order Fabales; family Fabaceae; genus Neltuma; species Neltuma alba. Next base: position 241,466 of record NW_021636177.1, read on the forward strand.
TGATGAAATTATGTATATTATATGGGACTTTTCTGAACCCTTGAGAACTGCATATACTTTTGAGTTTTGACCAACTTTCACAAATTAGGTTAGTGATTTTATATACTACCTCCAGTTCTAATTATAAGAGTTATTTGACTAATTTAAGAAGATTAAAAAAATAAGTTAAGTTAGTTATTTGTAATAAATAAGTGTTGTCTTTTCTAAAATATCCTTACTAATCAAATATATTGGTTATAACTGCTATTATTAGAATGATTACTTTGAAAAAAATTACATAAATATAAGAGACAAAGTGAATTGACGTCTTATAATTAGAATCAAAATAAAAGTTAAACGAGATCTTCTATAAAAATCAGAGACAGTATTTGATTATAAAAGCAGGGATCCCACTTACGAAACTTAAATCATCATTCCTTTCTTAAGGAGATCTTTCGATACATATCCACATGAAACCATTAGTGATATGTAATTTTATGTTTTTTAATTTATGGTTCGTCAGGAATCTAGAGACAGCTTCCCTGTTAATTAATTAACAGTACACATTACTTGATCAACTTAATTCAGAATTTTAAAAAAATTATTATAAAAGTTATTTTTTGAAATAATGAGAAATAGGCTTAGTATGCATTATGTATTATTGGTCACTATTCAAATAAAAATAAATTTATTGTTTAAGACTTATATGTATATATTGAAATAAATATTTTGCATAATGATTTTATACAAACCCTGGTTTTAGGCTTTAGAGGACACGAATTGGGGATACGACGGTGGAAAACTATAGGTTTAATTTATGAAATTATTAGTACCTAAGTCAAAGGTCCTCTTCTCGGGAAAAAAAAAAACAGAGAAAAGTTGTAATGTGGCCAAGCCAAATTTATTTGTTGCTTTTAGGTACAAGACTGAAAATAAAATATATATATATATATATATATATGCACATACACATACATATACATATGTAAAGTTGTTTAAAAAGAGCACTAGGTTTTACATAAAGAGAATATATTTACATTAGTTCCAAATTTAGTAGTCATTTATTGGGGGGGGGTTTGTTGAAGAAGAAGATCGAGATAAGTTCTTTGGCTTAAAAAAAAAAGTCATCATCAGAAGAAGAACTTGTAATAATACTAAATTGAGTATTTTCCTTTGATACTGTACAGTGTAAAAGCATGCTGAGGACTTTGGTTGTTTACTTAATGATTTTGTTTCTTTGTCTATCGTACTATTATTTCCGGTTCTTAATATAAAAGTTGTTTAATTTTTATTTTATTTTAAATATAAGATTCAAATCTATTTTATCTCTCATATTTATCTATTTATAAGGTAGTCCTTATAATGATGACGGTTGTAAACCAATATACTTGATTAGCAAAAATATTTTAAAAAATACAACGTCTATTTTATGTATTATTGGTCACTATTCAAATAAAAATAAATTTATTGTTTAAGACTTATATGTATATATTGAAATAAATATTTTGCATAATGATTTTATACAAACCCTGGTTTTAGGCTTTAGAGGACACGAATTGGGGATACGACGGGTGGAAAACTATAGGTTTAATTTATGAAATCATTAGTACCTAAGTCAAAGGTCCTCTTCTCGGGAAAAAAAAAAACAGAGAAAAGTTGTAATGTGGCCAAGCCAAATTTATTTGTTGCTTTTAGGTACAAGACTGAAAATAAATATATATATATATATATATATATATATATGCACATACACATACATATACATATGTAAAGTTGTTTAAAAAAAGCACTAGGTTTTACATAAAGAGAATATATTTACTTGTAATAATACATAAATTGAGTATTTCCTTTGATACTGTACAATGTAAAAGCATGCTGAGGACTTTGGTTGTTTACTTAATGATTTTGTTTTCTTTTGTCTATCGTACTATATTTCCGGTTCTAATATAAAAGTTTATTTAATTTTTTTTTATTTTAAATACAAGATCCAAATCTATTTTATCTCTCATATTTATCTATTTTATAAGGTAGTCCTTATAATGATGATGGTGTAAACCAATATACTTGATTAGCAAAAATATTTTAAAAATACGTCTATTTATTACAAAACTAAACTAATTTAACTAATTTTTTTATCTAATCAAATTAATCAATTTATTCTTATATTAAGGATAAGAGGTAGTACTAATTATTTTTTCCCCCTATCATGTTGAAAACGATAAATTGCGCAAGTATTTTTGTAAAATATTTAAAGCTATACCAAAAGAATTTGACCACAAGTGTGACCTTCAAATTTAGTGGTCTTACAATAAATAAAGACATGGCCCTTCTAATTTACTAACATCTCCCGTTGTAAATATAGAAGTTAATAGAAGTTAAACGAAAGCTTTCTTTTAATCATAAATAAAAATTTCAATTCATTTTGTGTTTTAAATTTCAAGTTTACTATGCTTGATAAGTACTTCCCCCGTCCTCTTCTGTTATATCTAAATTTTCAAATATTATCGCTTATTTTACAGGATTCACTTTGAATGTTAAAGATTTTGTTATCAATTTTATTTCTAATTATTTTCTCTCATATATTTTCGTTCATTATTTTCTTTATTTTTATTCTCTACCATTTAATTCACTTATAAGTAAGCGCATCTTTCAAAAAAAATAATTTTTATATACTTATTATTTTTAACTAATTTTAACAGTTTTTTAAATAACATAATTGATTATTTGAATAAAAAGAAGTAAATTTTGAAAACTATGGATGCAAGTCAACGAGGGAAATTTAGATTCCCAAAAAAAAAAAAAGAATTATCATCAAGAAGTCTTAAGTAGTAAATTTAATTACTAACAAATCTTAAATGACAAGTAATCGGTTTGAACCTATGGCTCTTCTAGTCTAAATATAAGAGTTATTTTATAGTATAAATACACTATAAAAAAATGGAATTATTGTTTTTTATTCTGATAATTTGTCATTATTTTTTTTTTTTACTTGTTGATAAATTTCAGGGCAACTAAATCTCATTAAGACTGATTATAATTCTCCAAAAAAGTGAAATTTGGAGCAATTTCGGGGGATATGCCGGATATATAGGGGGTGTTTGGATTAGTGTATAAGTATTTTTTTAAAATTAATTTTTTATAAATTAAAATAAATTTTTCTTGTATTTATTTCATACACTGTAAAAATATTTTAAAATTATGATTTTTTTTTTACCTAAATACGTCACATGAGAACAGAAATGGGGCATAATTGATGGGAGGCGGTTATAGAACGGGAGGAAAGAGAAAGAAAAGCCGAAAAGGAAAGGAACGGGGAAGAGAGGCCACGGGAAGTTGTCTGTGGCAGTTACTGTGGAGGGACAGTTCAGTTTGGGCGTCTCATCAAGAAAAAGATCTTCCCTCTCCCCACTCTGTCTCTCCCCTTTCTATCTCTTGTCTGCCACAACCCTATGCTCTGCTCTTCAGCTCCCTACCCCTTGCCTTCCCTACTTTCATTATGACCCTCCCTCACATTTTCTTCTCTTAATTTACTAAAAATTAATTTTTTTATTTTTATTAAAAAATGTGATTTTTTTCCACTTATAATTCTCTCTCTTACTATTATTAATTATCCTGTTAATCTTTGATATTTTAGATCAAAATGTTTTTTTTTTCACGACTTTTCATATTACCACCCAGAGAGGGAGTGAGAAGAAGTTTTTTAATCTTATTTCTAAATCATTTTATTGTATTTTTAACATTGATGTATTAAAAAAATAACAAAAAAAGTTGAAAATTACTCTATACTAAATAAGAAGAGTTAATAAAAATTTATTGTCATTTATAGATTTAATATTGTCAATACCAAATAAACTGTTATCTAATTATAAGCAATCAAGTATGGACCATTGTTCTACACCATCCTCAAATTAAGCTTTTTTTTTTTTTTTTTCAGTTTGCCAGGATGCGAGTCCTAGTCAAGTCTTCTAGGTAGCCTTTTCTCCACATTTAGCTTAGGCCTATTAGCTTTTTTTTTAAAATATTTACTCTTTTATTTTGAGTTGGTTTTGATCCTAAATATAAGATTTATTTATCATATTTATCAATTTTTTTAAATTATCCCTATGAATACTCCCTTAACCATAATTAGTAGAAGAGGAAGTGGGGGTATTAAGAAAGATGATTATAGTATTTTAAGAAAAACATATCACGTTTCTTATAATTAACTAACTTACCTAACTTTTTTAATATAATTAAATTAGTTAAATAGATATTATATTAAGGACCGGAGGAGTATTACACTACGCGTATTTAAAAACGTTTTGGATTAAAATAAGTGATTTTGTTGAGTCCAACAAAAAAAGTGATTTTGATGTGATCCCAGGTGGAAAATTTTCAGCTAAGCCATATATTGTTGATTTTAAATTGTACTAGTAATAGTTTTTGCAAACTAAAAATCTAGGTTATCCCAATTCAAGAATAAACTAACCCGACTCAATTCAACCCAATAATCCACAAGTTAAAATCAGATTGAACCGAATGCTAGGTTAAAATCAGATTGAACCGAATGCTAGGTTCAGAGTCCTAACTTATGAATTGAAGATTTTTTTTTTTAGCCAACCTTAACTTATAAATATATGATGATAACCAGTCCAGCACCTCAGATTGATGACCAATTCTTAACTAATCTGAATGCTCCAAATTTATTTTTTATTTTTAAAATAATTATTTAGAAGGTATAAAATATTTCTAAAATTAATTAGTTAGAATTTAAAATGTGGACAGTTCAAATTTAATTTGAACCCTTCATATATGATAAAGGGAAAACCATATTGAAGGTACCTATACTTTCTCTTTGGGTACCTATGTGTTTTTTCCTTTAATTAAACATTTAATTTTATCTTTTTAGCAATATTAGCTCTTATAACTTTGTTCTATTGATATTTTTAGTCTCTATATAAGGATTAATGATGTTAATAGAAGAAAATAAAGATTTAGTTAAAAAAAAAAATACATAGGTACCAAATTAAAAATTGAAAAAAAATATAGGTACCTCCAATATGGTTTTCCCTATAATAAATTTGGTTACTTATCACTTAATATTCTTGACAAGTATTCAAACTGGATATGAAGATGGGGAGGAGAGAGAAACAAATAAGTGTTATTTTGAATTTTCGATCATTTCCTCAATTTTTTTTAATTTTCCCCCCATTTCTCTTACCCTACCCTTATTATTAAATTACCAAATAAACTGTTTAAATCATGAAAAAAGAAGAATACAAGTTCAACTTTCAGGAAACGCACTTGTTAGGAGGGTTTTAATCTTAATACTCTTGACTCGAGAGAAATTAGTCCCAAGTATAAAATGGCTTGAGAAAACTCTGAGTTTACGCCAAAAAAATTAACAAATAAATTTTTAAGATTCAAAATGTTATAAAATTATGAATGTAGTATCACATATAAAAAATTTAAAATCTTAAAAACTTGATTTGCACAATTTATAGTTTAAATTATTTTAATAGTTCATTCATTAATATGAAGTGTTTTTTGGGATGTATTCAACACCTTAATACTTTAAAGACAAAATTACAATACAAAATATTTTAGAATATTAAATATATTTCAAAAAAAAATACTTCATAGTAATTAATGAACACAAAATATTTTAAGCCGTATTAAGAGACCAGGATTGAAATTAAAAAACCTATAAAAAAAAGATTTAGTATAAGAGGTTATTTATTAGTTGGATTCAATAAATCCAAGACTGAGAAAAGCTACGAGAGAGGTGGTATTGATTATTGAAAATTTAATTATGAGATTGATTTTTTTAGGATAAAAACGCCTTTCCATCCTCCCAAATGAAAACAACTTTTCTGGCTTGTTTGGATTAATGTTATAAAAGTGGTTATAAACATTTTCATGTAAGTTAAAATAAAACTCTTCTCACATACTTATTTTATATTCTGTAAATTATATTTGAAATATTACTTATAAATCATTTCAATATTTACAGCAATGCATGTGCATGAAAAAATACTGCCCATCTATTCTAATTATAAAATCTTATTTATAAACTACTATCTTCAGTCCTAAATATAAAAGCTAGTTGTCTAATTTGAATAGATTAAGGAAATAAGTTAAATTAGTTATTTGTAATAAATAGATATTGTTTTTCTTAAAATATCCTTGCTAATCAAATTTATTTGTTAGAATTACTATTATTAGAAGGATTATTTTGAAAAAAATAGATAAATATAAAAAACAAAATGAATCAGAGTCTTACATTTAAGATTTAAAATAAAAATTAAATAAGATCTTATATTAAAAATTAAAAATAGCATAAATGAAATTATTGAATCATTGGTAAGTGGAAACGCAAGACAAAGTTGATGAAGTAGGAGAAGTGGGGAAGGAAATGACAAGAGGGGGAGGGACAGAAAGGTGGGGGAGAAGCCAGCTAAGTAGCTAGTTATATGCCAGCCGCTTATCGCGGGATATGATGAACAGTGGAAGCACTGGTGATGGCATCATCCGTCCTAGTGCTGTCTCTCTGCTATCAAAATCAAAAAATATCACAAATCCTCACATATATTTTGCATGTCAGAAAAGGGAGACCAAAAGCACGTGAAAACGGCAAAATTATTTACTGCGCCTTCTTTATTATTATCGTCCTTTTCCTTCCTCCCTTCACGACACGCTCGTACTCGTACGCGTGACCTCTTCCCCCCTCTCTTATATTTCTGTATCTTAGTGGGCCTTCTCAAATCCAAATTATAGTATTCCCTATTTCTAAATAATACACCCTTCTGTCCTGTTCTTTCGCCTATGGACCTTGAAGCATTGCGAGAAAGGACCAACTACATGGTACAGAATCAAGAGAGCATTATAATCAAATCCTCTGGGAAAAAACAAAAACTACCTCTGATCCTAATTATAAGAATCAGTTGACTAATTTGAAAAGATTAAAAAAGTAAATTGAGTTAATTATTTGTCCTAAATAGGTGTTGTCTTTCTTAAAATATCCATGCTAATCAAGTGTATTGACTAGAACTATAATTATTAGAAGGACTATTTTGGAAAAAATTAAGTAAATATGAGAGACAAAATGGATTGAGATCTTATATTTATGATCAAAATAAAAGTCAAACAGGGTCTTATATTAAGGATCGGAGGTAGTATTACAAAACAAGTCGTAGAAGTTGTCATTCTCTATAAAACTTGTCATTACAGACTACTTAAGTTGTTATTAGGATCTTTTAGTAATTATTTCTCTTCTCTAAGACTTGATTATAATTCTTCATAAAATCAATTGTGATTGCATCTAGCAAGAGGTGATAGCTCATCTTATGACACTGTGAATCAAAATTTAACTTCTCAGCAAAAGATCCCTCTATATTTATTTAGTATTCAATGATATCTCAAATAGTATTATCTTTAATAAAAAAATCTTATATCATTCACATATTGACAGTGAATGAAGAAGACGCTGATGGCATATTTGATTTGAAAAATAAAACTCATAATACTATTTCTGATTCGTAATGTTTGATTTTTATTTTAATTTTAAATATAAAACCCTAATCTATTTTGTCTCTAATATTTATGTATTTTTTTCCTAAGATAATCCTTCTAACAATAGTAGTTCTAGCCAATACACTTGATTAACAAGAATATTGTAGGAAAGACAACACCTATTTATGATAAATAACTAACTTAACTTTTTTTTAATCTCCTCAAATTAATCAACTAGCTCTTATGATTAGGACCGGAGATAGTATTTAATACTCTCTATGGTCCTAAAAAATTGAGCTAATTAAATACTACATCTAATACTTATTATAAGAACCAATATGACATTTAATTTGATCCTAAATATTAAATCTCAATTCATATTGTCTCTCATATTTATTTTTTTCAAAATAGTTGTTATAATTGTTATATATGTTAAAAGTTTCATCAAATGACAGTTTTAACTAATATACTTATATACATAATTAACAAGGACATTTTAAAAAGAACCATTTTTATTATTATAAATAATTAAATTAACTAATTTTTTAATATTTTAAAATTAATTACCTAATTTTTATATTAAAAATAAAAGTTTATTTTTATAGATCAGGAGAGGAGTGAGACTGACTGTAAAGAAAGAAGCGAAAAGTCAGAATGGCTTGGTGAGCAAGCAACCGTGATGTAGGCACTAGGCCGAACCAGAGACCATTGCTTCTTGTTCAGCTGCGAGTCTCCATCAACGCCCATACCCGAGACTGGTCACAAGTTTATTCGAACCTTTCGTCTGCTAGCTTGACCTACGACCTAAGCCCCAAGCTTTGGAAACATCTCTTGGCTCTTTTGAATAGCTTGCCGTCATTCGCGATATGTCTTGTTTATAATTTTTTTTTAAGACTAACAATTATATGTATTAAAGTTTTTTTATTAAGTTATAACACAAATGATTAGATTTTTTTAATTTACAAAATCAACACCCATTTTTTTGTAAATAATTGATTTAATTAATATTTTTAATTTTTATAAATCAGTTATTTGCGATGAGTGGAGTCATGTGAGAGTGCCAAAGATGGCGTTAATACCAGAGGGGAAGCAAGATACAGTTGGTCTAATAAGATAAGATGAGGCGCTAGGAAGTAAAGTCCAGAGTCTAAGGCTCTGGTGAGAGGAAAGAAAATGGGAACGGAGAAAATAGAGAGAAGGAAAAGATTAAAAAAAAAAAAATTGTTATCATCCCTCTTATTTGCTTGTTTGGACGGATAAGAGAAAATATTAAAAAAAAAATTAGCAAATATCTAAATAATTAAAATATCCTTATCAAAATGTATCATATTTACAATTAAATTAAATATTACAATAAAAAAATTATATTAATATTAGCATTATCAAATAATTTAAAATCAAGTTATTTGATTTATATATACTCTCAAATTATTATGTTTTAAAACCAAGTTATTTAATAAAAATATAGTTTTAAAATAAAGAAATAAAAAGTTATGGAAATCTTGTTTTCTTTTCCAAGTCTCTTCATATACTCCTCCGTCCATTATTATAAGATCTAATTTTTTAAATTGGTTTGTTCCTATTTATAAGATCCTTTTTGAATTTGTCTAAACAATAAATATATTTTTACCCATGTTATCCTTAATTAATATATTTTCTCTCATTATCTTTTTTTCCATACATTCTCTCTCATTTTTTTCTCACTCACACCTACCCATTTATAAATAAGGATGTATATTTGGAAAAAATATTATTACCTTAATTAATTTTAACATTTTTTTTAAATCACATAATATAGTTAAGTAGATTTTATAATAAGAGACGGAAAAAGTATGAAAAGAAAATGATAGATGAGGCCTATTTTATTTTTTCTTCTTTTCACATTTTCTTCCCTGTTTATTTCTCTTTATGTTTTTTTCTCTAATTTCCTTTCCTCCCTAGTTTCTTTTCAATCCAAAGAAAAAGTAAATCTTCGAATTGTGAATGGACGTACTGGCTTCGAAAAGTGGCCCTCCATGCGAGTCTCTGCAGTAGCTAAAGCGGATCGAATATCAGAGTACGCTCATCGGAAAAAAAAATATTAGGGGGGAAGGAGAACTGCAGAAGGAGGGGATGGGGATGAAGTGCGTGCCAAGGCTTTGGTTGGTTGAGTGATTGATGAGTCGAAATTAATTGAATTGAATGTGTTTGCATTGGTTGAGTCTGTTGGCGGACACTGATCAGACGCACAGCTACTTTAGCCTCCCCCTCCTTCCTACTCCCCTAGCTCCTTTTGTTTTCATAAATAACAACCTCTCTAAATATATAACAAACTAATTAATTTTTTTTTGGGAAAATCACTAACAGGTCCCACAGAAGACAATTTATTACTCTGAGGTCTTACGAAATGTCAAAATCACTGACAGGTCCCAAGGGACCTCAGAGTAATATTTTCGTTTTGTAAAATGACATTATTGCCCCTCATATTCCAGATTCACATTTGCTCTGTTATTACGATTTACAACCTCAGCAGCGACTATTAACAACCTAATGAGAAGGCGTTAACAACCCTAGCAGTATCCGTTAACAACTTACTTTATAGAATTATATAACCTCTACATAAGAGTAAATTATAACCAAATAATATAATACAACAACTTTAACACTAAAATGGGAAGCTTTTTGATATCATTAAGAATTTTAACTAGATTCAATAGGATTATAGTAATATTTTAATGCGAATATCCATTTACAATCTCAACAGCGATTATTAACAACCGAATGAGAGGGCATTAACAACCTAAGCAGTAGCCATTAACAACTTACTCTATAGAATTATATAACCTCCGCATAAGAGTAAATTATAACCAAATAGTATAATACAACAACTTTAATACTAAAATGGAAAGCTTTTTGATATTATTAAGAATTTTAACTAAACCCAATATGATTATAGCAACATTTTAATGCGAAGATCCATTTACAATCTCAATGGTGAGTATTAATAACCCAAAGAGAGCTGTTGACAATCTAGGCAGTATCTATTAATAATTGACTTTATAGGATAATATAACCTCTAACAACTATATAAGATTAACTTTAAGACTATTTAGTTATAGTTTAGTTAGTTATAGTCAGAAGTTATATTATCCGATAAAATTAGTTGTTAACAGACACTGCTAAGGTTGTTAACAATTCTCCTTAGGTTATTAATACTTACTGTTGATGTTGTAAATGGATTTTCGCATTAAAATGTTGCTATAATCCTATTGAGTTTGGTTAAAATTCTTAATGATATCAAAAAGCTTCCCATTTTAATGTTAAAGTTGTTGTATTATACTATTTGGTTATAATTTACTCTTACGCGGAGGTTATATAATTCTATAGAGTAAGTTGTTAACGGATACTGCTTAGGTTGTTAATGCCTTCTCATTCGGTTGTTAATAGTCGCTATTGAGGTTGTAAATGGATCTTCACATTAAAATATTACTATAATCCTATTGGATTTAGTTAAAATTCTTAATGATATCGAAAAGCTTCCCATTTTAGTATTAAAGTTGTTGTATTATACTATTTGGTTATAATTTACTCTTATGCGGAGGTTATATAATTCTATAGAGTAAGTTGTTAACGGCTACTGCTTAGGTTGTTAATGCCCTCTCATTCGGTTGTTAATAATCGCTGTTGAAATTGTAAATGGATATTCGCATTAAAATATTATTATAATCCTATTGAATCTAGTTAAAATTCTTAATGATATCAAAAAGCTTCCCATTTTAGTGTTAAAGTTATTGTATTATATTATTTGGTTATAATTTACTCTTATGTAGAGGTTATATAATTCTATAGAGTAAGTTGTTAACGGCTACTGCTTAGGTTGTTAATGCCCTCTCATTCGGTTGTTAATAATCGTTGTTGAGATTGTAAATGGATATTCGCATTAAAATATTACTATAATCCTATTGAATCTAGTTAAAATTCTTAATGATATCAAAAAGCTTCCCCTTTTAGTGTTAAAGTTGTTGTATTATATTATTTGGTTATAATTTACTCTTATGTAGAGGTTATATAATTCTATAAAGTAAGTTGTTAACGGATACTGCTAGGGTTGTTAACGCCCTCTCATTAGGTTGTTAATAGTCGCTGCTGAGGTTGTAAATCGTAATGACAGAGCAAATGTGAATCTGGAATATGAGGGGCAGTAATGTCATTTTACAAAACGAAAATATTACTCTGAAGTCTCTTGGGACCTGTCAGTGATTTTGACATTTCGTGGGACCTCAGAGTAATAAATTGTCTTCTGTGGGACCTGTTAGTGATTTTCCCTTTTTTTTTTCAAACTTCAAATTTGTCATTTCATTTTTACGCTAAGTAAATATACGATTCTTTATTATCTCTTTACAATAAATTTATCCTAATTATTTTTCACATACTTTTCTGGTTCTATTTATAAGATAAAAAAATATTTTTTGGTCCTATATATAAGGTATTGAGAAAATTTTTTTATATGGATATAGAATTTTACCCTCTATTTAGTATTGTGTTAATTTTGTTTACTTGAAGTATAATATATACTTTCTCCGTTCCTTATTATAAGAGACAAATAACCAAATTACGTTAATAAAAAAAACAATTAAAATTAGTTGAGCTCAATTAATATGTAAAAAGTATAATGGCTTTTCCAACAATGCCCCTATTAATAAGGAGAGAGAATATGAGAGAGAATAATTAAATTATTAAAAAAAAAAGAAAAGTGGGAGGGAGAGAGAGTACGAGTTGGAGACAAAATAAATAGGGGTAAAATAGGACATCAATACAAAAAAATAGAGACAACTTTTAAGTGTCTCTTATATATTGAAACATGTCATAAGCATCAAATGTCTCTTATAATAAGAAACGGAGGGAGTATTAACTAGAGCTAAAGTTAAAAAGTTGTTAAATTTTAAATGAGAGTTAATAAAGTTTAAAGTTTTTCTTGATCTGTATGAAATATGTTAAAAGTGACTTATAAATAAGATCAGATGAATAATTTTTCTTTAAACAATTGTATGTTTGAAAAGAAGTATATATCTTACATATTTATTATTTTTAGCAAAAATTAACTAATATTTTGAACCGTGCGGTTTTAGTAGTTGTTTTTTATTTAAAAAAAATGGTCGGAGAATGTAATAAGCATAACTTATTAGAATTTGACTCGTCATAAAAATAAAAAAAAACTATTTCAATTGGTAATTTATGATTTTTGTATCAAATATTTGATTCTTAATCAGTTAGGCTTCACCATTTTTGAATCTCCCATGACCACCAAAGCCCTATATATGTAGGTGGGAGATAAGTCCTGACGACCGACATTAACAGCCACTGTACATGGTAATGGCATAGTTGTAACAGAAAATTCAGTTTCTTTTAAATTCAATGCAGTTTAAAAATGAATTAATGAAATATAACATTTATATTAACTAATAATATCCAGACGAAGGATCAAACAGACTGTGTGATCGTTTATAGTTGTGACATTGGATCCGTTTTAATAGATATTTAATTTAAAAAACAACATGCGAAACATATTTGAATTTGTAAACATTCTTGCATTTCAAAATATTTTAAAGGAAAATAGGCATTAAAGAATGTGATTGTTGTGAATATTGAAATTATTGCGTATGGAAAAAAATCATTTCGATATGCTTCTTTCTTCTTGTGGGTAGGCAACTTACTGAATACTGTCTTGTGCCCCATGATGGTTTCTTCTTAAAGTGTTCAAGTGATCTTTTCTTCATAGACGAAACTTTTTGTTTATTATTAAATTCTTTTATCTTTTACTTTTCTATCACCCTGTATTCTCACCAAAAAAGTTCGTTTAATATTGCTTTCTAAATTATAGAGATAAAAAATAAAACAGTCTAAATATAGAGATAAAAACATATTTATTAATTTATAATTATTTTCTTTTTCCTCTCCTTATAAATCAAACAAGAAATCTTTTCTCTCTTCTCCCCTCTAACCAAACAAAACCTATAACCTCCCTTTTCCTCCTCTCTCTGTTATTTAATTAACCTCCTCTTCTCTCCCCTCAATTAAACGAAACAAAACCCTAATGAAAATAGAGTATGATTCACCCACAGTAAAAATCTGTCCTTTTTTTTTTTTAATAACTTTGGGATATTGATGATAAAAGAAACTCTCTCTAGTCTTTATTATAAAAACTCAAATTCAAGTGGTTTATAATATTAACCTTATTAATTGTACTAAATTTAAAAATTATATTAATTTTTATTTTCTTACTGTCCTAATTAAATATGGATATGTACAGAAAAATATTTAATACTCCCTCCAGTTCAAAATATAAGTTAAACCTTTTTAAAGGGTTTGATTTTTTTTATAAGATAACATTCATTTTTGTCCAAGTATTTAATGAGTTTTTTTTTTTCAATTTTACCCCTATATATTCTCTTTCCTCTTTAATTCATTTATTACATCTTTTAGTTATTTTTTTCATTAATAAGGATATATTAGAAAAAACAAATATATGTTTTACACATTTATTGTTTTAAATTGATTTTAATTAGTTTCTTAATAAATGCAATAGATAAAATTTAGTTTATATTTTAAACCAGAACAAGCACTGTTGAAACTTTTATAAAGAAGACCAACAACTTTTTGTTAAAATGGCTCCCATAATAGGAACAACAAGAGAGAGTAAATCCCTCTTAATCAGAAATATTCCATATATTAGGATTAGAGCCGGTAATATGGACCAACCCACTAGTTACGGGTTGGCCCATGATAGGCTCAAGGATTGACAGGCTGGTCCTAAAAAGATCGACTTATGACGAGTTGATATTTTTCCAACTCAACCATCAGGGTGGGTTGGTGAGTCGCCACTTTTTTTTTAAAATTTTTTTTGTGCCTTCCATTTTCTTTTAATAAAATTTATTTTAATTCTTAAACACCTAAAATAAAATATGCATATAGAAATTATCATAAATAAATATATGAAATCCAAAGTTTCAAATATTCCAAAATACTACTATAAGCATACATGATTCATCATCCTAAATGATTAAACATACATCCCAAATTAAAACATAACAAATCTAAATTAATAACAATACAAACACAATGTTACAAATCACTATCAAGTGCTCAACAATGAACTATTATTCAATGTTGATATAGTTCAAAGAATGATAGGAAGATGTGAAATTATTTGGTTAAGCATCATAATTATAATCACCTTCTTTTTGCTCAACTAACTTTGTCACAAGTAAAATTCAAAATATAAAGTAAAAGATATATTACATTATGGTAATTTTAAATAATAAGAATAAGATAAAGGACCAAATGAGTAAACATAATTATATTTGAGGGAGGGAAAAAAATTTTAAAAAATAATATAAAAAAGAGCTAGCCCGCCAACCCTGCGGGTTAACCCGTCACGGGTTCGGTCTTGCCAGTTACGGACTCAAAAGATCCGTTTCAAAACGAACCTGATTTTCATCAACCTAACCTGTTACTTCTTGGCTCTAATTAGGATTATAAATTGAAATTTTCCAAAGGCCACAGTCAAAGTTTTTAACACAGGAATACTTGAAAATGTGCTTTGAAAACAGGTTTAAAAAATTGGGAAAACCAATTTGAAGATATTTACAGTTTTCATCAACTTTGAATCAGTCCTCATGTTTTTTCTTCTTTCTTTTTTTTTGGGTGCTTTAATTTATAATGTTAGATATATTAATCCTTGGAGTTAAATCTATTAATAGTGTTAAATTTTTCATTAGTCCAAATCTGAAACATTTTGCCTACCCGGTCCTTCCACCATATCGAACCAAGCTCTCCTCTCTCCATTCTTTCCATTATTTCATCTCTTTACCCATCGTCTCCTTACTGATAATTGGCTCACCGTTGCTTTCAACCTCTCCATAATTTTAGTGCTGATTTTTTAATACTATAAATTTAATTCTGTTTGGCCAGAGAAACCCAGAATCTCCTACTATTTTATTTTTACCTCCATAGATGATTCTGCAACAATACATGTTTTAATAAGCAGGGGAATGGTGGGTAGGAAGATAAAGTTGTTGGGCGAATGAAGGAGATGGAAGAGCTGGGTCAGGTATGGTCGAAGGAGAGAGTGCCAGAGTGGACAAAGATGTTTCAAACTTGACTAACAGAAAATTTAACACTGTTACTAGATTTAACTCTAAGGGACTAATAGCCTTAACATTATAAAATTCAAAGAATCAATAAAAAGAAAAAAAAAAGTATAAAAACCTGATTCAAAATTAATAAAAACTATAAAGCTCTTTAAACTAGTTTTTTTTTAAAAAAAAATTTACAGTTAAGTACCAGTTTGAAAGAGTAAAAAATAACAAGGTCAAAAAGAGAGAGTAAAAATATACCATTACTCTCCACAAAGACAAAACTCTTATTTGCGCTAAGTTATCTTGGTTAATTTTGAATTTTTCTTGCCTTGAGAGTTCAGAATTAAGAGGTCAATTTTTTTAATTCTTTACTCCCCTTATTTATAAGATAGACATGATTTAACCATCGTACTTAGATACATTTAAAAAAATATTTCTTCACAGCCGGATGAATATTAAAAAGAAAAAAGAAAAGAAAAGACATGAGCATTAATTAATGAATGTAGACGTGTTGTTGAGAAGTGTTTTTGGCTTTTCTCTCTGCATGAACTGTAGAATTACAGCGTTTGTATCCCCTCTACAGTGTGCCCCATATTGCTTTGACTCACTGCAGCTGGCCCTACTGCGCAAGTTCACATGTTAACAACGAATTTATACCTTTTTAGGCAAGAAATAGGAGAATATTAATTATACCATCTGAATTCCTATGCCGACAGTTGTCCCCGTCAAAACTTTTAATGTCCATTTCTCCGGAATCATATAAATCATCATTCCTGTGTTCCAATGAGTTTTTTTTTTTTGTGGCTTAGATTAGCATTAATCAATAATTAAACTCAGATTATGAGCATAATCATGCTCAGAACTTCATATTCCAATGGAGAATGGAGTCTGGTACTATAGAGCAAGCTCCCCTTTCATTTTGCGACACAGTAGAATCTACTGTTCCATCTACATTCTCATATTGTCATTTTTGTTTGATTATACTATCTCTGATTCTTAATAAAAGAGTTAGTTTGATATTCAAATTTGTTTTAAATTTAAAATTTCAAATCCATTTTATTTATCATATTTAATTTTTTTTTAAAGTAGTCATAATAGTAGTTACGCATTTTAAAAGTTCCATCAAATGATAGTTCCAGTTAACACAGATAATTAATGGGGGGTTTTAAAAAAGATAACATCTATTTATTATAAAAAACTAATTTAACCTACTTTTTAAATTTACTTAAATTAACCAACTAGATCTTATATTAAAAACCAGAGCTAGTATTTGATTTTTATCTAATTTTGGTAATTCAAATCATGAAAACAATTTTGTCCAAGAAAAAAAAAGCATGAATACAATTCCTTCGTGCTTTGGGGAAGAAAATATAACCACAATTCTTAACTAATCCTTTCCTTGGGCCCACCAGTATACAAAACCCCAAGGCAATATGATGGGCCATCACATGCCAGTACTCCTATTTTATTCTGGACCTTTTTTGTCTTTTGGGGAGTTATAGATTTTAGAAGAAATAAAAGAGAAAAGGCCCAACTGATTTGGAAAAAAAAAAAGAGTTAATACCAACTTTGATTGTTTTTATTTTGTTTTTGGTCTCTCAAATTTTAAATAATAAGTTTTGATCTTTCAAAAAAATTTTAATAATATTTTTTCCTATAATTTAATAAAAATTTAAATCATTTTACCCTTTTTATGATATGAAATTACAGAGATTAAAACTAAAATAAAGATATAAAAAAAAAAACTATTAATGGAATGTGTATTGTGAATTAAAAAGCCGTCATCTAAGTTGAGATGGCCGAGTTGGTCTAAGGCGCCAGATTAAGGTTCTGGTCCGAAAGGGCGTGGGTTCAAATCCCACTCTCAACAATTCTCTCTTTTTTCCCCTCTCTGAAATTAAACTAGTGCCTTCCCCAAAGATCTAACTCGACACCGAAACGCGAAATCAGTCTGGAGCTTTTGAATGTAATTCTGACGCTCCATATCAACTAGTTACCATTCTTCTTTTCTATATAAAACACCAAACATATATAAGCTGTTTACATCATCATGCTATGTACTATCCAGCAACGTATAAAGCTACAGAGGTGCTCATCAAATCCAAGTCTTGGACTCTCACTTGCCTAATTATACCTCCACCTCTCATTTTCTATAGTTTTCTTTTACACACAGCCAAACCAAAACGCTTAGATACTGACACAGCTTCACAATTCATCAGACCAGTCACTAAGCTCACTTTCGTAGAACAAGCTATCCACGATCCGATCAATCACAGAATCGATGAAAGTGTTGCATCCGATTGTGAACGCCTTGCTCACTCTGTTTCGAGCACTTGAGAACCACGCAAATATGGCCGCAAAAGCTACCGCTCCCAAACACACCCCTCCTGCTTCCACTATCCCTTCCATCTCCATCTTTCTGAACACTGAGTTCCCCGTCACGATTTCCATCGTCAATGTCCCTGCAAACACAAGCTTCACCGAACCCCCAAGTGTTATTCTTACTAATCCATTGCTTTAAAATGATCGATCATTTAAAAATATTAGATGATTCATTGTGGATTTCTTCTTTTCCTCTTTGAAATTGCAAGTGATTAGTAAGTTGAGAGATTACCATAGCCAGGCGACCTGAGATGATCTCGAAATCATGGCTTTTCCGAGAGCTCTCAATATATTCAGACAGGGTGGCAAAGAAGGGGGACACGTCATCGGCGGCATCAACGCCGTCGTTTCTAGTCCGGATCACGCCTCCCGACCGATCGGACCCGTAAGATCTCAGGTTACACAGACGGGGCTGGAGAACGATGTTTGTGGCTTCTAACTCCGCCGGCTTGGGTTTCGGAACGGGAATCTGACCTGGAACAAACTGCTCCTTCGACCGAACCGACGGTGCTGGGGGCCGCAGCTGGCAGTGCGCAACACGCGCCGAAGATGCCATGTTAAAACGGGATGGAGAAGAGACCTCTGCAGATTCCGTGAATCTTAGAGAGGTCGTTGGCGTGAACAATTTGGCGCTATGAAAACTGGAACGGAAGGTGGTGGTAGGACTGAATGGCCATTACGTGTCAAATGCTGCACTGGGAACGTGGTTTTCGAACACTGGATAAACGTTTTAAGGAATGGCTCGTAATAAAGGGGAATGAAAGCTAGTTGTTTGGACTTTGGAGTGTGCGAAGATTCCAGAGAGCAAAGGGCTTCCCATTCTCACGTTGAGTCCATGTTAGAAACTCCAACACGGAATGCGTGACCCACCAGGGTACGAGAATTCGTGAAAGAAGGAAAGAGACAAAACTTGGTAAGGCGGAGGCTATATATGTCATTTCATTTATAACGATATTTTGATTTCTCAAGGACTCCCTCCGTTCCTTTCTTAAGAGTTAATTAGTGGAATAACGTTAGTAAAAATTTTGATTAAAATGATTTAGAGACAATAAATATGTAAGAAATGATTTTTTTTTAAAAAAATATTTTTATTTGTGAGGACATATAGTGTAAAAGAGAGAATTGACCATCTAAATTCTAAACAATTTACGTGATAATAAATACAATAATATTAATATGGGTAATTAATGGGAGAAAATAGAAATTTTAAAAAAAGAGAGACAACCTCAAGTGACTTTTATAAATATAAGTAAGTTATACCAAAAAAAAAAACTAGTTTTCTTGTTATAAATTCACTGTCTATCACTTCAAAAGACACCAGGATACCACCGCAGACTTCCTTGCAAGACCTTACAATAATTAGATCAAGAGGTTGTGTTATGGGCTCACCATTCTTCGAGCCTGCTTCACAGTCAAAATGGGCCAGAAGTTAGACCAACTCGGGATCAGGCCCATCGCACCGAGATCTCCTTCGTTCCCTCTCATGACTAAAACACTGTTGGGTTCACAATGGTCCTTTCTGCAGCCCCTAATTCTTCCCATCCGCCTCGCATTCTAACGAGATCCTAACTTATCAAGGGGATTTAGGTCTAATAGCAGGAGTTAATCTCTCATAAAGTGATAAAACAAGGTTTGAATCACAGTTAGGAGAGATACCTATATTTAGTACCTGACATTGACAATGTCTTGAATAGGATTTAGGAGGATACACATGTGTAGCAAAAAACAAATAAATAAAGAAATCCTAACTCTCATGCGTGTTGTTGCCCAAAAAACAAAATACATTCATTGCGTGTTTGGCATTCCTTCAACAACAACAAAAAATCACATTTAAATTTTATAAATTTCAGACGCTTTCGAAGTGTCTCTCTCCTTCTAAAACGCATCCGTATTGAAAAAAAATGGACTAATTAGCTTCAAGCTTTTCTTTGCTTTTTCCTGCCAATCCAACCATGTGGGATCTAATATTTCAGCATTATGGAATTCAATTGAAGTGAGTTCTTTGAACAATTTTTGTTCCCCTATTTACTAGATTCGGACAATTCATTTTTTTTTGGCCTATAATCCTCCTATTGAAAAGCAATATTATTCGAAAATGGCTTGTGTACATTGAAGAAAAAACATATTAAGTGCAAACCCAACCCAATATTATACTGGCCAGAATAATAACTAACACATCAAAGTGGCAAAAGGAGGAAGGACTATTCTCATAAAAGGAAGCCCAAATTGGCGTTTTTTTTTTCCACTAGATCCAACTCCTGTTAGTAGCTCAAAGTGGCGTTGTTTTCATGTACTTCATCATTACGGAAGAGATAGCTTTTCCCAATGAAAAGACCATTCATCTACTAAAAAGAAAAGTTTCTTATTCCTTAGACGAAAAGCTATGTAGCCATAAAATAAAGACTAAAATGAAACAGAAATGAAACCCTCGTTTATTCCATATTTTGGACTTATGAAACGGTATATGCTACAAGAAACATGTGAAAGAATTGAAATCTTAGAATAAAGCATTATTATGTACGGATTATATAATTAAAATTAGAGAAGCTTCAGGCGTGTGCACACTTACCATTAAAAAGGTTATAATAGCTTGTTACTGTGCAACTTCGATTGATTAAAATGGTTCGCCCTGTGACGCTAACACATTAAGTTAGATTCAACACCCTTGTTTGTTCTATAACAAGCTTGCTCCCCGAGTTCAGGCTTTGGTTACCCGCCTTTAGGGTTAATTTTCCATCCATTTAGCTCAGGACCACTTCCAAAGTACTACTTCCCGATCTACTTTAGAGTACATATGACATTATAACTTACATCTTAATTGTCAATTAGATCTTATATTTAAAACTAGAGGTGGTAGCATATTAAATACGCTATTAATTTTTAACTCGCCGAATAAGTCATTGGAGAATTACAATCAAGTTCTAAGAAAAAAATAATTACAAAATAAGTTCTAAAAGTTGTCAACCTGTCATTGTCTACTTTGAAACTTGTTATTATAGGCTGATAAGGTTGTTATTAAAACTTTTTCGTAATTATTTCTCTTTCTTGAGATCTAATCATAATTCTCCCATAATTCATGCACCTTTGGTCTTATTTATAAGTAAAAGAAATTACTACCTCTAGTCATTAATATAAAATCTCTTTTAACTTTTATTTTAGTTCTAATTATAAAAAATCTCAATCCATTTTATTTTTTATATTTATCTATTTTTTTCTCAAAAGGGTCTTTCTAGTAATGGTAGTTCTACTTAATACACTTGATTAGTAAGGATATTTTAGGAAAAACAACACATATTTATTATAAATAACTAACTTAACTACTTATACTCAAATTAGTCAATTAGCTCTTATATTAAAGATCAGAAGTAATATGTTTTAATTTATCAATTATGTCATTAAATTTTTCACAATTTTGTAATGATACACTAGATTGACATTTTTATTGCGTTTAGATTGACCTTTTTTTTTAGTTCCGTACAGAGCTCGTAGATTTCACTGGTTGTTGAGAAAATTTTATTGGCCTTTTTTTTTTTTTTTTAATGGTGGACGGTTAGATATCTGCCCTTCTTAACATGTTTAAGAAATATTTCTTCCGTTATGGACTATCAAGTGATACAGGAGTCACTAACAGGAGTTGATCTAAGTGGTAAGCGGCTTGGTACTGTTTAAGCGAAGTCTCGAGTTTGAGCCTCAGCGTACGTAGAAATCCCTGTTGGGAGACTCACTCACCACAGCTAGGTGCGCGACGTAGGTTGAATCCAAATGTAGTCGAAACAAAATTCCGATGAGTTGGGTGGGTAAAAAAAAAAAAAGTGATATAGGAGTCAAATCTGCACCATCATTACATCTTGAATGAATGTATTTTGTTACGTATTTTTTTTTGTTGGTGTTTTTTTGCTGAAAAAATTTGTATTATTAAGGCCCACAATAATTACTGTAAATAGTATTTTGTCTTATAAATTATGCGGCTAACTGTCTCTTCTCTTTTGTTAGCGTCTAAAAAGTAATGTGAAATCCCTGTAAATGTCCACCACCAATTTTGCCAACGGCCAATGCGCGTGTGCAACACTCGCGCAATTGTCTCCGTATGCAAGTTGCAGCGTTTAGCCCTCGTTCAATGCATGGCCATTTAAAATGTTTTTAAAACACTAAAACCGTACTCCGCTCGGTCATGTCAAAAACGATTATGGTCAGGAAAGATAATCAATTGTGAGAGAAACTTTTGAGTATATGAGTACTTAAAAAATACTACTTCCGATTCTAATTATAAAAATTAGTTAACTAATTTAAAAAGATTAATAAAGTAAATTGAATTAATTATTTGTTTTAAATAAGTGTAATCTTTTTTAAAATATCTTTACTAATTAAGTGTATTGACTAAAATTATAATTATTAGAAGGACCATTTTGAAAAAAATTGAGTAAATATGAGAGAGAAAGTGGATTGGGGTCTTATATTTAAAATCAAAATAAAAATCAAACAAGGTTTTATATTAAGAATCGAAAGTAGTACTACATTATTTATATAAGATCTTGTTTAATTTTTATTTTGATTATAAATATCAGATTTTAATTTATTTTATTTTTCATATTTATATATTTTTTTCAAGACAGTCTTTCTAACAATGATAGTTATAACCAGTATCTTAATTGGCAAAAATATTTTTAAAAAGATAACACATATTTATTACAAATAACTAATTTAATTTTTTTCTTAATCTCCTCAAATCAGTTAATTAGTTTTTATAATTAAGATGTGAGGTAGTATTTTACTACTTTCCAATCATACTCTTCAAATATAGAAAAGAAAAACTTTATTTAAGATACATTTAATCACTTAATTTAATTAACTTCTTGAAATAGGTACGAGAGGGAGTACTTGCAAAACAGAGGAAAAACTAATAAATACTCTTACCAAATTTATTATAGAAATTACTTGAGAATTAAATTTAAATCTGAATATAAAATTTCAATTCATTTTTTTTTTAATATTTGTTATATTCTCTCAGACTAATTTATTTAATTTATAAATAAATATATAATATAATATTACTCAATACTTTTAGAAAATAAAATCATATTTTTTATAATTAATTAATTAATCTAGCTTTTTCAGACCGCTCAAATGAATTGGGCAGGTCTTATAAATTTATTTTGGACAAAAGAGTAGATGTTATATTAATGATCAAAGAAGTACTTAGCAAAAGCAAAGAAAAGTAATAATTGCAAAATGTGTTTGTCATTTAACTTGTATAATAAATTTATTTTTATCATAAACGGACCAGAAGGAAATAGTTCACCTTTTGAGTTTTATATAGGTTTTTTGACCAACTATTTATTATGTTTAATTTTTATTTTGAATTTTACTTTCACTTCTAAAGTTAACGTAACTCTTCAATTCTATTTAAATTGTTTTTCCATCTAATATATTTCAAGCTAACTAATGTTTTCTGACCCATTTTTAGTTGAGTATTTTTACCTAATATATTTTTAGTATTCCTTAAATATATAAACATAATTGTTATTTATTCATTTTTATCATTAAATTAATTTATATTTTCTTAATAAATATACTTAATTTTGTTCTTATGCTAATTACACCCAATTTTTCCGTCAATGGTTGTAGGCTGTCATGCCCATCCCCACACAGATAAAATAGGTAAATATTTTATATGGAAACACGCAAGTTGTTTTAATAATTCGGTAATGAATATTTTTAAAGCTAATATTTTAATTGTTGAAAGGTTTAGATTAAACATCATTTTCATCACATAAAAACCACAAATGATGGAATGTGTCAATTCAATCCTTATCAAGGTGGGTTTTTTTGCTTCGAAGTTGTGTTGTGTGTGGTTGTTGACTTTATATTTTTAGGGTCACTTTATTCAATTTGCATTAAATTAGAACTAATTTGAAGAAGATAATTAACTAAGGCTATACAAGGTAATTTATTAACCCAACTACACAAAAAAAAAAGTTATCCCAGCATACTACAAACAACTGTAAACTCAATCGCATTGATGCATTTAATAAATATTTATATTACAAAATAAAAAGCAACTATTTTTTGCAGTTTGTATTTAACAAAAAGATCAACTAAACTATAACTAATTTAGGATTTCAAAATTTATCCTCCGAAAATAAAAAAAATATTTCCAAATTTTAGCTAAAGTTAGATTATTAAAATGTCAATTTTACCATTATTTTCCTTCCTTTGATACCTTTTTTCCCCCCATTTTTTCGGGTCATGAAGAGAGAAAAAAAATTAACCAGAAAAGAAAAGAAACAAGGAAGAGCGGTGTCTACTGTCGAGTACCTTCTGGCATGTCAACGTCTACCAGGCAGTAGAAAAGGATGGGCGGAATCTGAAGCGAGTTCTAGCACGCGCAGAAGGAAGCGCGTGAACCTTCAGCCTGAATTTCTCATAGAAATGACTGAAAATCCACCATTTTTGTGCCAGTGACCCAGAGGGAATCCTTTCTCATCACTCTCCCTCGTGTTGAAGTTTACTTCAATTCAAAGTTCAACTTCAACCCGTCAACGAATCAATGTTCTTCTCTCTTTCTTCTTAAATTTGCTATCTAAATTACTATGTCCCCAGATTATTGTTAATTACTATGTTCGATCCTGGGGACGTGCTTGCCTTTCAGAGCTCTGGGATTCCATGGCTGATTTGGATTCAGCTGGTGGTTCTGTTTCTCCTCGTCGCTCTTCTATATTGTTTCACCGTCTTCGCCTTGGATTCCTCCGACGATGCCTCCACCGTCGCAGCCACGGAGGGCCCCACCGCTGCTGAATCTGCATCTACCAGTCGCTTCCTTTTCGATGAGATTCGACAGGTAGAAAAACCCAGTGGTAAACACGATCCCTCGACCACTACTTTCGTAATCAACCGAAGACTGGATACACAGGTACCGAATTTTTCTTTCTTGCTATATATTTTTAATATCTTCCTCTCATTTCGCAGAATTTGGGTTTATGATCTTGATATTTAAACTTAATGTATTTCTTGGTCTTCATCTAGTCAAAGAAATCGCGGTGTTTCGGCTTGGCATAGATTGTTTTCCTTTTCTCTTCGTTCTCTTTTGACATTGATGTCTCGATCTGTGGAGGAGGGATATGAACCTTTTCTTTTATTGTTAACATTCTTAAGTTCTTAATTCACCCTCTCAGAAACCTAGTTATCGTGGAAACGAAGAAATTAGATGGCATTTGAAATCTTGATTTTCTCTTACTCCAAGCAACAACCGCATCGTGTTTATCCATAGCAATAATTAGATGGTTTAATAGTTCTTGTTCATCTGATTGATTCTTCCTTCAGATTTTAGCTTTAACCTAATAGCTAGTATTTGAATTGGACGTAGAGGATGAAAGTCATCACCATCCTTGAAGTATTCCACTCCTTTCAGATTTGGGCCCTCTAATGTTCTTATTTATCATTCTGCATTGTATATTGCTTATGTTTGGGTATTTTCTAATTTTGGGACTTCGAAGATAAGGAAAGTTCTTGTTTATTCTGGATAACGTATCCCTAATTAGATGGAGAAAGAAGTGAGTAGGATTGGTCCCAAGAAGTGTTTTCAAGGACAGATTGTAATTATCGACAAGTTTAGATATAACTCGATTTAACCTAGACCTATGCAATTACAAATTGTCCATTGGCTTCTAATACCCACCCAAAATTTCTTTTTTCTGCCACTGTTCTCTGCCTTCCCTGTAGCGTGTATTTGTTTAGGAATTTGGTAGCCCCTCTGGATTGGCTCAAAATGGCTGAGATTTGCTAATATTAGAGGGACAGTATAGAAAGTACATTAGAGATAGATCCAGTGGAAATGGAGTTTTGCTAAGGACTAATAGATCCGAAACGTTTTCTCATTTGATTGATCCTATTTATGCTCATCAAGTGTTCGACATCCATTTATAATTATTCTATTAAAAAAAATTTAAAAAACTGTGGTGTTCTGTTGGATGAGATCTATAATCTAAAGTTCTAAACTACATAATAATCCTCCTGGTTTTGATTCAGTCTTGCATTATAATCGTGCTAGCATCATTTTGGGACGTATAAAGTTTTTTTGCCTTGCTGGCTTAAACAGTGGCTGCTAAGGCTACAAACATTTGCACGTTGCAATTATGTTCTCGTTCATTATTGAACTTGCCCAGCTTAAAATCACTCTGGTTTTCTTTCATGTCGTTTACCTAGTCGAAAAGCAAAGATCTCTGATAGATTATCAAAATGTGATGTCCTTAAATTCCTGAATCCTGAGAGCTAGGGAATCCATGTTTATTTATAACTCTTACATTGAGAACAGATGACTGATACACGCACAAATAGCTTGTCATTGTACTGTTGTGATGGGAATTACATAATTTTGCAGGGGGGAGAGAATCGCAGTATAAAAGGTGAAGTATCATCAGGAACAACGAGAAGGATAGTGAGTGCAGAAGAATTTGGAGAGAGGGAGGGTTCCTCCCGGTTCCACCCTTGCCATTATTTCCAGTTAGCTAGGGTTGCCTTTCTCAAATGTCTGGGTTTGGACCCTGCACCTGACTCCCCTCCTACCCAAAGATGCAGAAAACCAAAACAAAGCTGATTCTTACTTCATATGTTGTCATATCATTAAATGATCCCACGAATTTATCAACATAATTAGCATCAGTTTTATTCAGTGCTCTGTATAATCTTCCTAGTTCCTTACTTCTGCTCGAATCCGAATTTCCCATAATGGTCTCACGCTCATCATGATTTATGGCCACGGTAAGAATTTAAAGAACAGACTTCTGATAAAAGAATGGGATTGGACTCGTGGTATGATATTTATTCAATTAAAGGACGGTAAACTTTCGGCTGAGTAATCTGACGCTTGATTGTATTTTGGGACTGAACCTGGCACCTGGTGGAACAGACGAAAGTCACGAAAATGATGGGGTTTATGTACAATTTTAATGTTTAATCTTAACAAGCCGTTCTGACTATGACGGGGACTCAGGGCAGGAGAAAAGAAAACGTTAAAATAGGATCTCCCGACCGAAATGTTGTTGTTATTTGATAATGAACAGGCTTCCACAACATTCCAAAACGATCCTTGGTGTATGATATAACGTATTCATTTTAGCAGAATATTATAGAAAGTGCAGGGTGCAGTTTATAGGAGTTCAAATTCCAAAACCCTCGTCTTTTAATACAAGCTGATATAATTGTATCTGAATTAGTCATGGAAAGCACGAGAGCAAGATGTAAGGGGAAACTGATAAATTGGAACCGAAAATGCACGTGAAGGTACCCGAAGCGGCACGCGTCTAATTGCTGCAACATGTTGGAAAGCTGAAGCATGAAGTGGCGTGTCAATAAGCACTCTTTTAAGAACCGATGCAGCAAAAGAAAGGGGAAGGAGCTAAATGGTATTTGGGGGGAAAAAACACTATGGAGACGGAAAGAGAGAGGGCTTTCAATTTATACAAGCCCTGTTATTTCATAGAACGATTGGTGAAGGCTGTTTCCAAGTGCCTTGGTCTCGACTCTGCAACTGAAAAGAAATACGGAGAAGGAACATCACGAAACCTCAGGAAGCCATCAAGACCACCATTAACCAAAGGGCAAGGTGGCCAAGTTAACGTTTCTACTACTTGAATTTGCAGCCCCATAGGTTTTAAACTCTCTCTCTCTCTCTCTGCTTAATAATAATGTTAGCTCTGTGTTCGTCTTTCTAGCTTTATGGGTTTCTTCCTCCCTCCCTGTTCTTGCTGCGCATGCGAGAATCTGGAAGTCTTAATTTGAGGGTTTTGTTAAACAAGGTTTGTTTTTTTTTTTGGGGGCCTTTTATTATTGGACGTCTTAATCAAGTACTATACTGAAAGAGGCAGCAGGGGTTCTGCCATTTTAATGGTTCAATTAGATGTTGGGCCATCGTATTTGTGTTCAAAACGTATCAATAGCTGAACTTACTATAAAATATGAATATTGACATCGATGCACGTCTAACCCCGATGAATATGAATAGAAACAGTAATCATGGTCTAACCTCGATGCACGTCGTCCCCCTGGTCTCATTGTTTCTGCTTCAAATATCAAATGGCTGAGCTCTCTTTTGTTTCCCCAAAAAATTAGGTAAACTAGTTGCACTGAGTATCATCTAGTCAGAGACATCATCATATTTGATGTTGAAAATTGTTAGGGCCTCAGGTAATGGCCCCTCCCGATTTTTTTTCCTTTCGGCCAACGGTCCCTCCATTTGATCTGGCGGTCATATCAGTCCTCATCATACCCTTGCAACATCAGCGTTCTTTGATTGGGGAAAAAAAAAAAAAATTCTACACCTGAGAACTAGTATGTACTTTTACCCTATAATTTTATTTATTATTATAAAAAAACAGTTTACTTTTATCTAGATTATTTATTGTTTTTTCATTTATATCCTTGTTAAAACAAGGAGAGAAATACTGGTAACACATCCAATAATAAATGAACTATTTTAATCAATTTCCTGGAGGTTATTATTAGAAAAAATTTATGTCTACCCACATACTTGAAGTTTCTAACTAAACTAATCTACCTTCTTGATATTGAGGAAAAAAGGTATTTATCTTATTAAAAAATGAAGACTAGATTCCATTCATCATCATTCAATCACACAGAAAATGAAAAATGTGATAAAAAGAAATGCCTTATTCGGCCTTCAAAATATAAAATCTTTGACAAGTTCTGCAATTCACAGACCGCACATAATATAGCACTTTCTCATATTCCATAAACGCATAGTATGACAGTAACATATTTAGCATGCCATGAACATTACCTACACAAAAATAAAAACGACGTTTGAAAAAAAAAATGCTGAACTTGACATATGCGAAGAACCACGACAGGAAAGATGGACAAACCCTATATTAACCCACAAATCAACAGAAAATCATTAGATCCAAACAAAAAAAAAATCAGTAACCAATGTATTCGAGAATCTGAAAAGGTCCCTCAACCCCTTTATGGGAAGAACTATTCCAGAGTTTATCGGCATCTGGTTTCCAGAGTGCCAAACTCCTTTATACCAAATACGCCGTGAAGCATCTTCGATTCTATTCCACCTTAATGCGTTGTCATTAGTCTAAAGGGAAATGCATAATCCATAACTATTTCCACGTTCTCATGAAAAAGAGAGGAACAAAAAATATACAGAAGAGAACGTCTATATTGCTCAGCAGGAACATATAGCATCTTCTTTGGCCCTAACTCTTTCTGCTTCTAGTGATGTAGTTAAGAGCAAACTTTGAAAAATGGGTAAGAGTGAAAAACATCTGCAAGATTGTACGACCCTTCACAAGACCCTCTCTCAAGCCCCTAGCATTTTTTGCTACGAGAGGCTCAACTGGCTGGGCTCTCGGGCTCGCCCCTGCCTGCAATGAAGCTAACCAAAGTGATCATGAAGTGAAATTCTTTGCCACAGCCCCAAATTTAATGACAGAAGTCTTATTTTGATCATAGAAAATAGTCTAATTATTAATCCAGTGCTTCAAACTTTTTGCATCACTTTAGTAATCCAATGCATGATTTCACTCTAATTTTCCCTTTCTAGGAGTATTAAGACAATAAAAAATTCTTCGAAGATCAGATAATTTGATTCAACCAGATCATATTCTCAGATGCTATGAATTGATACAAAATGTTCATGAAGCATATTAAAGTAACGGTCATGACATAAGAACCAAAATAGATTTTTATTTTCATTTTAAAAGAATCTTATGTCTAAAATTTAGACAACTAGATTTTGCAGCATAATTAGGAAAGTACCTGATGAAGCCATGGTTGTGAAACCTCGAAGTCTCTCTTCAGCTACGCGGACTGCTCGAGTGGAGCTCCTCACACCTTGGGTAATCTCTTGACTGCAGATTTTAAGTAATCAAATATGAAAGCTGTATACTCATATCATAGATCAGCTTGATAACTCACTTTAATTAACGTAAATAACGCTTTAACTCAAGAATAGCAGCATTTTTATTAAGAATAATAATCGCCATATAGTAGTTTACTGATATTTTTTTATCAGCAAAATGAATTTGCAGTTAATAATGATACCCAACATCACTGAGCTCCGTTGTCAAGTCGCATATTTCCATCCCAGATAGTCGAATGGCAGCCATTGTATCAGGAAGCTCCTCCCTTGTGGAATCCATCAGCCTCTCCATTGATTCTGCTGCTCTCTTGAAAGCCTTTATTAAGAAGGAACATTGCAATTTGAATACATTGGTCTAAATTAATCCCTCCAAAAGCAATCCAATAAGATAAAAAGTCATGGAAGCCAAGTTTTAAGAACCCAAACCAGAAGCGTGGGAATTGCAGAACAAAACAGCCATGTGGTAGATATTGCCGTCTGCACAACAGAACAAGACATGACTTTACCAGTTACATCTAACTAAAATTACAAGCAAAAAGAGGGAGAAAAATAGTAATATCCGAAGAGTCTATGTAGCGAGAGGAAATATAAGAAGTTACAAAAGTTCCAACAAAAAAGCAACCGGCACATGAATTCTGTCTCCTTCATCTATTCGTTCATGCATTAATAGAAACGACACAAAAGAATGCGACTCTGGCTAACATCTCCATATCATTATATCGATCATATATTTTTTCCCTCGTTATATCTCTTCAAGTGCTCTATTTGTATAATTATTCCTATCATTATATATATTCATTATGTCCCTTCAGATATAATACATACATTCACAAAACATCTCTCTTCCAATGTACCATTTCTACCATATACAAGTGCATGCACCACATGATACGCATTATATACATTCACTTTTGTGAAGCAGGGTTCCGGATTTACCACATCATAACAGCTATGAATTTATTGCAGGATAACGAAATAGAATTCTGAAATAGAATTAACAAGGAAATTCCGGAAACGAATTTGGTGAAGCTGAAAGAGAACCCACAAGTGAAAGTAACAGAACCAAATAAAAGAAAGAAAGAAAAGTAATATACCGCGCAAGCGATGACATTGAGAAGAGCGATATGGCGATTGGTAAGATTCCAGTGAGAGAGATGAAGAGAAGGAGAAATTGGAGAAGATCCAACGGAGAAGGTGTAATGCGAATGCGAGGGCTCGGAAGTCGAGGGAGCAGCTGCATTAGAATGCGATTGTAGGGTCAAAGAAACGAATGGTAGAGGAGGTCTTCTCCTACAGAGTAGTCTCCGACGGCCGGCGTCGATGTTGTTGCCGGCGAAAAGATTCTTGGAAGGCGGACAAAGTGGTGATTTCGTTGCTCGCACTTGCAGAGAGCTCGCCATTTCTGGCTCTCCGCGATTCAGTAATCCTGAAGACGACGACCCAATACAAGAACGGAACGATTTTGGTTCTAATAGAAACTATAGTCAATGAATTATAACAAACTAACAAAGTAATCTATTCTTCTCTCATCATCGCCATCTCTTGAATTCAAGAATGCAAAATACTCTATCGGGAAACTGAGAATTCCTAACTGCTGAATCAGCAAAAATTAGCCTCTCTATGGACCTGGCATCACGCTACGCCCCCAAATTTGTTTTTCAATTTCTTTTTTTTTTTGGATGTTTTAAAGAATTTTAATTTTAATTTTAGAATAAGCTAAATAAATTAATTAAGTATAATTAGTGTAAAAAATTTTAGAAGAGTACGTTGACTGTTGACAAATGATAAGACGTCTAAAATTTTGCTCAAATTTAATTTTTTTGAGCAAATGTCCTCTTTATTTATTACTAGCCATAGCTTCCCAAAATATTCTCCAAGCAAGTTTTGGAGAGTGTCTGGAATGTTTTTACAGAAATCCATGCAAATTTCCATTGTACACTTAGGGGGTGTTTGGCAAAACCAAAACCACGGTTTCATGATTTACTTCGTAATCCGTAAAAACACTTCTAAAACCATGGTTTGGTTTCTATCCAAACACCTCCTAAGTATACAATGAACTCTGTAAAATTATTTTTAAATATCTATTTTAGAGATGTTTAAATAAAAACCAAGTCATAATTTTAAAAATAATTTTACAATGTACAAAATATTTGAAAGAAATTTTATCTTAATTTACATAAAAGCATTTTATACTCATCCAAACACTTTTGTAGTAAACGTCACTTGTATCAAATTGAAGAATCCTGCTATCGAAAAAAGAGTTTGAGGAATCCTCACCGACACATTCAACACATTTAATTAATAGTATAACGAAAGTAATATCAGCGCAACAAATTCAAGTATTTAAATTTTTAAAATGGGAACTAATAACACTCCGGTACTAAATATGAGTAACTTGTAAGGAAAAATTTTAATCTTAAATATAATATATTTATAATATATTTAATATTTGCTTTTCAATTTCACCGTTATTTTATTTGTATTGGAAAGAGAAAAAAAATATAAAAATAATTTGAAAACGTAGAGAGCAAAAACAAGAGTAAAATTCAAAATTTTTGTTAATTTAATACATTTCCTAATATGTGAAAATATGTTACAAATAACTTATATTATGAATCAGAGTAGTATAATTTTAACAAGATGCATGAATTCAAAACGGATAAAATATAAAAACTCCCATATCATTAATTCATCATTAACCAAGTAATCTTCCGTCAGAAACTTGCGAGTTTCATGCTATTCGCTTAACCTATACCCATGCTATGCGCTTTACACAATGGAGAAGCTTCTCCTCCACAACTAGGAATATAAAACATATAAACTTTAAAGTCATAAAATTTAGGACCAAACTTTGTCACGCATAAATGAAAAGCATAACAAAATATTTTCGGAGCACTTTTTCCCTCAGATTCTTCCTTGAACTGTAAGCATTTAACTTGTAGGTTTTGCGGCTACAATATATTTAAGGGTTATTTGAATAAAAACCCAATTATGATTCTAAAAATAATTTTACAATATACAAAATAAATATATAAAAAGTGTATCTTGATTTACGAAAAAGTTTTTTTAAAAAGTACTTCTGCAGGAATACAAACAACCCTTTAATTGAGGAAAAAACCTGTCAGCTTCCCCTATACATCCTTTTTCCTTGTCTTATAGAATACTTCAGCTGTACATTGCTATGGCCTTAAGCCAGCATTATGAATACTGAAATACGAGGATCTGCGAGAATGCTAACAGAATGGATACCCCTGAGAAGACTTTCTTTGCCATTTACATATCGCATATTTACAGAATAATGATACCCTCTAACTTAACCTGCAAAATTCTTCATTCACCGATGGCTACTTCCTTCGTGGCCTGTGTTTAACCCCCCAAAAACTAATTACACGTCAATAATGATGTCAGCATTTCAAAGTCCTGAATAGAATTTCCCCTACACTAAACCCCCCACCCCCACTTCCCCCCTCTATTTCCCATCTGTGTTTCATTTCCTCTGTGCAATGTCATTTTTCAAATCTGGGGTTCATTGATAATCAAATAATCAGTCACTGACGGCCTAAACTTCCACCAGAAAGGCCAAGCAAACCCTCAGGTGAAGGACTTGTAGTCTGCATTCTAACCGATTCGGGTAACGTCCGTCACCGTTGCATTGCAGAAGAAACATCTCTGGCAGTTTAAAAGGTGCCTGGTAATACAGCCATAGCAAGACTTGTGCGAGCAAGGCGCAATTCGGGCATTGGCTTCACTTGCATAACAAATGCAGCACATGCCATCATCAACATCTGCATCCTCCACAATATCCATTTTCTCATGATGAGCTCCCGTGCGGCAAGTAAGGAGGCTCAGAAAATTCTCTAGTTGCTCATATTTTGCAATGTAAGTGCCCCCCCTACATAGTCCATCCTGATAAAATGAAAATCACAGACAGTGAATCTATGCATGATGTCAATAAGATTCATCTTTTAAATTAATATACAACCACTTCAGAGATCTGTGTGAAACTGAGCAAATTTCAAATAAAAGCAGGAGAATCCCAAATTTATTCAACAGCTCACATTTCATTTTGCAAATGGTTCGTACTCCACACCAGTGAGACTGTCAGAGGTTATTATAGAAATAAGACTTCCGATAAAATGCAGAACTTCAAATGACTTCAAAGATCTCTGGAACTTATAAAGCTCTACTCCAAAAGAGAAAATCTACTGACACAGAAGCAGATCCGCATAAGAACCAGAACCAGAAATAAAACACTTATTTTGTGCCACTAGCATATCTTTTCTCATAACAGGTCCCGGCAGCATGACCCTAGTATACAGTTTTAAGACAGTTCAATTAAATATACGTCTAAACTACTTGAGACTTGCATGAAGTTGAAGAAAGGATACATTAAGCAGGAAAATGCATAAAGACTCGAGGACTAAGATTCAACATGGTCAAAGAGTGATAATATCTAACCCAGTTATAATCCAGAAGATACAGGAATCCACATTGAACAGTATCCGGACAGTCCATGCTTGCAAAGATATCCACAAGATCATTGCTCTCCTGGCATTCTGCCTTGTTAGAGGCATCCAATAAATTTAAGATTATCCCTACGAGCGGTGCCAGAATCATGCCTCGATTTACTTTCTCCGAAGTTTGGCCAAATCTTCTAAGAGATCTGGAATAATGGAACCCAATTTATCAAATAGCATAAATGAAAACTACATTAAGTTAGCCCGCATAGTCTCAATTTTTCAAGACACTGATAAAATAACAAGATCTGATATATAATACTAAGGAACAATGCAGTTAAATAGCAGATTCGAGTTAAAAAAGATAACTTCCATTTCCCTGTCCTGGTGGTTTATAACCTCAAGTTACAAGCTCAGAACTTACAGGTCAAAAAATTCACCGTCTGCCGCAGAAGTAATGTGATTTAAGATAAACACAATCAACTCAGTCAACCTTCGAAGATTTGTGTCAGGTCCTAACAAGAATGCTTGAGGAATCTCACGAGTATAGAACTCCAGGATCCGTGCAAGATTGCATGAAAGATCAAATATAACACAGCATTTCCTTTGCTGGAATTCTATAACCTGCGATAGGTGTATTTCACCAAATAATTACAGAATGAAAAGTAGATAGCCAACAGAACATTATTAGAATATCTGCAAATTTGATACAAATTAATTTCAATATTATTGACATGTAACATCTTGAAAACAAAACTAAAACTGCTTAAAACGGATAACCTCCACAATAACAAGTGCATTTCATAACAAAAAATCCAAGAACCCAAAGACTTCCAGTTCCAGCCATGCAAAGAAACAGATAAGTAACAAAGTACTCCTCCGGTCCTTAATATAAGACCCAATTGTTAAGTTGATTTTAGTCTTAAATATAAAACCTATTTCTTATATTTATCAATTTTTCCTAAATTACCCCTATGGATACTCTCTCAACTATAATCAAGTAGAAGAGGGAGAGGGGATATTAAAAAAGATGATTATGGTGTTTTAGGGAAAAAATATTATATTTCTTATAATTAACTAACTTATCTAACTTTCCTAATCTAATCAAATTAGTTAAATAGGTCTTATATTAAGAACCGGATGAGTATAAACTTAATCCACCCACATCAAGATCCAATTAGAATGCTTACTACTACCAAATAACTAACTTAAGCAGCATAATGATTGAATAGTAAGCCACATACCAACTTGCAACCTGTAAGAATAAAAAAGAATACTATATCCATACCTGATACTTCTCTTGCATTTCCCTAACAGAAACTGAAAATTCAGTCATTGTCCAGCTAAGTGTATTAAATAAACGGTTTAGAAAAGCTGAGAACAGTCCTTCATCATTCATGCAAGCATCTTTAAGTAACCTCTGCATCAAATCAAAATGCACAAACAAAATGATAAATCTGATTAGAATCAATCTGAGAAAAACAAATTACCAAGTACAAGACGTCCGGAGGTTGTTACAGACCTGGAAATGCACTGATGATGAAGATGACTCCCCATTCTTTGAAGAACCAAAACCAGAGCCCTTGCACAACCGCAGAAGTATGTTTGTCACAGGGATCCATGATCGGTTATCAAATGCTGATAGTAACGCTTTCGGCATCATTTGGGTGGCAGCTTCATTGCTTTCAAAAGCAGCCAAATACTCCCTGTACTGAACCAGTACGGATATAGACTGAAGAAGAAGATCCCTAAGATCAGCATTTGCTATTCTTGGATCATTGAAATGGGTAACAACAAAGGTGACCTGGCGGAAACAAATCAGACACAACTCAAGAATTCATGGATAAGAAACAGCCAACAATCTTATTAAACCAAATGTGCAAGGAAGCCATGCCCTAATTGCTAATTGATTTGTTTAAGCACTATTACATTAATAACACAATAAATAATTATAGCTATTTAAAATTACTCAATCATTTGACGATCACACTGGACAAAGCACAAACTGAAGGAAAAATCACCAACAATCCATATCTCATCAGTTATCACTAGACACGAGCGTTCCAACCAAGATATACTTTGATAGAAATGCTCAGGTCTTAAATCTATTCAATGCTTCCTGATGGCTTTTCATATTTTTAATACTAAAAGAGCTCAATGCTTCCTGTTATCTGTACTTTTTCCAGTCAATTTTAGATCAACTATTTTGCATGGTATAATTACCATTTTAGATCAGCCAAGCACCAGGTCCAAATGAAACTAAACATGCCACCAAGAATTGCAACATTCTTCTGATAAGAAATATCAAGTGGTCTCCTACCTACGGAGTGTTTAATGGGGGAAATCCTTTCTATATCAATTGTATAGCACAAGAATATCAAGAAATACAAAAGCGTTACTTGAGACATCATAAAAATGCTCAATGCTTACTTTAAAAGTAAAAGAAAGTATCAAATTACTTCATATAAAAGCGTTAAGCATTTACCATTCGTCGCATTGAATCTTTCACAAGTTTTTTTTTTTTTAAAGACAACGTTTTACCAAGATTTAAAGCCCAAAGCCCAGTAACAGACAATTAGGCGTGTTCATTGTCAGGATAAATGCTATTTAAGGGTCAATCTCCAATAAAAACAGCCTTCACCATTCATTAATTTCAGAAACCTAACAAGTGAAAAGTTCTAATAGAAGCGCCCAAACAAAACCACCACTCTCAACTTGGTTCGGCTCCAAGTCATAGTTCATCAGTGTTTCAGTGTGTGAACAATTGACTTATTACATTTCAAAAGGTAAAGCACACGAACTCCGCTCCATATTCACACTAGCCAGTAACAGAGGTTTGCGTGCGTATCACACGCCTTGAGAACTCGAGGAATAGTAAAGTAACAGTGATTATCCAACAAAAAAAAAAAGAAGGTAAAAAAAAGACAGTTTGTGTGTGGATGCTGACACATATGGCATGGCCATGAAAAATACACTTATAAGTGAAGAAGCTGGGTCCAAATGGGTCATGTCATTCCTCACAGCAACTTGGTTTGGTTCCTCCAACACCCGGATAATCAACTTTGAGTGGAAAAACTTTTTGTCCAACAAAAAGAAAGAACGAGTAAAAAAATAAAGACTAAAAAGGTTATACATACAAATGAAGCAAGTCCTTGCTTGATCAAAATTGTTGAAGGAACAAATGGAGGATCACTTTTCCGTAATGCATGAAAGCAATCAACCTGCATGAGGACAAAATATTAATGAATAATAATGAAAGAAGTATTTTAAAAAAAAAAAAAGGTGAAATGTAACTTAGAAGCACATTAATTCAGGCAGGTCGGATCTGTATAAAAACAGCAAACATCTTATCAATTTCTATGCATTTTAAGAGGCCCTCTCCTACTATAAACACTCAAGGCACACATAAACACCTGAGTACAGCCCTTCAAGGCCACGAAACAATAACGGTCAAAGAACCATTTTAATTTGTTTGACATGCGACAGGAAAAGAAAGGACGAAGGATAACCACTGATTGAATAATATTTCTCTGCAACAAAGTGAAGAAAATTTATTCTTAAATTTCAACCAGTAAAATTACCAGAGCTTCCAGATAATATTCAGGAACATAAACAAACACCGAATCCATTTTGCTAAGAACCAACAGCAGCTGGACAACCCACATGCACATTGCATACATTCCTCTCTGTTTCCATCGAGAAAATAGAGAGATCCGATACCTGTATAGCATGAAGATTTGGCCATAGGTAACAAATAATATGAGAAAAAACAACAGTAACAAGACTCCTCAAGTTTATCAAGTTTGAGATTTCTAAACTAAAATGTTCAAGGATGCTATTATGTGGGAAGCATTCAGAAAACAAAGATTGCAAAAGCATAACATTAAGTACTACGCTACATTTGTGATTTTATCATTAACACAGAACCAAAAAATAGTATATTTAATAGCAAAACTTAATTGTATCATGCCCCACAAGCATAGTAATAATAATAACTGTTTAAAACTAAATATAATAACAAAGTCTTAAAAATGCTTAAAATACAGCTGAAAATACTTTAAGGCTCTATATGGGTTATTACAAGTCCTCAGAAACATCAAACTACACCAGCAAAAGAAAAGCATATCATTTTTTTGGTCTGAAAAGATTTAAATAATATATGATAATCCCAGTGACAACCTCATGAAACTCTCCTTACTTCACAATATCTAAGTCAGGCTAATGAGCATTCAACCTTAACAAGGGGCTAAAAACTACAAGGACTCCACCAGACAGAAAAAAATCCCAATAAGACAAGTTGAAGTAGAAGTTTAAAGTAGGTACACTGTCACATGGAGCTATCTATTCAAACTGGATGCACTATAAAGGAAAGTACAACTTGCAGGAAGGAGAAAAGCAAGACTAATTATTAATTGTGACTAAAATGTGTGCTTTGGAAAGGGGGGAAAGGTCAACAACGAGCTGTTGAATTGCAAGTCCTTAAGAGTGGGTTAACAATAAGATCAAATGAACAAAAATTACATTGACTACTATTATACATCACTTCATAAAATTGTCAAGCTAATACTGTTTGAAGCAGATGGTTTAAAAGAGTAAAAAGGAAGGGGAGAAAACAGATAAAGCAAGAATGAGTTGAGAGGTTCTCCATATGATCATATTACCAAGCACAATGTCTCACACAATCCATAACCTCCTCCCGATATTCATTACGAGCTTCTTTTAGTTTCTTCAGTTGCTCACTGCAAGCTCTATCTCTAATTTGTTTATCAGCTTCTTCAAGAAGGGAGATTGACTGTGACTGATGAGTCAAGTAGTATGATGCCTACAAAACCAGATCAAAATTTCACATTCAGTACTGAGATGACCTCCAGAAAATAAAATTCTTCCCCAAGCCCCCCTCCTAGTTAACACTAGAAAATCAGAACGCATTGTTTAACATTATATTTGGGACAAAATCATGGAGATAGTGATTATAAAAGAGTTAAGAGTTAAGAACGGAAATGAGGAGCATCCTCAATTCCAGTTGACACAGAAATATTGAGCGTTGACCCATAGAAAATGCAGAAATCAACTATCAGCAAGCCATACCTAGTTACTTCGGACAAGAGCCAAAGGGGAATATGACTGACGCACCTCATAATAAGCCCTAACATTTTCCTCCTCAACAGAGAATTAAGGCATTTTGGACAAACCCAAGACCCTTACCACTAAAACTTCACGAAATTTCAGGAATAAAGTCAAATGACACAAACACGTGGTATAATCTAAAACAAGTTTTTTCAACATCATCTGTATTCACCTGCTTAAAATTCGTAGTAAGACCAACATGATATAACCACAGCAACACATCTAGTAGTTCCTCTTCTTGTAGCATAGCTGTAGAAATATTACTCTCCTTTAGTACACTCTTCATATGATGTACATGGCGATAACTATACTCGGGTTCAGATTGATCGCTTGTGCCAGGCTTATCTGTTATCTCATCATCCAAACTCCGGTCACTACATTCTGCAGTGACATGAGCTGGTCTTTCTGGAATAGAACTGCAATGGCCGCGAGAACCTTTGGCCATGTACTTGATTGGATTCTTCGAGATTCTAGTAAAATCAGCATCATAACTTGAACAGCAGCAGGGCTTCTGCCTTGATGTATGAGTTATTCTGCATTCTTCATCATCCATGCATCCTTCATCCCACCGAACTACTTCATTTTCATGATCTATTGCAGGGTGCAGTTTAAATAAATGAGTATAAGATCCCCCAAGCCTGGAAATATCAGTCTTATGTGGATCATCTTTTAGGAATAATCCTACAGGAAAACTTTGTTGACCGCCTTTATGAAGAAAACCAACATCTGAGCCATCAGATTTGCAGCTCTTCAACCAACCACAGATGTCACCCAAGCCAAATCCTTCAGATAGAAAATGGAGCACAACAGTATAAACTGAAACAAGAACAGAGTTATTTGAAACTCCAGGAGGTGGGACATTTCTATCTACTCCCCTGTTCTTCAATAGAAGACTATGCAAGAATGCCCTAAACACTGCCCCAGGTAACTGGGGAGGCGATGTAGGTGGTATGAATTGTATCACAAGGCGACAAAGGTCTCTATGTTTCTCCTCAATCTGCTTGCAGAAAAGGTATATTCAGAGGAAAATAAAGAGAGACATGGCAGAAGAACAAACAGAAGAAAACTATAGTCTAAGTTATTATGCCAGTATTTCATCGTCCTTACATAATATTCTTAATGCATATGATTTATCATGAGCCATGGTTCCCAATTCCCAGTCAGGGCCAAACGAGATGGAACTATTAATGATAAGATATTCTCAAATAAAAGTGAAAGCGACTCCATAATTACAAAAATACTGATATAAGAAACATATAGATCCATTTTGCCCAATCAAGCCATTTATTAACATGGGAATTCCTAGAAATAAGCACTTACAAGCATTAATTATATAACATGATTTGTCTAGCAGAATAGTTAGATAAAGACACTTTTTGGCCTCATTGTCAGTAGTAAAATTAACTAACTTTTCTCATAGTTGTTTAGCTTCATGTATGCGTGATGGAACCAACGTGTCCACATACTTGACACATATCTTGACGCACATGAAGTTAGAACGCCAGCAATGATAGCACAGCAGTATATGCGTCAAGAAAAGGGATCCTAACTCCACCAGTCCAGGTAAGCGCAAAAATTCAAAACAATCCAATTGCATGTTTGTCATTGAATGCAACTTTTTCTCATTTTCCATTGACATATATATTACTCTTCATATGTAAGGCTTCAACAATAAAGTTGCTTATGTATTCAAACTTTTCATTGGTTATCCGTTGTTGGCTCACTGCATCTTCAAAATAAAGTATTATGCACCACAAGACAGTAAAGAAAAAGAGATTCAATTAAGATATTAACTAAAATAAAGCTATTGCAATGAGAAAATCTAACCTTGCTTATTGCTTCAGACAAAGCTGTGGTTGTCAGCACCATATTACCTTCGTGAGATGCATCTTCACATGAACCAGGCCACCAAACAGTTGGCATCATAGATTCAAGGTCATGTTTGTTTGGATTCTTTTGAGACAAAAAGCCTTCAAACAAGAATTCAAAATCTGGTGACTTCCACCAAAGAACCATAAGTTCTTCTCGTCTTAATAGATGACAGAGCAAAGCAAGGTAAGGATATGATCCAGAGTAAGGGCAGTCCGTTAAAACTAATGATGCAGTTTTGCAACCAAATGAAAGGGCATTTAAGAAGTGTTCAAACAGCACATGTGATCCTCGAAATTCTAAAAGTGCATCCACAACTTTATCCAAGCTTGAATAATCATGTGGTGCATGCAATCCAAAAACCTCAAACATGAAAGACAACAGTGGACCCCAAACCATATACTCTGTGTTCCCAGCATCTGCTTCGAGTACAGAGAAAAGCTCCTCACATATTGCATGAGAAACAGGATGAAAAAACTCTTCTAATGAATCAAACCTCTTCATCCTTCTCAATTTCTGAACTAATGAATGCTCCTTCCGGTCCATAGAATGCATGCTCAAAAGCCTTGACCAACACTGCAGCAAATGGGTGACAAAATAGCACTTTGAAGGAGGAGCTTGAAGAGGACGATAACCTTTGATTGGATACTTGAAGGGACGAGCCCCTAAGTTTAACTCACATCGTTCACCTTGAGAAAGAGAGACTGCTGGGTAATAACCAAAACCAGGCCCCATTTTTCGAATTCCATGGAATGCCACCCCAAGTGAATTACCATTCCTGAAAAAAAGTATTTCATCACGATCAAGATCTATGCAACATCCTATGACATCACCAACAACCCATGACTGACCATATGTTTCAGATTTCTTATTCCACTTGCTAACTCTTCTACCATCGTATGCATATGAATCATCACCATCACCAACACCTTCATGTTCAGTAAAAGGGGACGAGAGAGTGGCCCAACCAAGCTGCTGTATACCAGAAGTTTCTAACAAAACCTCATACATCCATTTTCCTTTCCAAACACAAGCATTAGCCCTGGCACTACTAAACATTGCCAGGCTCTCTATAAGCAATGGCGGCTTGATGATTCTTAAGTCCCCATAGATACTGTAATCTTCTAGGCCAACAACGTCACGTCCAGAGCCATTCTCCATAATACAAATTCCATCTCTTTCGCAAAATGAATCACCCAATTTTGCATTAAATCTAGAGAAATTGTTCCTAATGATAGAGCAAATTATATTGCTATCAACTGGACCAGTCAATGGACTGAGTGA
This sequence comes from Neltuma alba, assembly GCF_004799145.2. Classification (NCBI taxonomy): domain Eukaryota; kingdom Viridiplantae; phylum Streptophyta; class Magnoliopsida; order Fabales; family Fabaceae; genus Neltuma; species Neltuma alba. The sequence continues at coordinate 284,059 of NW_021636177.1, forward strand.
TCTATTGGGGAGGCCAAACACGTATTCAAGGGTTCGCTCCACAGACTCATGACCTGATTCATCACAACATGATAAAAGCCGAGTTTTCGGCAAATTTTCTTTACTGTCCTCCCCGTTCAATATAACTGCCAGACCAGCTGAAAGGCCACTAATGCGCAGTCCGTCTTCTCCCATCGATGATTCAGAAGAAACTATCCCTCACCCAGCCTAACGCCAGCTGAAGCTTTCAAATTTCCTTGGACCGCAATTGTACTTTGAATACGGTCATGATCCATGAACAGTGGAATCTTCAACGGCACATGAAAACAGTTTAGGAGTAAAATTTAAAAATGGGCGAGAACAAAAAAAAGGGATATACAAGTAAGCGCAAATTGCTGAAAAATTAACAAGGTCTTGGAGGGAAAAAATCGAAAGTTCATGAACCGCAGCGAATTCCCACGCCAATTTTGACAAAATAAAAACAAACAAAATGAAGAAATTGGATGGAAGCTCCAAGAATTGAATTGCCAGTGAAGAATTATATATCTTGTGAGAATTCAATGCGGAGAGCCAAAAGTCATTACGTCACTATTACACGAAAAAGGCATTTTAAGTTAGCATTGATCAATACAAAAACAAATACTTACAGATGAGATTCATATCCTGGACGAACAATAGGCGGCTGGATGGTGGCTAGGGTTTTGAAGGAACAACTGATCACGAACTTGCGAGTGACCACCACCTCAGAAGGAGAGGGAAAAAAAAATTGGACCGAGAAAGAGAATAAATTTATTATTATAATTATAGTTATTTTATAAGTATTATGAAAATACTGTTTTTATGAAATGATGATAAATCTGTGTTTGTCAATTTTTTTTGCCAAAAAGTTTGGGGAAGAAACGAAGGAAGAAGCAGAGGGCGAGACAGAGATGCTCCCGCTCAGAGGACGTGCGCGCTGACCCTAGCCCTACAAACGGGAAACGAACTGACACGTGTCGTTTTGTGGTTGAGAAATGTATTGTTTGGTGGAGATTTTAAATGCAGATAACATCGTGACCATCTTAGGCCCGAGAAAATATAAAATATCGTGACCCCTTTTCGCCTTTACTGGCTTTTTGGGAATCTCAGCCGGCGGTGAACAGTGTCAGCTTCCGGAGCGGCGGCGGCGCCTGTTACTGGGTCAATGATCCGTTTCACCGATCCTCGGGAGCTTTACTCGCTCGGGTACTTAAACAGTGGAAAAGCAAAAAGATGCTCCCTCGTTGCATATAACTGCTTTATTTATCGGCAATATTCCACTTTGTGGGCTGGCTTGGAGCCAGGAGGTTATAAATTTTATATTACCATTCGATTTTTTTTTCAGGTAGAATCCTATTTAAATCTAATTAAAATATTAAAATTTAAGATCAGGTATTCATTTTGAATAAATTTTTAATTAGGCTAAGAAATTTATGAATATTGTTAAAAAACCAAAAAATATTTTTATATTTTTCTCCCTCACAAATTGTTTTGCTAAAATATGAAAATAATAAATTATAACATTGTCCTTAATCCAAAATCTGGCAAAAATTTGTTGTCTAGATAAGTTTTCTACTCTTAAAATGTACATGTGTTCTATTCAAAAAATATATGTTTAATAAAAAAAAATTACATATATTTGTATGTATTATTAAGTATATAGAGGATGGGTTAATATTAAAACTGAACAGAAATTAAACACGTTCAAAATTAAAATCTATCAGCGACCTGCACTGTTACATTAATGATGGCGTTGGGGTAATTATTAATGCAAATCTATGACTGTGTTGTAATTTTTTATCATTTACTAAAGATTTACTATTTTATATTTTTGGAAAATCTGACAAAAAAATTCAGGAAAAAAATTTATGAGGAAGATATAACAACTCAAATTATAATCATATAGGGGTATTTTAGACTTTTAACAACGTTTATATATCCCTAATTATGACTTTTGGCTTGATTAGGAATTTATCTAAAATGTAGGTCTAATTTTATATTTTAGTATTTTAATCAGATTTAAATTGTAAAGTCTGCGAAAAAATTTTAATTTTATTTTCAAGATAAGCTTATTACAGGATCGCTTAGCCATGCTTCATAATTGGAAAAACTAGCACCATGGAAATACATGCTACTCAGCCAAAGAAAGATGATGGAGAGTTGGCCGAAATGGGCTCCTCTACCATTGCCTCTAGTTTTTCTTTATAAAATATAACTAACTGAATTAAGTAAATTTGAAAAGGAAAAATCGCAATAAATCACATCCAAGAGAATTAAATACAAAAAAATATTTTAAAATTATCAAATTATTCTAAAGTCTTAAGAGACCTTATTGTAAAAGAATTTATTTGTTTAATTACCAAATTGCTGTTTTTTTTTTTAAGTTTGTATTGACAACTAAAAAAACAGTCGTTGACAACTTAAAGTGTAAGAATTAACAACTATTACAACAAGTATTAACAACTCATGCATTGCATTTTGTGATGTGTTGAAAAAATATACCTGCCACGATAGTTGTTAATCCTTACACTTTAAGTTGTCATCGATTGCTTTTCGAGTTGTCAATGCAAACTTTAAAAAAAAAGAAACAATTTGATAATTAAACAAATAAAATTTATTATAATAAAGTCCCTTGGGACTTTAAAATAATTGAATAATTTTAAGGGACCTTTTTGTATCTAATTCCCTTAGGTGAGACCTCATTGTAATTTTTCCACTTAAAGATTGATTAAAATTAGTTAAAAGGCAAAAAATATGTGAGAAATGTTTTTTTTTTCCCAACAAATCCTTATTTATACATAGGACGAGTCATAGGGAGAATTACCAAGAGGTCCCAAGAAAAAAATTTACTTATCAAAAAGTTTAATAACAAGTGACCAATTTGAACATGTTATTGTTTCCTATTTTGAAACTTGTCATTGTTTATTCTTCATTTGTTGATGGACTTTGGGGTAATTAAATCCTTTTATTAAGATGTGATTTTTAATTATCCCTAAGCCATAAGTGAGAGAAAAGTGAAAGATAATGTTATAATTAATGTAGTACATATAATTAATTATAGATAAAGCTAATAGATACATATTAAAGCCCTGTTTGGATGTTCCTCCAAACCATGGTTTGGGGAAGAAACCAGCCAAACAGGGACAGAAAATGTGAAACCATGGTTTGGGGTCAAACCATGGTTTTGAACACCAAAACTATTGTTTCGGCGGAAATGATTTGAAATTGCTTTTGGCTCAAATTTTCCAAACGTTGGTGTGAGCCCAACAGCATATGACAAAGCAGCTTTCATAATTGATGCCTCACTCTTCATTCCACACTCGGTTCTTCACTATTTAATCTTATAATTTATAAATATATATACACATATTAATTATTTATTAGTTATATTATCTTATATATTATTAATTATGTTAGTAAAAATTATTTGATTAATAATTTTATTTCTTCAAATCAAAATATATTATAAAATCTATCCCTTATATAATTATCATATTAATTTATGTCCTTTTTAGTAATTTGCACATGTAAAAAGTGCTTCTGGTAACAACTATCCAAACACTCTACTTCTCAGAATCAATTTTTCATAAAATTTATTCTCTCCAAAATCCATTTTCCAGAAGCTATTCTCCAAATTATGGTTTGGTTTCATCCAAACACCCCCTAAATGTAACTTACAAAAAAATTATAATTTATGAAAAGGATTAAAAGGAGTATTTCAAAAATTACCTTATATATTGGGGTTCTAGTTGGCTTTAAAAAAGGCAAGTCTCGAGGCATTATTATTTTCAGGAATAAATTATAGATAGTATTCTTCTCATTCTTTTTCATAAGAAACATTTGACCAAACCAATTGATTAGACAGTTAGTTAAAATTGATGGCAAAAAAAAGTTCAAATTAGTTATAAATAATAAATATGTTAAAAGAATTGTAATTTTTCCTTAAAAATACACTCATTTATAAAAAGAGGGAGAGTATAAAAAGAAAATAAGAAAATTATTAGCTGGCCAAAGGAATTCTGACAAAAGGAATTCAGGAAAAAAATTTGTGAGGAGGATATGACAACTCAAATTATAATCATATAGGGGTATTTTAGACTTTTAACAACGTTTATATATCCCTAATTATGTCTTTTGGCTTGATTAGGAATTTATCTAAAATGTAGGTCTAATTTTAGATTTTAGTATTTTAATCAGATTTAGATTGTAAAGTCTGCGGAAAAATTTTAATTTAATTTTATTTTCAAGATAAGCTTATTACAGCTCCTCTACCATTGCCTCTAGTTTTTCTTTATAAAATATAACTAACTGAATTAAGTAAATTTGAAAAGGAAAAATTGCAACAAATCACATCCAAGAGAATTAAATACAAAAAAATCTTTTAAAATTATCAAATTATTCTGAAGTCTTAAGAGACCTTATTATAAAAGAATTTATCTATTTAATTACCAAATTACTCTTTTTTTCTTAAGTTTGTATTGACGACAGAAAGAACAGTCGTTGACAACTTAAAGTATAAGAATTAACAAATATTACAGCAAGTATTAACAATTCATGCATTACATTTTGTAATGTGTTAAGAAAAATATGCTGTAAATACCTACCACAATAGTTGTTAATCCTTACATCTTAAATTGTCATCGATTGCTTTTCAAGTTGTCAGTACAAACTTTAAAAAAGAAAAAGAAAAAGAAGGCAATTTAATAATTAAACAAATAAAATTTATTACAATAAAGTCTCTTAGGACTTTAAAATAAATTAATGATTTTAAGGGACCTTTTGTATTTAATTCCCTTGGATAGGACCTCATTGCAATTTTCCCACTTAAAAATTGATTAAAATTAGTTAAAACTTAAAAGGCAAAAAAATATGTGGGAAATGGTTTTTTTTTTAACAAATCCTTATTTATACATAGGATGAGTCATAAGGAGAATTACCAAGAGGTCCCAAAAAAAAATCTACTTATCAAAAAGTTTAATAACAAGTGACCAATGTGAACATGATATTATTTCCTAGTTTGAAACTTGTCATTATTTGTTCTTCATTCGTTGATGGACTTTGGGGTAATTAAATCCTTTTATTGAGATGTGATTTTAATTATCCGTGAGCCATAGGTGAGGAAAAACAAGGGAAAGATAATGTTATAATTAATGTGGTACATATAATTAATTATAGATAAAGCTAATAGATATATATATTAAAATTAACTTGCCAAAAAAATTATAATTTATGATTATAGTTTATGAAAAGGATTAAAAGGAGTATTTCAAAAATTACCTTATATATTGAGGTTCTAGTTGGCTAAAAAAAGTTGGCTAAAAAAAGGGCAAGTCTCGAGGCATTATTTTCAGGAATAAATTATAGATAGTATTCTCCTCATTCTTTTTTATAAGAAACATTTGACCAAATCAATTGATTAGACCGTTAATTAAAATTGACGGCCAAGAGAAGCTAAAATTAGTTAGAAATAATAAATGTGTGAAAAGAATTGTAATTTATAAGAAAATTATTAGCTGGCCAAAGAAAAAGGAAATTATCATAATAAATAAGATTGTGGAGGAAAGAGGGTGAGTGAGAGAGAGAATTAAATGGGGGCAAAAGAAAACAAAATTTAAGGCATTCTATAAATATCTGTTATAAATAAGAACAAGCTATAAATGCTGGTTCTTTCTTACAACACACGGGTTAAATACACAGCATTTCTCTATGTGCTAAAATTATGAGCCTCATTTCATATATAAAATGCAATGGTATAGAAAACTGTTTTAGACGGAAATGTTCTTAGTTTTGACTATAAATTAAAAATAATAGTAGTATGTAGTTACTATTAAATAATAATAGGGAAATATGGCATACCTCCACCTTAGTGCATGAAATCCGTTTCTATTAATTTTATATAAGCAGCCATGTGCAGCATTAAATGACAAATTAAAAAAAGAGGGTATATATAGTTTTTGTGAAGAAATAATGAGCATTTAAGAAATACTAATGCTCTATTTGAATGGGATGAAAAGTTGAGATAAATCATGAAGGAAAATGGAAGGAAAGAAAATGGAGGGAAGGAAAAAAAAAAAAAAAGAGCAAATACCCAAATGATTAAAACAACCTTACTCATACATCAAATATATATTAGGTTTAAAATCAAATTAAATGTCACCATAAAAAATCATATTAACGTTAATATGATCAAATAATTCAAAATTAAATTATCTAATAAAAATATAATTTTATCTCAAATATTCAAAATTAAATTATTTAATAAAAATATAATTTTATGTTATTATACATTAAAGCTAAATAATTTAATAACAAAAATGCTATTTCTCAATACTAAGTACAGTTACATTTTTTGGTGGAAAAAATGTTATTTCAAACCAAATCTTATTTTAAAACTATAAGTTTTTTTTTTTTTTAAAGAATGAATCCGGCTGCTTGAGAAGAGTACAAAGCTTTCTTTCAAATTCATGCAGCGGGATTTAATAGAAAGAGACAGGGGCAGACATGTAAATATGGTTTTCTTTCCATTAGTGGGCGAGAATTCGAGAAAATGGAACATGCCCCGTTTTTTCTCCATTTTTCTTTATTCATCCAAAACAAAAAACCCCACTTCTCTTTCTGTTTTCCTTCCCAGTTTTTTTTTTTTTTTACTTCCTACTCATTTTCTCTCAATTCAACCAAAGGGTAAGAGAAGAGGCAATTTGTCCATAGAAAGTGTGTTACGGCTGTAAACAGAAAAATAATTCTGTCAACTGAAAAAAAAAAAGAAAAAAAAAGAAAAATAGTTTTGATATATAGGGGATTAGGATCAAGTATGTGGACAACCTCCATTTTTAGTCATTCAGGATAGTTTATTTTAGTGAAAATTGCTAGGTTAAAAATATAATTACTAAAAAGTCTCAATAATAATTGAGTATCTTGCAATTATAAGTTTTATGAGAACAAAAGATAAATGCTCATTTGTCATTACAATTTATTAGTTTTTTTTTTCCTTAAGACCTCGTTAAAATTCTTTCTTCATTATGCAGGGTAAATTAGTCATTGCAATACTGAATTACAATACGAGGTTGATTTTTCCTTTAACCTTGTCATTATTTTCCGTTTCTTTGGTTCCGCTTCATGAGAGGGGTTTGCATGGTAATAGCATAGTTTAGTTCAAATTAAGGGAAAATTTTGTTTAAGGATCACAATACAAAATTAATTTTAAAAAATCTCTAAAAGTTTCTGAAACTTCACTGCAGAACCAAGAGGACAAACTGATATTAATTATACAAAGAAAATGATGCTATTGTCTCTCATAATAAAAGTGAAAGAGCCCTCTTCACCAAAAAAAGAAGAAGTGAAAGAGCCCATTTACAAGTGAAATTAAACAATTTACAACATACATATATTTACAACTGAAATTAGTTCCTTTATCACCTGAAAAAAATTTGTGAGTAAACAAGTGTGAAAGTGCCCATTTGTGAGTGAGGCCAGATAATTTGCAACATATATACCTTTATTTACAATTGGAATTAGTCCATTTATACGTCACTCCGTAATAAGTATTATGAAGGGCAATAGTGTCATTTTCTTTGTGGAATTAATATCAATTTGCCTCCTTGATCTTGCAGTAAAATTTTAGAAAGTTTTAGAGGCTTTTGAAATTAATTATGTACTACGCTCCTTAAACGACATTTTCCCTTCAATTAATTACATGATTTTGCTTGGCCACTGGGGGGTTAAAGAGCTCTCTTTTTTTTTTTGAGTTGAGCTCCTCTGATATCCCAGGCCAATATCATCTTTCAGGCTTTTCAACGGGTCTAGACTAACCTGGAGCGACACCTGTGAAGGATCCTCTAACGGATGGCTTGCCTACCACTCTACGCTGCTACGTTCTCAAGCAGGATTGAATCCCTAACTTTAGTCAAACTAAAATGACCTCACAGTCAATCGATCTAAGCGTTCGGTGGTGATAAAAGGCTCTTTGCATCTGCTTAGGGAGAGATGTTGACTGATTTGACACCATTGCTATTTATAATATGAAGAGGCTGGGATAACATAAATAAATGCATTATTAACTATTAACTATTAGTGTATATAATGGCACAATACGATGCTTTAAAAGGTGACAGCGTATTTGGGAATTAAACAAAGTAATTGAAAGCGATCTGTTTTCAGGATGTGAAATGTAGAATATTTAAAATATAAAACTAGATCCGTTTTGTTTGTGCTGTACGAAATCTAAACTATAAGTTGCATTTTTAACTTGTGTGTAACATGACTTAAGTTTGACATGCTGCTGTTAATTTGTGAATAATATGACTTGAGAAGGGATAAAGATCCATGTTGTGCAGAAAAATGATTTTCATGATATTAAAGACTTCGAATGATATTCCTTTTATCCTAAAAAGGGTTATCATGTTTCTAGACAAATCTTACAACACCTTCAATGAGAATTGTTATCGATGTTTAATATAAAATTTAATTGATTAATTCGGAGAGATTAAGAAAACTACTAAATTATTTAATTTAATATATGTCACATAATTTTTTAAAAATATTTTTAGGGATCATTAGATTATATATGAGTTTATAAACGAGACAAATTAATTTGAAGAAAAAAGATAAATATAAATAGTTTAAAGTAACTAAGCAACTTTAACTAATTTCATTAAATTGATTGATTGAATCTTATATTAAAGATGGAGGTAGTAATGTCTTAACCTCATCTATCTAAATTAGTCATGACAGCTAGAAACCTGTAAATAACAGATGCGAAAGGAAAAAGAAGTACTACTTCCAGTTCTAATTATAAGAGTTAGTTGACTAATTTGATATTAAAAAATAAATTAATTTAGTTATTTATAATAAATAAATATTATCTTTCCTAGAATATTTTTGCTAATAAAGTATATTGGTTATAACTACCATTATTAGAAGGATTACCTCAGGAAAAATACATAAATATGAAAGACAAAGTGGATTGGGGTCTTATATTTAGGATTAAAATAAAAATCAAATGAGGTCTTATATTAAGGACATGAGGTAGCATTCGGTTAGAAACTGACTTAAAATAATTTAATTCTACAAAAATTATATTCTTAAATAAATGATCTAATTTTAATTTGGCCTCGCCCTTCTTTTGTTGTCTCCCGGCAGTGGAATGGCCAGAGGTAGAGGGTAGTCTTTGCGGTTGTGCCAGAACAATACTCCCTGGCATTGTTTTTACAAGTTTCGTGTAACTAAATAACACTAAATAAAAAGTTGGTTAAAATTAATTAAAAACAATAAATATAAAAAATATATAATTTACTTTTGTAAAATACTTCTATGGAGAGTGTGAGTAGAAGAGAACAAGTTGAAAAAATATGGGAGAGAATGAATGAAAAAAATTATAAAAAAAAGTGGATAAAAAAAATAAATAAAAGAGACATATCGTCAATTATGAGTAAAAACAAAAAAAATATATGTACTACCTCTAATCCTTAATATAAGAACTAGTTTGGCATTCAATTTTGTCCTAAATATAAAATCTAAATTTATCTTATTTCTTATTCTTTTGTTTTCAAAATAATCATTGTAGTAGTTATATATATTAAATGTTTTATTAGATAGTAGTCTTAACCAACACACATGACTAGCAAGCGTGTTCTAAAGAAGATAAGACCTATTTATTATGAACAACTAACTTAACAAATTTCATTAACTTAATGTATATTCAAATTAGCCCACTAACTTGTATATTGAAAATCATGACTGGTATTAAATATTCAAACATTTGCAAAGCTTATAAAAATTACCAAACCCATTCAAAAAATTAAAATTTACAAAAAGAAACCAACAGAGTATACAAACACCTATACATATACATATATTAATCATAACATATTTATAAAAAATCCAACTTGCAGTTTCACATTTAAGAAAGACCTAAGAAGATGTGTTAGCAACCGCCACAACAAATTAATATACCATATTCTCTGGTTTTTAATATAAAAATTAGTTAAAAAATCAACTTGATTTTAAATATAAAATTTTAATTTAATTTTTCTATAATATTTATGCATTTTGTCCCCAAGTAATTCTTATAGTAATTGAGTTCCATTAATGGGTAATTTTAATGCACGTAATTAACAAGAATGTTTTAGTGAAGATAATATCTATTTATTACAAATAACTAACTTAATTAACTTCCTTAATATCTGCAAGTTAGTAAATACACTATTCTTAATATAAGAGTTAGTTGGCTAATTTAAGTAGATTAAAAAAATTAATTAAGTTAATTATTTGTAATAAATAAATATTGTCTTATCTAAAATACCTTAATTTAACTATATATTAGCTTAAATTACTATTTAATGAAACATTTAACATACGTAACTATTACTAAAACTATATTGGGAAAAATAAAAAGACGTGAGGAATAAAATAGATTAAGATTTTATATTTAAGACTAAATTAAATACAAAGCTCGTTTTTATATCAATAAAAAATTAAATACAAAGCTCATTTTTATATCAATAACTGAAGATGGTATCTAATTTTGATATTAAGAATGAGAAGTGCCTTTTTATTTCTTTCTACCATACACAGTACACGAGCTACTAATAAAATTGGTATATTTACATTACAAATGAGCGTGACCATATCAACAGTGGGGGTGTGAGCACCATAGATGGTAGCTGTGGAGCACTGAGCCAGTGGGAGGGTTTGAGGGATTCGCGTGCACCTGTTTGCTTTTTTCGCTTTCCCTGCGAATCATCCAAAATGCGTGATCCTCACTTTCACTTCCACTACCGAGCCAAACTTGTTAACCATCTTGTCCTCCAAATTTTGTTGTCTCTCCTTAATAATCATTTTCGTCGCTTGCCCACTCGCTTTTTGTTTCCCCACTATTCAGGTCACCCTCACTTGTCAAATCCTAATTCATCACGGACATTTCCCCTTTCTTAATTAACTAACTAATAATTACTACTTCCTAAGCATATTTGATTTATTGATTAAGCAACTAATTACAAGTGGTTAGAAAGATTTTGGTCTTCAACAGAGGGGTGAGTTTAATTAATATCCAAACCTTTAATGCAAGTTTTAAAACTAATCAAAATTTGAGTCACCTTTTTATGAACTCTCAAAACTAAAACAAGGCTGGCACTTTTGAAAAAAAAAAAGAGTTAATATAAATTTTGGTCTCTCAAATTTGCTTTCAATTTGTTTTTAGTTTATCAAATCTTAAACTATAGGTTTTGGTCTCTCAAACTTCTTTTCATTGAAAATATTAGTTCTTAGAATCCAATAAAAAATTAGACCATTTTACTCTTAGAGGGGCCAAAAATTATATTAACAAAAAGAAAAAGAAAAAATGACATATAAAGATAAAAGAAATTACAAAATTCTAAATTAGAATTCGTTGTGACATTTTAGCAGATTTTAACAACAATTGACTTTACAAATTACATCATATTTTTGTGAGAATTCTTAATTTAGAATTTTATAATTTTCATGGTTTTTTCTGTCATCTTTTCCTTAAAAAAGTTGGGTTAATTTTAAAATAAAAAGTATTATTCATAGAATTATCAAATTTTTTATAAAAATATTTCTCTTTAAAAATTTTCATCTTATTTTCAAAACATAAAACCAAGTAAATAAATTCTTAAAGAAAATGGAATGAAATTAATTAGATATGATTTGCCTACCATATTGTACATAACGAAATCATTCTTTTTAAGGTATACTATAATTTAACTTGGTTGTGTTGAATTTAAGGGATATTTGGATTATTTTGTAGAAGTAATTTTATGACATACGAAATAATTATGTAAAAAAAGTTTTATTTTGTACACGAAAGCACTTCTTTCAGCGTCTTTTCAGTATATCAAAATCTCTTTTAATCAAATTTTAAATCTTGAAGATTAAAATGGACTTCTTATATATTCTTTGCCAACTTTCAATTTGTTTCCGCTAGTTTGATTTATGAGGTGTTTGCTTTCCCTCAAAAAACCTTTTACATAAGTCGTTATAAAATCACTCCCGTATCACTTATAGTGTGGTTTCGTTGTATTTCAAATCCCTTGTTAAGATAAAAATATAAAAAAGAATATATATATATTTATATATATATATATATATATATATATCGCGCGCGCACATTTCGTGGCATGGTAATACTAATTCCAGAAGGACGAATTGGAAATGAGATAAGGTTGGGTTTTTGGAGGTGAGCGTTTGGCGGATCCCCGTGATTCCCAGAAGGATCGGATACCGCCAGGATAAGCGTGAGCAAAAAAAGAGATAAATAGAAAGGCATTTTTGTGTGGGAAGATTGAAGAATAACGTTAACGTTGCAACTTGCAAAGATCAAATTTGATACTTCTTTTTTTCTAAATGGCATTTCTTGAGAAACGAAAAGGAATCCAGAAACTCCCATGTGCACCGCAACGTCGTATACTCGCCTTCTTTTTTTTCCCCCCACCACGCTCAACCATGCTCCTCGTATTAACTACCTCATTTGGTTCGTTAGGGCACACAAATCAACCAATCTATTTTGTGAAGAGTTTTGGACAGGTTAATAAGATTTAGTCTTGGATTTTTTTTTTCTGTACTAAACTTGAAACGATATCGTTTTTAATTAGGGAAAACAAGAAAAAATATCAGTGTCTCATATTTGTGCTTTGTTAACTTTATTTTTTTATTTACTTATATGGAATAATATATTTTTGGGTTAATACAATCTTTAATCTGTCAAGTTTGTACTCATTTTGATTTTGATTTTTCAAAGAAGAAAATGGTTCCGGTTTTTATTAAATTATAAGAATTAATAGTTTAGACGGAAAAAAACTTGAAAACTAAAACCAATAATTTGAAACTTGAGAGATCAAAAACTGTATTAATTCTATATTTTTTTAATAACATTTTTGCATGTGTTCCCTATGAGGGATGTTTACATAAATATATATACATGATGATGATTAGTGATAATTAGTTATATATCTGTCGTGTGGCTAGTTTGTTTGTATATGTTAAAATTCCAGTAGCATTCTGATGTTAGATTTGATCTCTTTATCTTAGTATTTTCATTAGAGATTAAATAGGAATCAAAAAGGGGGAACCAAATAAAGTGATCCGTAAAGGCTTTGTTGTGATGCTCGAGCACATTATTTTTGCTTATATTTAATTGTCATTGCTTTATGATTTATTTTGTTATTTAAAGTATTGTGATATTCTATGATGATACTGTCCCTTAGTTCTGAATAGTACTATTTTCTATTTTTAATATAAGAGTTATATAACTAATTTATCAATGTTAAAAAAATTAGTTAAATTAATTATTTGTAAGAAATGAGTGTTGTTTTCCCTAAAATCCTTGTTAATTATGTGTTTTACAATAAAAGCATTTTAACATAAACAGTCACAAAAGGAATTACTTTGAAAAAAATAAATACAAGAGATAAACTAGATTAGAGTCTCATATTTAAAAATAAATTGAATCTTTAACTAGTTCTTATATTTAAAATAAAAATAGTACTTGCTACGGAGTTAGTCTCTTGTTTTTGTCTGTAATTAGCCATGGATGCTAATCATGCGAGTAATGCGGCATGGGCGCTGCAACTTTCACCTCAATTTCAATTCATAAACTACAGTTGGGGAAGAAGACAATTTTATAAAAGTTATTTCAAATTTTTATTATTTAAAAATATGATTTAAATATATTATATATAAGAACAATACTTAAATCAAGTTCTTTATATCTGTTATGTCAGGTTTTCCAATCATCTATGATCATATGTTCTATTTTTAAAATATTAATACTTAATAACATTTAATTATAAACTCATATAAAAAGTAAGACATGTGATCAAAAAACTTGATATCACGGATATATAGAATTTGGTCTAAATATTTTTCAATAAAAGCACAGCAATATCAATTTTCATTGGGTTGATTATACTCCTCTGGTCCTATTTATAGGACAGAGAGAGAAAATTTTTTCTTTTGTTCTATTTATAAGTCATTTTATTAAATTTTTAGTGTGAATATACTATTTTGTCTTTCATTTATTATGGTGTAGGTAAATATGGGTAGAGTTGAAAGATTATTATATTTTAATGGAAAATTAATGTATTTTAAGATTTTTCTTAGCCTGTGTGAAATATATTAAAAGTATCTTATAAATAGAATCAGAGTAGTATTTTAACCAGCCCTTTTCCAACCCACCTATAAGCAGGATAGATAAGCAATAAGTAACTCGCAAGTGCTTAACTAAAAGGGTGTTTGGCAACCTCCAAATCATGGTTTCAGAAGTACTTTTTTGTAAAACGAGACAAATTCCTCCACATATTTACTTCGTAAACCGTAAAAGCACCTCTGAAACCATAATCTGGTTTCTATCCAAACACCCCCTAAGTCGTACCTCACAATCGAAATTTTTTTTTTGGGCCAGCCTCCCAATCCAACTTCTGATTCTTAAGTAGGGCGGACTAAAAACCCAACTAAAGAAGCCTAAATTCTCAAAACGTGTTTCTAGTCAAATAAACAGAGCATGACACATTATCCGCAATAATTTCAGTGGAAAGTTCACTTGGAAATTCGAGACATTATTTTGAGGATGACATTTTTGGATTCTATTTCGAATTGTATGGTGCGGAGCTTTGGGATCATGTACCCATAATGGCGGAAGTGTAATGCGGGGAAATTGACAGAACGTTAATAATGTTTCATCATGACAGTATTAATTTAAAAATACTGCATAGGAAAAAAAAAACAGCAAATTATATCAAGTTTAGAGACTGCGACGGGTCAAAAGAATATCCCGGTATATTCCCAAGAGCTGTTTTGTTTACAGCACTAATTTTTGTTATTAAAAAAAAGAAGAAACTAAGCTCAGAGAACGTTTATAAACTGCCCACCAATAAAATTCTCACATTGACTGTGGGGTTTGAACTTACAGTTTTATGAATTATGAGCCAACTCCTTATCAATTAGACCAACTCCTGTTAATTACTTTTTTTCAATCTAATATCGCTAATTAAATATTAACTGTGAAACACCCTAACTACTAATTAACCAAACTCCTCTGATAATTTTTATTGAGGGTAATTTAACATTAAAAAAATAACTAATTTAAATTAATTTTATTAATTTAAGTAAAGTTGTTATTAAGTGTTTAGCAAGCATACATTACGATATCAATATTACAATTGATTATCGCTGGTGATTAAACTAGAGGGCTGTTTATATTTTTTTTTCAAAATTAAAAATTATATCAATTTTAAATTTATAAGTGTAAAATCCCGTATCCATTTTAGACTTGTTTTAAAATAAGCTGTAGCTCGCTAGGCATGCTTAATTAACCTAATCCAAGAAACTGAAGAAAGCAGCGGGTTTGGATTATCTGTGATGATCATGTCTTCGATTTATCAAGGTGATTTTAGAAATTTACGAATTTCAGGGGCAAGTAATAATATTTTTAAATGATGCCTTTTGCATTAAATAATAGACATTCTAATCCTTTCAGAGAATATTAATTTATAATTTTCAAAAATTATAAAATATGTTATGAATTATTGAAATTAACCACAAAAAAGTGTCAAGGGTCTGTTTGGTTCAATGAAAAAAAATGAAGGAAGAGATTTTAATAAAGGGAAGATGAGAGAAAAAGAATGAAATGATTTTAATATTACCTCGTTTGGATTTATTAAAAAACAGGGGAAGGGAGGAGTTCGAATGTTATTTTATTTGGTTCATGAAGGGAGGAGAGGGAAAATATTTTATAGGGACAACTTTGCTATTATTTTATTTAAGATTATTTTTTCAAATTTTATAGAATGTTTAATAAAATAGAATTATAAACAACATTTAATATATAATTATACTCTATAGTTTTGTTCTGTGAACAGAAATTATATTTTATGATTATACTTACAATATATAACAATAATAATTATATGTTTCAGTTTTTATCCGCTTGTTATTTTATTGGTTTTTGATCGAACTCTTTAAAATATGGCATGGATAATTCGTTTGTTATTTTATTGGCTTTACCTTTTGAGTGGGGAAGGAGAGAGTAGTGTTTGGAGAGAAGAAAAAAAGGGTTTGGGATGATACAGGGTTATTGAAAATAAACATAGGTATAATGATAATAATATGACAAAATTTAGAAAATTTTTCCTTCCCTCAAAATTTTTAAGTTGTCAAACAAAAGAAAATGATCAAAATCTTTTCTCCTCCCTTCCTTCCCTTTCAAATCCTTCATGCCAAACACAACGTTAAACATGATCAATGAAAATTTGGCCACCGTGATACCACATAATCTCTTTTTTTTTTTTAAGTCCCTTTAACACTACAGAACCTCACAAGGAGGCACAAACTCTAAACAGATTTTGAGTGTTCCACTAAAGTTGATTTATTTAATCTGTCATTTGACATTTTTCAAATGAAGGCTATGGCTTAAGCATAGGCAGAGCAATTGGAGTTTTGAATTTTGATCAACCCCATTTCTCTCGGGGAAAAGTTCCTTCAGGGTGGGTGGCGCTTTGTATGTTGTGGATATGGTATTACCATTTGCATTGTGGATGTGTATTTTGCCAGTCATTGGGCTTGGGCTCTTTCGGCTGCGGTGGTACAGCTGGACTGCTTATGATTTAAATGTTGATGGAAGTTACCAGGGGGGGGACAGAAGGATGGAACTATTACTGTTTCTAGTTTAAAAACAATGTTTGATCTAGCAAAATAAACTAGTTCTTTACAAGATAACGAAGTAGTATTCAAATTTTTGTTAGAAACGATGCTTACTTTTAGTATACTCTACAGTATCTCAAATAGATTACTTTTCATAAGAGATTACCTATGTGTAGTAAGAAAAAGTAGACTTATAATTAGGTATTGTTGTCGAATACTTGGATTCACTCGAACTTTTGGTAAGTGTAGTGCCTTTGCAGCTAAGAAGTGAGCCGTTTCTAAAGTCTTAAGATTAGATTCGGACTTATAATTTAGGAAAATATTCTTAAATAAGGTGCCAAGAATGGGACATGATGCCCTAAAATAGAAGTCAAATAGGTGATAATATAGTATTTTTCCAGATTCAAAGCATGATGAAATTTGAATGGCAATTGCACAATACTTTTAGAGAGCAAAACAGAGGTGCTGATTCTCTTGTAAAGATGGGATTATCAAGTTTTTCCCTTTTAGATTGTTGTTATTCTCAAACTAAAACCCTTGTTATTTTGTTAATGAAGATTGTATGGGATTGAATCCCCTTTTATTAGTTAGTTTCAAGCGGTAGGGAGTTGTCTTGTTTTTTGTCCCAAAAAAAGCATGGGAAAAATTGCAACAAGGTCCCACCTAAAAGAATTGAATATAAAAAGGTATCTTAAAATCATCAAATTATTTTGAAGTCTTGAAAGACTTCATTGCAAGAAATTTTATTTATTTAATTATCAAATCACCTTTATTTTTTTTAAGTATGTATTGACAACAAAAAATGTGGTGGTTAACAACTTAAGATATAACGATTAATAACTATCACTGCAATAGTTATTAACTATTACACCTTAACTTATTAACGTCTACTTTTTAATTGTTACTGCATACTTAAAAAAAGTAATTTGGTAATTAAATAAATGAGATCTCTTATAATGAGATCTTTTGAGATTTCAGAATAATTTGATGATTTTAAGATATCTTTTTGTATTTAATTTTCTTGGGTGGGATCTTATTGTAATTTTTTCAAAAAATGCATGATTTTGTCATGACTATTTATGATTTGCATTGATAAAATGATAAAATTAATGTCAATGTTGGCATTAATATATGATTATAAATTTATGAATGGAAGATAGATATAACTAAACTATGGTTTTAAAAGTGTTTTTACGATTTACAAAAAAATACTTCTGAGGTTGGCAAACATCACCATAAATTAGCAAGAAAAGGGTTATTTGCCTTCTCTATTCAGTAGCATTCCATCCTATCCTAATGGTATTTGAAAATAGAATATACCGCCAATTCCAGCGGCAACCGGGACGTGTCATATTTTGATTGGCCAATGGGTGAAACACTATATAGTGAGTAATCACTCCGGAACCGTGCCACATGTTTCGTTTTTTACCTCCCCATTTGGCCAATGTTGTCGTATGCTAACATTTTCGTTTTTAAAACGTGTTTCTGCCTCTGGGTCATCAAATTTGAAACCATTCAATTTTCACTACAAAACCCTCTAGAAAGCCAACCGCGCCTCTAGAGATACACACTCTTCTCTCTTCAGGTTTGGACCATCTGCGTTGATCTCACGCCTAAATTCTTATTTCTTCCTCTCTTTCTCTCTCTTCCTACATTTGAATCCGGATCCTGCGCTTTCGAGTCCCGCCACAAACCCTATTCCTATTTCTCTCTCTTCTCTCTCCAATCCATTTCTTCCTTCGCTCTAGATTTTCTGTTTTCCGTCCTACAACTGTGCGGACAATGAGGAAAGGAACTAAGAGGAAGATGAGGCAGAAGGAAGAATCTTCCCAACCAGAGGAAGCCAACAAGAAGCAATCAACAAAGACAACTCGAGCTAAACGAGCTAGGACCTCCAAGCCAGAGACCGAACCAGAATACTTCGAAGATCAGCGCAACTTGGTACATCGTAGTTGCTAACTATTAATCTGTGTATTTCGGATTCCTGTTGAACATGCTTCGACTTTGATTTGGCTCTTTATCTTGTATGCGCACATTGGAGATTATTGGATTTTTTTAGGTCTTTTTTTGGTTGTTTATTTTTACTACTATTAGTATTATTATTATTTTTATTTTTATCCAAATGTGTTATCTGGCATTGCCTATATGATGTACGATGCTGTTAATCGTTGAAACCAAGTTTCTAACTGAAGGTCATTCAGTTGGATGATATTGATGTTAGCTGAACCTTGAAGAAGCGCTAGATGGTAGTTACTGAGGCTATGATTTATTTTAGCTTTGCGTCATTGTGCTCTGTATTCGAATGTGGTATCAAAAACGAAGAGGTCAATTATAGCTTAGCTCTCCTTTATCTATTAAAGCTGTGTCAACTTCGTCTTCCTGGTAAACAAGTGTTTAGGCCTATTGATGTCAGCAGACAACTGAACCTTGACTATAGCTTTTTGGGCTATTTCCATTGATGGAGCACGCAGCTGTTTTCAGAATGGATATATAGTTCTAATGTTTCTATTCTCTTAAAAAATGTTGTAGATTTACTGAGTTCCTGAGCTATTGAATGTTTTTTATACTACCATCGTTCAGGTTTTAGCTTACTGCTTTTCATATAGGAAGTTGATAACTGCAGTGAGAAATGTTGTGAACTCTCATGTTTCCAATAGATAAGGAGCTGGGGCATGTTTCTAATGGGTGAAAGTATTCTTTTGATGTTATTTTGACCTTGATAATCACTTTTTTGTTGTTTTTGTCAATATTCATTGCGCAGGAAGACTTATGGAAGGAAACATTCCCTGTTGGAACAGAGGTTTGTAAACTATGTAGCTTTTCTTATTAGACATATTGATAATTGTTCCCTATTTTTCTTACCGCCTTATATAATCTAATGCCAGTGGGACCAATTGGATTCTGTCTATCAATTCAAGTGGAATTTCTCCAATCTAGAAGTGAGAAACTAGCTCATCTTTTCCTCTTAGAATTTAATTGATTGTTGATTTTTTGTTGAAGTTTAAACTTATTCTTATGAAGTTAACTTTATTAAGAATGACTGATAAAATGGTCAAATGTGTTCAGAATGCATTTGACGAGGGTGGAGCTCTGCATGGTAAAAAGGTTTATCTCTTTGGTTGCACTGAGCGTAAGTAGCTTGCAAGCTTCAAATTTTCATCATCTTAAAAGCTGGCAACTTGATTCCAAGCCAATTCCTCTTATATACTCATGATTACTACATCCAAACATCCTATCCGTTTTAATATATGCAGCTCAACTGGTCCCATATAAAGGTGAAAACAAAGTCATCTGCATACCTGTTGTGGTGGCTGTAAGTTGTCTCACTCTGTTCTTTTTGCCTCTGTACAGATAAGGAAATATGTGGTGGTTAATTGATTACTGTTTGAGATTTTTGTTGAATTAAAATTGTTTGATCTTGAAAATGTGTAATTATATCTGCGTGCTTGCCATGAGATTTTTCCCTTCCCTTTTTCCCGGTAGTTTTTATTTGGCTTAGACTAAAAATTAGTAATGCTTAAATGTTTGGGTGCTATATTGTCATTTTGAAATGATATTACTTCTATCATGCCTCATTAGTGTCGCTTGTAAATATGTCAAACCTGACAGTTTGGAATTTTAATTTATCCATTTTTTTTAAATAATATTTTTAATTGCCTCTTGTATATAGGTTGTATCACCTTTTCCACCATCTGATAAAATTGGGATTAATTCGGTTCAAAGGGAGTCTGAAGAAATTATTCCTATGAAACAAATGAAAATGGACTGGGTTCCATATATCCCATTAGAGGATCGGTAACCATCCCATTTGGCCCTTTCTTTTGAGACTTTCTTATTAAACAGTGCTCTTTGGTCATTTCTGAATCCTAATATTTATAGTTGATGGTTTAATGACTTCAACAGAGAAAGTCAAGTTGATAGAGTAAAGTCCCAAATATATATCTTGAGATGCACCCAAAGAAGGTATTGCCTTCCATCTGCCTCTTTTTCTTGCTGTTGAATGATAAGTCTGTTCCATGCTTTCTGGTCCCATTAGTATTGCAGTTTCATAGAAAGTGTTGATGCATTTTAAGTTAACACTATCTTTTGTTGTTGTTGTTGTTTTTTTTTTTTTTAAATATGATTTTTTTGCCCCTTCCCTCATTTGTTAAGTGTTTTGCGTTGAGAAACATTCTCCTTCACATTGCAAGGTTATTGGCCAATTTTCCTCCCCTTGGTAAAATAGCCGCTATTGTTTATCATTTTCAGGTGCTGAATTTTATGAGCTATTTGTCGCCTTTTTTCTTGTTCTATTTGCTTCTCACGCCATGTTCCTCCACTATTTACCTTCAACTTTCTGCATGCTCATCTGATGTTCAGTTTCATTTCTGGTGAATTAGATGATTCTTTTTCAAGAGAAACTAGTGGGGGAAGTGGGTGCAAGTATTTTGGATTTGAAAATGCTCGTGTGTGATCTTTTCTTAACCTTGCTATTAGGTTGCCCAGTTAAAAAATGACAGGTTTATGGTTATCTATCAATATCATGAGACGTCTAGTACGGTTTTTAGTTAAATCATACAATTATCGTGCTATTGTTGGAGACCCATACACTTTTCATATTTTAACTGATGAACCTCACCTCAAAACTTCCAAAGCCTTATCCTACTAGAATTTCAAACAACAAGCCTTATCCCACTAGGTGGGGTCGGCCACATGAATCACACGACGCCATCGTGCTCTGTCAATAACCCAATCCTTAGATATGTTGTTGATTAGGAGGTCTCGTTCAATGACCTCATTCAGCGTTCTTCTCGGTCTTCCCCTGCCTCTTTTTATGGGACTTCATCTTGTTTGATCCATCCTCCTCACCGGGGCTTCCAAAGGCCTTCTCTGCACATGTCCAAACCATCTTAAGCGATTTTCAACCATTTTCTCTTGGATAGGTGCCACACCGATTCTTGTCCTGATCTTTTCATTTCGAATCCTATCTTTTCTTGTATGACCACACATCCATCTCAACATCCTCATTTCTGCTACTCCGACTTTGTGCTCTTGTTTTCCTTTTATTGCCCAACATTCACTACCATACATCATAGCTGGTCTTATAGCAGTCCGATAAAATTTTCCTTTAAGTTTCTCAGGTACCTTCTTATCGCAAATAACTCCGGTAGCTTTCCTCCACTTTAACCAGCCAGCTTGTATTCTATAAGAAATGTCTCCATCAATTTCCCCATCCTCCTGTATAATGGATCCTAGGTATTCAAACTTTGATACTTGAGGAATAATTTGCTCTCCCATCCTCACCTCCAAATCCCTATTACCTTGCCTCCCTCCAAAATCACAATGTATATATTCTGTTTTGTTCCTGCTCAAACGGAAACCTTTCGACTCCAAAGTTCTTCTCCATAACTCCAAACTAGTGTTAATCTCTTCTTTTGATTCCGCCATAAGAACTATATCATTCGCGAAGAGCATGGACTTAGGGATTCTTTCTTGAACAGGTTTAGTTAGAACATCCAGAACAATGTTGAACAAGTACGAACTCAGAGAGGATCCCTGATGTAGGCCAATCTTAATAGGAAAGTCCTTTGTCTCCCCCCCAGGCGTCCTTACATTGGTAGTTACCGCCTCATACATATCTTGTATGACTTTGATATACGCAACCCGTACACTTTTCTTTTCCAAAGCCTTCCACAATACTTCTCCAAGGCGTCCTTATCCTACTAGAATGAGGTTGGCTAAAGCTTACCATACATTTATCATTTTAATTGAGGAACCTGATAGCAAAGAGATGAGGGGCTGCAGCTAAGTCTAATCGTTCTGGAATATACTTGATGTTTGCAGTGCATATCTGTCAGCGCAATTTTTTTCAAAATTGTTTAACTGATTCAACCTTAATTTTTTGACATAGCAATATGTTAATGACGGAATTGTGTTTCTTATTCTCCTTGCTTTAATACTTTAGATGATGAAATAGATTCCACCTTCCACAATTTCAAGTAAAATTTAATGACTTTAGAACCCACAGCAAATTATTTTGATATTTGGAGAGTAAATGTTAGGGTTCTATCCTATGAAATGAACATGTGTGGATTGGCTAATATTAAGTGGAAATGTTAAGAAATACAACAATTACGGAAGTTGTAGCACTTTGTTATTTTCTACCATATGAAAAAGTGTTCAGTTACCTGGTTTCATGTGCACAGCTTGATGAAATTTATTATTTTTATCTTTTATCGTATTAGTTGTTGGAATTAGCATCATAAGATTTCCCATTGATACACTTTGAGCCTTGATATGCATATTTATGTTTATGAAGATACTTGTATTTTATCAGTGATTAATCTATGTTATGCAGGTCTGCTTTAAAGCATCTGAAGTTGGACCGGCTGAAGAAATATGAGTACTGCTTACCTTGTGAGTCTCCTGTCTTTAGAATATTGTAATTTAACTGTCAATATGAATGTGTATCGAGTTGTATCTAATATCAGGGAAAAGCAAACCATTTCATATTCTAGCCATTACTACGAGATTGGATTAATCAAGGAACAAAAAACCGGACCGGACACTAAACCGGTTGAGGTAGTGGTTTAAGGGTTAATGGGTCAGGCCGGGGTCAACTCGGGATCAAACCGGTCATATTAAAATAATTTAATTTAATTAAAAATGACAAAATATAACAATAATAATAATTACTAATAACAAAATATAAAGAAATACAATAAGAATTTGATTGTAATAATAATAAAGTACAACAATATTGAGAATTTTGATCTTTATAATTTTTTCAATAACTAAAATTAATAGTTATTGATGCCAAACTCATCATCAAAATTCATTTAAATCTATAATAATTGAGATATTAGGAGTTAAATGAGAAAAATAGGATAAATATCAATATATTTATTTAAACCGGTTCAATACCGGTTTTTACCGGTTTTCACCGGTTCACACCGGTTTGACCGGTTCAATCCGGTTTGAACCGGTCTCCGGTTTAGCTTATGAACCGGACCGGACCACTGACCAGTTCACCGGTTGAACCGGCCGGTCCGGTCCGGTTTTTTTTACACTGGGATTAATGCATCAAGTAATGTCTTTATTAGATTGTACGGACTGTTATTTGATTGATGGTTGATGTTAATTATTGGCACTTAATATTGTTAATAGTAGATTCATGATTATCATCAGTTGCTGGTAATGCATTTATTCAGATAGTTATATGTGACACCTATGCAATTTACAGATTTCTACCAGCCTTTTAAGGAAGATGAACTTGAACAGAGCACTGAGGTTCAGATTATTTTTCCTGGAGAGCCAAAGCCGGTATATGTGGTGAACACTTGGATGGATTTGTTCTACATCTGGTTTTCAAGAGTTTACCTATTTTTTCTTTGATGCAGGTGTTCTGTGAATTTGATTGGGAGTTAGATGAGCTTGAGGTAATAAATTAATTCAGTATCGTTTGTAATTTAGAAAATGTCAGATGAAGCAGCTTAGAAGTGGTAGTTTGGATCCTTTTTGTTTTCCCAAACTATTGATCATGTACGTCCGCTTTTCACAATATGTGGCATTATTCTGGAGGAATTTCAATTTTTTTTTCTTATCATTTGGTGATCATTTATGCTTAATCTAACTGGCAGCCTGTTAGTACTGAGTTCTGAAGACCTTTAGCTTCTATTTTTACCTGCTCTGTCTATATTTCTGCACCTTATGGCTTGTAATGAATACATAGGAATAAAATATTTAAATTTGGAAAATTAAATGACTTTAGGCAAGGAACTCATGTTCTAATTTATGCTATGCTCTATAGGAGTTCACAGATAAGCTCATAGAGGAGGAGGAATTATCAGAAGATCAAAAGGATGCCTTCAAAGTAAGTAGTAGTTGAACAGATATGATATATTCATGCTTTTCATATGTTTAAAGCATCAAGGTATGCTGATCCTTTTATGGTTATAGGAATTTGTAAAGGAAAAAGTTCGAGAAGCAAAGAAAGCAAATAGAGAGGTACTGTGGTTGTTGCAATTGGTTCTGCACATCTAGGGTGTCTTTCTGCTATCTTACCTAGTTCTTTTCTTGTAGGCAAGGGAAGCTCGTAAGAAAGCCATTGCGGAAATGAGTGAAGAAACTAAAGCTGCATTTGAAAGTATGAGATTTTACAAGTTCTACCCTGTTCAAACACCAGATACACCCGATGTTTCTAATGTTAAGGTAGGTCCTTGGACATTCTTACAATACTTTGGGATTTCAAAATTTTCCAACATTAGTGTGAGATATACCTAATGTGAACATTTCAACTTTTAGAGTTAACACATTTGTTTATGCCCTGAGAATTATTAGGGTATGTTTGGATTGGCGTTGGATAAAATTGACTTCTAACCCAACTGACTTTTGTAACAAAAGTTAGAGTAAAAGTCAGTTAGTGTAATGCGGTTTATGTCTGGATAAGTGCTTTTAAAAAGTCAGTTGAAAAAGTTAAAAGTTGTTTGGATGATTAATAGAAAAGTTAGTTTAGTTGTAAAATGACTGAAAAGGGCATTGAGTAGTGTTTGAAATTTTATGTTTTTAATGTGATAATAGTTTAAAAAAACACGTAAAATTATTATGATAAAATATAAATAGTTTATTTGTTAAATTATAAAATAAAAATATTTGTTATGGAGAAAAATTTGAAAATACATTGTAAATAATTAATTAAATATACATAATAGACAAACATGAATATAAATTAAAATTCATTTGGTCTCTAATTAAAGTAAATGGAATCACATAACTAATTAGATCGTAAGCTTTGTACAATTTTCCTATAAGTCAGTTAGAAAAGTTGATCTAGATTGCGTTGGATAAGTCAGTTAGAAAAGTTACTTTTTTCTATAAGTCAATTAGAAAAGAAGCCCCATCCAAACAATTTTCTGAGCCACAATAAACCACAAACCTTAGTTTCACGCTTCCCCGTGTGCTTTTACTATCTGCAATGGCAATCCAAACGAGGCCTTAGTCTTTTTCTTTCTTTTTCCCCCCTAAGTAATAAAATTGATAGTTTCTGTCATAGCAATAACAAGCTATAGTTCTATCTATTCGATTGGATGGGGATGCTCTGAGTTTAATCGAGAATTTTGAGAGTCAATTTCTTAGTCCCGGCCATAAAACTGTGACATAGCCTTGCATCTATGGCTTATGTGAGGTCATTTTAGTAGCCCAAACACTTTGCTTCATCTCTGGTCATCTTCCACTTTCAAGTCCATCAAAATTGCCACTTCTATAATTGGAAGACCTAACCGAGACCACCCAAAAAAATGGGATGTACAACGCCTCCTCTTTCAGAACACTTCTGAACTTTTGATCATTTGATGAACTAAGAGGGAAAAACTAATTATTGGCTTATTGCGTTGGTTTCATTGGATTCATCCAAAATTGGATCCTCAAGCTCTTGATCGCAGTGAAGCTTCTTGCTCTTGATCGCAATGAAGCTTCTTAACTCAGTCTTCTTCAGTTGGAACACAAATCACAATCCCCAACTTCCAACTTATACCTTCCATTAATGCCTCCACAACATAACGCATAGTTCTTAATTTTTTTTAAAAATAAAATTTAAATATGAACAACTAATACACATTTATAACCAAACATTTTGAAAAAATTATTCTCAACAACAGAATAAATATCCATAAATCACAATATTGAACGCTTGAATTATGAAATAAATCAGCGCTTAGCAAATTCTGAGTCTAAGATTTATTCCGAGATATATATATATATATATATATATAATTGTAAGATAATTCCTTTTCTTCATGAAATCCAATGTCATCATAATGATGATCATCAAGAAAACCTTCAGTCCCCTCTTTATGTTATAATGTTCTCCATTTGTACGGCTAGTAGCATGTCATGAGCATGTGAATTGGAGGATGACATCGCCCTCTTCTTATGCTCTTGGTATGGTTGATGAAAATTAAATACATCAATGTTGATTGTCCAAGAATGAGTCAGATGTCTGACCTTTGCACATCACTTCAATTAGAGCTACTGATGATTATGTGTCTGGTTGTAGTGACCAGACAAACTCAACTCATTCTGTCAAACTGTAGCAAATCTATATAAGGTTGCATCGCCACTGGTGCTATTGCACAAGCAATAGCATGCTGGAAGAATACTTGGGTGTAAATGTAGCATTTGGAGCTGTATTCTTCCCTCTTCACCAGTTGATATGGTGAAGAGAAAGCTAGGCCCTTGATAGGAGAATAAAAAATTAAAGGAAAAGCTCAATTATTAAGTTTCTGTAAAGTTTACATAGAGTGCCAAAAATCAAGACTAACAGATTGCCGAAAATCGAGACCAAGTACCAGTTGGCCCATTTTCTTGACGTAAATTTTGTAAACATGTTACAAATTAAATTGCAATTTTGACAGCCATATAATATAGGAAAAAGCTATGCTCTTGGTCTGTCTTGTTCAACTTGTGTTGGTTCAACTGGTTGAAGGAATTTGGACCAAGGGTTGCATCTTTATACGTGAATGTGAGTCCTCATTTCTACCGGCAATCTTGCTTGGTGGTCAATCCTTCTTGAAAGATCCCTTTATGGTGAAGGAATAGCTGCGTAGCCTTCTCTGGGGATCGAAGATCCTCCTGGAGATAACCTTTTGGTTTGACCTTTTGCTTGCTCCTTTAGGTTCTTAAACATACCATTTGCACTTTGAATGGTAGTCTTAGAGGTTACTGTTGGCCACTTCTTTTGTCTGCTTTATTTATTGAAAAGATCCCAATTCATTGCTTTTAAATGGGTTGCCCAGTTATCTTTTCTTTGATACCAATGATATGTATTGCTGTGCTGCTTACAAATTATGGCCGTGTGGAAAATAATTCCTTTTCCATTGCACTACATTTGGGATATGAAATATTTATTATATTCCTGCAATAATAACTTAATAACAGCTATTTCTTTATTATTAATTTCCATTTAGGGACACATGACATTTCGCATTTAAAAAGTTATTTGTTTCATTCCATCCCCTTTCCCCATAAGAAAGGAATAGTTGCAACTTGCAATTGGTGCTATACTTTTTCTTGTCATAAGTCCTTGTTCCCGTTCAGAATGCTTATCTTCTTGCTCATATATATAGTACACTGGTATTTTGCAGTCCCCATTCATAAACAGGTATTACGGAAAGGCTCATGAGGTTCTGTGATTGACCCCAAGGCGAAAATGGCAAAAAAGTTTGCTGGCTTGTCTTGCCTACTGCGACAGGGATTTTGGTTTTTATAAAGTTCAGCAGGCAACCACCTTGTCGCATCCGATTTTCCTTGTGACAATAGGTTTCTTAAGGAAAATACGATGCAACAATGTACCTTAAAACCTAGTGAACAAAAGTAGGAGTTAAAGTTAGGAGGAATATGAGATCTGTTTTGAGATTCCAATTTGTAGAGAAGTTTGATTCCCAGGGGCTTCAATTTCAGTGGCTCTTGCCTATCCTTGTTAGGCCAGAGATCATTCTTTTTCTTCCCATTCATAGTATGTTGTACGACGTTTATTTAGATGCTGCAAAGGGAAATGAATTTATTTCCTGTTCGTTTTATGTGGTTGGACTCCATCTCAACACTTCTGGACTAGTCATGTAATGGATAGGGGGGCTAAGAAAGCTTCATCCCTTGAATGGGCTACAGTTCCCCTTGACGCTAGTGAATTAGCAAGCACTTTCATTGGTTCAATTTCGTTACGTCTACATCCAAGTTATGTGCGCTTCTCATAGTTGTTATGCGCTGAGTTGGAAAGGGAATGAATTGTTATGTAACATGGAAGTGTAATTATAGGATAAACTTTTTTTTTAATTTGTTGCGAGTGATGTTCGAATTATAATTATAAACTTTATTATGGATGGCAGTAAATGTTAGGTTCTAAACAAACAAAAGCATAGTTGATTGTCCATGATGTTACTAATAGCCATTTGAATACCTAACCCAGTTAAATGGTGCTCCTTCGATTTTATTTATGTATTTGGAAGAAAAAATCTATTTATTATGTTTGCAAGTCATTAATTTTTTAATATAAATGCATTATTTTATTTATTATTTATTATTGTGTAGAGTATTACTTTATTGGAAAAAAACACATTAAATAAGGATATATTTGAAAAAGCTGTCAAATTAAGATAGAATTAATGAACTTTAAAAACTTTTTTTTTTATTTGATGAAATATATATATTTTTCTGATACAAAAGAGAGCAGAGCTCAACAACTAAAAGAAATCAACTAGGGGAAATGAATCCCATACGCTCAGAAGTCACTTTGAAAGTCCTTCCTTTGCTAGATAGTCAGCGACCTGATTCTTCCTTCTAATAAATCTAATATCCAGGTTCCAAGGATGTCTAATGAGATTTCTAATTCGTGTCAATAAAAGACAGTTATTCTCGACCCGTTCATGATTTGTTAAGATATTGACCAGATTTAAGGCATCAGACTCAAGAATGACTTTTCCAAAGCCCATATCCCATGCAAGTTGCAATCCTTTATAAATGGCCCATTTTTCAGCTTTATACAGGCAGCAGTGGCCGAGATACTGTGTGAAGCCAGCCACCCAATTGCCATTATGATCTTTGAGTACACCCCCACAAGCTGCTCTGCTGGAAGAAGAGGAAACAGCCCCATCCACAATCAGTTTGATCCAATTTACCGGGGGTGGTTGCCATACTTGAGGGCTTTGAGAATCAGCCCCGTTGTCTAACTCATCACTATTGGTTTGGACATAACTTCTCCAGCAACTACGGATAAGGAGAGCAGGTTCCTCCGGTTTGACAAAGTTCGAGTCAAAAGTCACCTCATTCCTCCATTTCCAGAGTTTCCAAATAGTGATTCCCCATATTAAATTCCAAGTGTTATTATTACCAATTCCGAACTCTCTTGAGATTAAGAGCGAACCAATCTTTTTGGGAGGCAGAAAAGAAATTAGCATAATACCTGGGATTAAGAATTTGTAGCCAAAGTTGACGTGCATAATCACAGTCTCGTAGTATGTGCATCATATCTTCTCTCGCTGCCTTGCAATAAGTGCAAATTGGAGATGTAGAGGACCAGGTACTTCTCCACGCATTGGTAGGAAGTCTATTATTAAAAGCTATCCACATAAACACTCCAACTCTTTCAATCCCTCTTCACTTCCATATGGCTCTATAGACATTCTTATGTGGAGTCTCAGTGTACTCTTCCAGCATATCATAAGCACTCTTCACAGTAAAGGAACCATCCGGAGTGGCATTCCAGGATAATAAATCTTCTCTAGCTTCTATCATTGGAGGTAATTTGGCTATCAAATTCTGAATGATGTTACTCGGAATTATGGTTGACAAGCGTAGATAATCCCAAGTACCATAAGCCACCTACTCTGCTACTTTGCTCTCTTCTTCTTCTACCGAGAGGGGTCTGAGACACAGCTCTCTAAGAGCCTTATCAGGCAACAGCCACTTGTCAGTGAAGAAGTTAATTGATTGTCCATTTCGAACAGTCCAACTGGAGCCCCTATCCACAATATCTTGCTGTTCTGAAATAAATTTCCAGATACGAGAATCCCCCCTGTGCTTTGAGTTAAGAATAGAATTAGAGCATATGATAATGGGCCCACCACAGACCAGGCAAGGCGGTCTCAAAATAAAAAGCAATGATTTTCATAACATAAAATTCAGACATTACATCACCAAAAAATTTACAATACAGCCTTTATTTTACAACGTTCGACGGATAAATAAACATCACCTCTATGAACTCTTGCTTAGAAGAGGACCACTTCAAACTTGCACATGGCCCTCCACGAAGAGAAAAATTAGCGATACAGGAACTAATATCACAGCCTTGGGCAAAGACAACTTATGTCTGCTTGACTCACTACTACCAATTTAGCTCAGAATCAAGCAAAAAGACATGCCTAAGCCCAACAAAACTAACTCGAATCTGTCAAATGCTCAGTCAGCTTCATCATAAAATGATCTTTCCAATGAACCAAGCCAGCGAAAGGCAAGAGACCACAGAATAGAGGCAGAAATACCAGCAAGGAAGCGTAGAACAGGAATCTTCGGAACCAATAAGGGAATTTTGTATCACCCTTTCTTGTTTGTGTTGCAGTGACAGGTTCATGGAGGATTTGGAACAAAACCGATGTGCAAACAATGGACAAGAAATGAAGCAAGCACAGAATCTCCCAATATAGGAGCCAGACATAACCATTCCCTCCCAACGTATCCACACACAGCTTGCCAAAATAGCCGCAAGCAACTCCTAATAGCAAAAGGATGAAAGTTACCGGCATTGTCTGTGTTGTCGATGCTGTTGACCGCCACATGAGCAAATATGCAACAGCACAGATCATTAGGAAGCCAAATGTCATCCTACTCACAACTTGAACTTGACACAACAAAACATTCATCCTTGAATTGAAAGAGGACACTGACCTAGGAGTCCACCAGGAGTATCCTTCCTAAAATAGAGAAAAGAGAATATCATCAATATTTTCTGAACAGGAAAACATACAGCTATTATATGCAGCTAAAATCACTATAGTTTAGTGCAATTTACATCTTGCTTCATATTAATAATTTGCATCACTATGCTTGTAAACAACTACAGATTACAAGAGGCACGATGATATTGTGAATCTTCCACCATTATACATGTTTACTAAGAAAATTGATACACAAATCAAATCAATCTAAAAAACCCTCGTTGCTGCTCTGGGGGGAAAAAAAATCAAAGAACAATCAATACTTTTTGTAGTTATTAATATAATGATTAATGGTTACTAGCTAGCATGTATCCCAGAAAAGCTGCCTCAAATAGCATTCATGTAACGCTACCAGTATGATTTGAGAATTCCTATAGAAAGAAATTGAATTTATATCTCCCAACTCACATAAATGCTACACTATAGAATAATGAGTCCCAAAGACCAGTGAGCACACGTTAAAGCAACCAAAGCCAGAACAAAGGGCATAGACATAGTACTCAATACTTGCCTCAGTCAAAGGTGCACAAGATGCAGTAGCTTCGGCAATCCGCTCATAAGAATAAACATAAGCACCGTACAAAAGTGAGGATGACATAACAAGCAGACCGGCAATAAGACAGTCAATGCACTTCTTACTTAGCTCACCATGTCTCAGATCTTCTTGCTCATTCTTAAACTTTTCTTCTTTAAAAGATTGTTTTGAGATTCCCATAGCAAGCTTTGATCTCTCCAGATTATTTGAATCTGACTTGAGGTCCAAGTTTTTCTTTTGTAGTCCCAATTTTTCCATCTGAAGGCCAAGTTCCATCATCTTGAGGTCATTGGAAAGACTTTGTTCCATGACAGATTTCTCAAGAAGACTAATATCGGAATTATTTATTATAGACCTTGCGGAGAACGGAGGGAGACGTGCCACTGGGTTTAATTGCCCAGGCACAATTAGACTATGACTAGCTGAATCCATAGGAATGCTCTCCTTGACCTCTTCAGAACTATTTGATTGATCCTGGATTCCAAGACGCATGACTGCCTCTGAACAAGCATTCTCCTCGACAGCATCCCCTTTGCAACCTCCTTTGTCAAGAGTCAATTCAGAAGTTAGAACTTCTCTCCTCAAAGTATCAAATTCACTTCCTTTCTTGCCTGTAGTTGATTCATAAATTAATCTAAGAGTATTCAGAGTGCTATCAAATGATTGTTCAAAGTTCCTTGTAAGACCATCCAGCTTGTCTCCAAAAACCTGAAGTCAGATAGGCACCAAAACAAGTGGCATGCAGACGTTACACAGCAAATGGTCGAGCTAAACATTAAAGTACAAGTAAAACAGAAATCAAGAGGTGAATCAGCAATAAACATGTGGCTTACATTGGCTAAAGATTCTCTGACAGCGGATGTGCACATCTGCAAGGTTCACAAACAACAGTCAATGTTCAAATCAAAATCTGATAAAATTAATTAGCATGCACCAAAATGGCGTATAAAAGCCAATGCCAATCACCTCCCAATGTGCTACTTATAATGTTTATCCATAAAAATAACAGGATATTTATGAGATATTACAAGGTTGACGAATTTTATCGCCAAATTCTGTAATTCAGGCATCACAATGTGGATCAAAATAACCGAGTCATCTTTAATAATGCTTCCTAAATGGAAATGCCACAACCAACGAGAGCATAAACCCCAAAACTGGAGCGACAAATTCCTCTAATTCATGAAAGAAATGGGCAAGAAAATTACCAATGAAAGATGCTCTGGAGACATCCTTTCAGCAGCCTTATCTCTTCTATACAACATCTAAAAGCAAAACAGATCGAATGCACAATATTAAGTATTAACAATACAATCTATAGTAATCATAAGAATATATTGAATTAGGCATTATCACACAGCAAAACAGAGTTTGGATGGGTCAACCACTAAATGGGGCTTTTGACAGACAAGGGGCAACTGAAGCAATATTCTATCACAATAATCAAGAAATACAAAGTAAGAGTTTACTTAGCAAGGAGTGAGGCACTTAAATTATTCATTGCCTAAGATCAGTAAGATAAATACGTGAACATTTTTCATAGATCAGACAACACATGAAAATGCAACCAAAATAATATCAAACGGGATGAAAAAACAGCCTTGCACAAAAGAGCTTCCCCAGAAGATCCGTGTATAACTGACAGATGGAATGGACTGAATGCCATTGCAAATGCCCAGGATATTATGTCATTGAGATGTCCTTCAGAAGGCATAAAGTCCAAAACAAGAGCATGAAGCCAAAAATGAAGTCACCCAAGCAACAACATACAAAGACCTCTCTTAAATTTCAAATACCAAGCATCACATGCTCCCTATGAAAGGCACACATAATTGATTTCAACTGCTGATCGCAGCACTGTATTCACCTTCAAAAGCAAAACAACCATCTGATTATTGTCACAGGTATAAAATCACCACTTTCCAGTCCAACATGCTGTTATGTGACATTGACATATTTACTGGAAGATTGCAGGATACCTACTAATCCTCTTTTGCAATGACAAACATTGGATAACAATACAGATTTCACGGAATAAAAGCACAGTTTAGTTATGCTTAAGAGGTTGAACAGTGGAACAAAAGCTTTGTAAAAGGAGTGAGCTATAGAATATGCTAAGTAACTTAGAAACCTTGTATGTTCCTAAGTTCGTACCAAACACTCTTTGATATAGGGTGAACAGCTATAATTTCCAAAAATCCACCAAGACCTTCTATAGCGGATTTCTGGTGACATAGAGTATTTATTCGAAAACAAACACAAACTGAAGAAGTGGAATAAGAATCGAAAGCATATAAACACACCCGTTAGGGCATGTTAGTACTGGAATAGGTAGTGAGGGAGATGATAAATAAGTGACAAATTCTGCAGCTGATGGATTGGTTCGTTACAGTTTAAGGATCAGATTAGATGTATCTTGATAGCTGAGACATTAAACCCATCTCTCCATTATAGCTCAAGTTCTTTGAATCTACTTTCATGTCCTTCAGATGCTGTGTAGCGTCTAAGACCCTAGGTGAGGAAAGTAGAGTGCAACTGCTGTACGAAGCAAGGCTAACTATTTCTAAAATTATAGCTAATAAGCAATAACTTTGTTGGTTGCTCGAAAGAAGGGTAAACTCTGAGGTTAAAAAGATGAATGCATGAGAGAGCTCAGAGGAGAGTAAATTTTTTAACCAGGAAGTTAGTTAGAGCAATTTACTCAGCAATGCAGTGAAAGTAGACTTTCATGGTGAGCAACGAGGGGAAGAAAAAGAACAAAAAGTACAAAACTCAGGCGCTTTTAAATGCTGTGTTACTGTTGTGACAAATCAACTTCCCCAGAATGACACCACAATGGTTGATCACTGAGAATTCAAAATTAGAACTTTGGACTTCTGGCGTTCAAGTCCCACTGCCGAAGCAGATGGGTTTATGAGCAGTCAAGGGAATAACCTTAAAGGAGCCGAAGGACTGGTGGACGTCCTCCTGTGACCCGAGAAAGATAAAGGGACTAGTCGTCCGTAATAGAAGCAAACATCAACATTGAGAACTTCAAAAATGAAGAGAACAAGTTGAAAGGCACAATAACATCATGCTTATCACAAGGAAAGACCCAAGATCATTTTAATCTTCACTAGCAATAATTTGTCACGATAGTCAATACACAATCATAAAAAATCATAAATTTCTTCATATTCCATAGCGACATTGCAAGAATATAATATGAAACTAAGTAGAGTAAGCAAAAAGAAAAATTTGGCCAAAAAAAAAAAAA
Source organism: Neltuma alba (assembly GCF_004799145.2). Classification (NCBI taxonomy): domain Eukaryota; kingdom Viridiplantae; phylum Streptophyta; class Magnoliopsida; order Fabales; family Fabaceae; genus Neltuma; species Neltuma alba. Next base: position 318,968 of record NW_021636177.1, read on the forward strand.
AAACCAAAGTCGCACCTGCGCAATAACAGCTGCAAAAGACATTCCAAGAGGAAACCCGATCGTGGCTACGTCGCCCCTACTGCGGCGAACCCGGACTTTAGGGCTTCGCCGTTGACACGCGACAGTGATACCCCTTTGCGATGAAACCGCAGAAGAAGAATAACGACTTGATGACGAGGATGGTGATTCGGAATTATCTAAGGCTACCCTCTTCTTCATTAAAGTTCTCTTCTTGCATCTGGTGCTGCGTTTAAGCTCACTATCGATGGGTCTCGGGGGATATCTCTGGACCATGGGATGCGAGCAGCCGTTGTTAGAGTCAGCCATGACGATGGCCTCGCCGTCTCTGTGATCAGTGTCGTGCTCGGAATCGGAAAGGCAATTATTGCAGTGTTGGGGTTGCTGAGAGGACGAAGAGGGAACGGCTTCCATGAGATGAGAGGGCGTGAGGAGAGAGGGAGAGCCAAAATCCCAACTTCCAACGTCAATTTTATTTTTTTGAGACCTGAAAAAGTCCAATGTTATGATCTTGGAAAACCAACGAGGCAGGAAAGCAGGGAGTGGGTGCCGCTATAAACCTTCCTTTCCTGGCACTTGCCACTGAAGCCCCAAATTCATGTCTGGTGCTTGGTCGCGTGAAAAACAGGCGATTCTTGCCTTGAGTTCTTCCAATTTGATGAGGTACTAGTAATCTTCCAAGTAAAAGTCTTTTTGCCAAAATAGATGAAACTCAATTTATCTCTGCTTATTTTTCTATTATTTCAAGTAATTTAATCTTTTTTAAAAAATATTTTTCTTGCCGAGTTTGATGACAATAATATTGCATTATGAATGAAATTTAATGAAATACAAGAAAAGAAAAGTATACTATCAACATAAACACTAATAAGAGTAGGGAATGTAGATTGGCCCCTCACAACCTGCAGGCCAGTGTGTAAGTTGGCATTTTAAAAAAAATATTATCATTCATTGGGAAAAAATTATTATTGTTACTATTATTAATTGAGTAAATTATTATTTTCCTTCAAATTATGCCATTGGAGTATAAAATAAAAATGTTTCAAAACAATTTTTAAAGATATCAAGTATTGTTTAACCCCACAAAAAAAAGTATTGGGTGTTGTGTTCCTTTTAAAGTATGTTAAGATAAAAGGGTAAAAAAACATTTTATTTACATATAAATTAAAACAAAATTATATTAATTTTTTCATAAAAAGGCAGGCTTACCCGGTTAATAGAATGCAGGTTGCCATTGCCCGCTACCAACTCGCAAAATCAACTCATATTACATTTTATAATTGGTACCTTTCTTAAACTACAAATTTTTTTTTTTTAACGTAAATTTGGTTCTTGGGTGGAGCTAGCCCAAAGATGCTAAGCGGCTGCATAATTTTCCCTTTTCTCTTCTCCCAAACTAGAAATAACCTTAAGCAACAATCTTTGGTCAGTGCTGTCGACAAATACGCAAGGCAAGGAAAAGAATAATTACTTGTTTATTCACTATCCACAAATAATTCATGTGTTCGATCAACGTCAGTGTACGATGTCCTTCTGTAATGGCTTCAATTCCATTCAAGTTCAGAAACCTCATCTGAATGAGTCCATATCATTCGTCTACAATGCGACAACAAACCATCTAACATATCATATACGTACAAGGCTTGAGGGTGATCTCTATCTTCAACTGTGAACACATTAGATTTTCCATTCACTTGAACAATGCTTTGTCCTGGAGATTTTTTCACATTAAGATTTTTCATCTTTCTCCTCACAGCTGCAACTCCATCCCAAATTCCAGCAGAAGCATATGAATTAGCCATCTCTACATAAGGAACAGCCCCCTGAGCATCCATTTCACAGAGCCGTTCAAACACATACCTGGCCATTGCCATATTACGATGAAGCTTGCAAGCACTGAGCAATGCACTCCATATTCCAGCATCAGGTTCAAAAGGCATAGTTTTGATAATTTCCAGAGCTTCCTTTAGTTGTCCTCTACGACCGAGAAGATCAACCATACATGAATAGTGATCTATGCTTGGGTATATGCCATATTTGTGAGCCATCAAAGTGAAGCATTCCAACCCTTTCTCAAGTAAGCCTCCATGTACACAAGCTTGAAGAATGGCAAGAAATGTTATGTGGTTTGGTCTCATTCCTAGATCTACCATCATGGAAAAAAGGCCCAGAGCCTCATTAACATATCCATTTAAAGCACAAGCAGTAATGATAGTTGTCCAGGAGACCACAGTTTTGTCAGTTAGGTTATAAAAAAGCTCTCGAGCTTTATTGATACTTCCACATTTGGCATACATGTCAATCAGTGCATTACAAACTACAACGTCATCTTTCAACCCCTTGGATATGGAATAAGTGTGAAGCCATTTTCCAAGCTCAAGCGCGCCTGTCTGGCCACAACCTGAGATCAAAGCAAGCACGGTAACCGGATCAGGTTTTTCACTAGTTGCTTCCATTTTATTGAACAAGGTCAATCCTTCATCCATATATCCTTTTTCAACATACCCATTGATCATAGCAGTCCATGAAACACAAGTTCTGCAAGACATGGCATCAAACAAAAATCTTGCAGAATGAATATCTCCACACTTGGAATACATAGAAATAAGAGTGTTAACCACACATATGTCGGAATCACAGCCCAGCTGGACTCCATGAGAATGAATGAGCATACCTTGAAATAGTGCTTTGGGTTGCACAATAGATGAAAGCAAATTGAGAATGGTGCTAATATCTGGGAAAAACCCACCATCTAGCATCTCTTTGTAACAACATAGAGCCCCGTCATGTTTCTCAAAATTTGAATATGCGGCAATCATGGAATTCCAGGAGACAACAGACCTTAGACCAACATCAGTTTCATCGAACATTGTCTCTGCCGAGACCAAGTCATCACATTTAGCATATGCAGCAATCAAAGTGTTAGCCACCGACACATCAATAAGAGTTCCAATCCGAATTCCAAAAGAATGAATCGAACCAACAAATCTAGGATCTTTCGTAATCAAAACGGCATGAGTCAGAGCCAAGGCGGTTACGGAGTCCGGTTGAGTCCCCGAAATCCTCATCTGATGCAGAAGACAAGAAACCCGATCGAGGAAACCAGCCTGAGCAAAACCCAGTAATATAGCATTCCAAGAAGCGACATCCCTTGTGGGCATTTCGACAAATACATTATATGCGTCTTCCAGTTGATCGCATTTAATGTACATGTCAACCATTGCAGTTTGCACAAATACATTTGATTGAAACCGTGATTTGGCGACAAGGGCATGGATGATTTGGGATTGTTTGATATCTAAGAGTTTGGCACAGGCTTTGGCGACGAAAGGGAAAGTGGAATTGTTGGGTTGGATACCATTTTGCTTCATCTGACGGCAAAGAACAAGAGCCTTCCCCGCATGGCCTTGATTCACAGCTTCCCTTATGTAGGAGTTCCATAGACCAATGGTAGAGAAATTTGAGAAATGAGTCAGGTGTGGAGTGACAGAGAATCTGACTCTGAACATTTCTCATTGTCGTGTGTATAAATATCTTGACGAAGACAAGAGTAACTCAATCCCTCTTAGATGGAGGTCGAACTTGCCGGTTAACGTGTTGGAAATGATAATTCCGTTTTCCAATGCAGACATGGCAATTATGTCACCTAACTTACGTAAACTTTCGTTGTACCAAAAAATGTTTCCGTTGGAGCACGAAAATTTAAAAATAAAATGCAGAAAAAGCAAAAAGGTAAAATTTACAGCAAAGAAACGACACCGTTTGGTATGAGGCGAAGGCGAATGAACTCCAGAAGATCACGAACGCTCTCAAGCAAAATAGACGAACAAGCAAAGTTATCCAGAAGAGAAGATCAGAGCAGAGATATAAAGTCTAACTCAACAAACCAACATCGAACAGAAGCCGAAAGGACGCAGAGGAGACCAATAGAGATCGTCACTTCTCGAAATCAACTCGCGAGCGTGCCATCATCACGGAGCTTGGTTCGAGCTGATGTCTCGCCCTTCGCTTGCGTGCTGTCTTCTAGGGCTCGAGATTGACTTGTTGGAGCCAAGTCAAAAGGAAATGGGCTTCTCTATCCTCTGGCCCAAAATCATCCAACGGGCCATCTGATTTGATCTTCCTTCCTTGTATGCTCTTTTAATAACCCTATTCTTCAATGCTTTCCAATGATTAAAACAGCTTCGTCCTCTCTGTTTAAGCTCTCACTTTCAATTCATGCTTGACGGTTCACTTCCTGCGTTGAAATCAGTGCGTTTGCACTGTTTTTAACTCTTCTCTCCGGATTAGATAAAACTCACGTAATTTATGTAGACTTCGACACTTCAAGCTCCAAGCCAGAAGCTTACAAATGATTTTTCGTATCTGATTTTCCACAGAATATGATTAGCTAGTGAATTGGTTGATTTCCTCCTCCTAATTGATAAAATCTTTCCAAGTAATTTTGGCTCACCGTTTAATTTGCGCGTTCAGTTCCTCTCCAGCTTTTCTTCATTCGTGATCTCGTCTTTCGGTGCAATAATTTTGCTCGGTTTCGTATCTACATAATGGTCGAACATTTCAACAAGTACGGTTCTCTCCTGATCGGATGGTTTAAAACCTGCTTTTCGGTTTCATTTTTGCTTCAAATATGTTTATGGTTTTCGATGAATATGCCTAGGCTGGTTAAACTAGCAGCGAGAGCCTTCTACGATGATCTGACGAGCAAAGGAGATAATCAGCCTAAAACGGGTAGGAGTGATAATAGAGGCATTGCTGTAGTGGTGCTCGATGCACTCACGAGGTTCGGCCTTTGTTATTGTTTGTGTTTATCTGCTTTCAAAGTTGTGCTTTCTGGTTTCTTTGCTGAAAGCAAAACAGCAGAGAGCAGGCTATCATTTTTATTTTTTTCCCAAATAAAGATAGAAGCAAAGAAAATAGAATAACAGGATGTGAACTTGAGCGAACTTAAATGAAACGATAAGAACATATGAGAGGAGTGGCCGTGTTTGTATGAAGGCAATGCTGGATTATTTGCTAGGGTCATTAGATCCTGGACAGTCTCTTGGTTCGTTAACTTTGTTGGGTGTGGAATCTTCGGTGCATTGTGGGTTGGCATAGAATTACATAAGACACTATTGTTTGAACTTTGATTTATGTAGCGGAAGAATAGAAGGTATGTTTTTTGTCCTTTGGCTAAATATGCTGCTCTTTTTCTCCAGACGACAATGGGTCAGAGAAGAAGACTTGGCAAAGGACCTTAAATTGCACACAAAACAACTTCGTCGAACTTTGCGGTTTTTTGAAGAAGAGAAGTTCATTACTCGGGATCATAGAAGAGAGGTACCGTTTGGCTTGATTGAATCATAACATTTTTAATCTTTGCACCATATGGCAATTTTATTTTCCAACACTGTTAGCGATTTAAAGTCCAATGAAGCACATTTTTAGGCATCATAGCCTTATTTTTGTTCTGTTAAATCATGCTAAATATTCATCTCTGTATCTTAAAAGGTCTATATTTTTCTTTTGTATTTAGTAATCTATACTGATTCAGCTTCCTGCGTTACAGAGTCAGCTGTCAATATCTTATTTTGAAATGCACCATATGATGTGTAGAGAAGGTAAGGAGGGGGAAGATACGATGGAATTTGCGAAGCAGAGAGAATGAGAGGGATTTTAGAAGCTTGATAATATTCTTCAGTAGTTCAGATTCCACGGCATAGCATATGTCAGGCCTTCCGTCTTATTTATATATAGCCTAGGACTGAGTGCTCTAACCAAGTTCCACCTGTTACACATTAACTAACTAACCAATCTGACTCATGCAACTGTCACTAACTAACCAATCTGATTCATACCCCTTTTTATATTATTTAGAGAACACCATGTTGCTTCATTGCTTAGCTTTTCAGGTGTAGATTAATGAATGATGAGTCTAATTTATGATTTTGTTAATCTATAGCAAAGCTGTAAGAATACTACAGGAGATAGATAAGGGGAAAGGCTTTAGACCAATAGTTTCAGCGTTAATTCCATATTCATCTAATACTTTCCTACATCAAAATCTGAAGGGGTATACTAGGAAGGACTAATTTAGGTGATAATCAAAGAGACCGGAACAAGAAAAAGAGGAAAGTAAAACCCCATTTTACCCCTACTATATAACATCCATAATGTTATCTGGGAAATTTTATGCGTGCCAAAAAGTTTCAAAATTAAAACCTTTACTTTATTGGATGTGAAAATAGATATTGATACCTTAGACCTGAAGCTAACCCAACATGCATGCCCATAGAAAGAGTGTGCCTTGGAACCACATATGGATGTACCCCATTAGTTTCAAACGAAGTTTCGATAAACCTATACCCTTCATGATGTTTATTGCCACCCTAGTGGCTTTCAACTTGGAAATTGTTTTTATGGGGTTGTTATTTTGTAAATTTTCCTGGGATGGATGCATGGTAATTTGCAATTTATGTATTACTCCATCTGGTTTAAAATATTACGCGACTAAAAAAAGTTAAAATTAGTTAAAGACAATAAATATGTAAAAAATACAACTTATTTTTCTAAAACACCCTTTTTAGTGGAGAGGGTAAGTGGGAGAGAGATGAGTGAAAAAAGAGATGAGAGAGAATGAGGGAATAAAATAGATGAAAAAGATATATAATTAATTAGGGTAAAAATGGAAAGAGGCATTAAATGATCGGACAAATTTAAATTGTAGCTTATAAAAAAAACGAGCCCCTTCAAAGTTTTGATGCTTATATTTTGAACTAGAGGGATTAATTTGAATGTCAAGTGTGAACCATATAGCTTTGCTCCTTAGACTATGACCAAGTTTATGGTTTTGTCCATAACCTGTGTAACTTATTTTCATTGAAAAGGTTAAAAACTTAAAATGTTAAGTGAGATTCCATTAATAATATTATTACTATCTCTAATATGCCCCCGAGCAAATTTAATATGCTGTAGGGTCTTGAGGTGTGGTCAAAGGATCCACCTATCAGACTTTATGCTAAGGTATTACTTTACGAGGGATAGGACATTAAGGATCGAACTCCTAATCACTTTGGTTTGCTTTAGACTTTAGTAATCGACCACTTCATCCTAGAAGAGTGAGCTATTAAGTGAATGCCCTTGAACCATGATTGATTTTATTAATATGCGTAACGCAATCCAAGTAACAATGTTTTTGTGCACCATTAACGAACTCCAAAGCCACACAAAATTGTTAACTTGCAATAGTGTCAACAATCTAGATTCTTATCATCATCCTATAGCATTCCAGTTTGTTTTAATCAATATTCATGCGGATTAAATTTCCGACAAGTCTCTTTTTGGACATTCTAGATCTTGAAGAATTACTAGGTTTGCTTACGCTTTTATGCCAGAGGCTTCTATTATGTTAGTTTCTCTGTGTAATCTGCAAGAATTCTTATTTTTATTCCAACTTTACATAAGGCATATATAATTTTAAACTTCCTAGGCTCCTTCTGATGGTGCAGGAAGATTTTTATTATTTGTCATGTTTAGTTTTGCCAAAGTATAAATAATGAGTGATTTTATAAAGTCGTGTATTGATATTGTTTTGATATCTATCATGTCCACATTTACTTATTTATGCCATATCTTGTTTGGTTTTCTGTCAGACTGCGAAAGGTGCAAAAATGTATAGTGCTGCTGTAGCTGCTACAACTGATGGTTCATTGGGACCAAAAGAGGGGGAAGAAAAAGTCAAGCTGCATACACACTCTTACTGTTGTCTAGACTATGCACAGGTCTGTCACTTTTTCTTTGAATGCATCTTTATAAATTATATTTTGGGTGGTTCTTATCGCTGGGGAAGGGGAAATTAAAATTGTTTTTCATTTTTCTTTGACAATATCTTAAAATTATTTTCTCATCAAATCCTCATTTCTCTATTTATTGACGCTGTTATGATGAAATTTGTTGTAGATATATGATGTGGTTAGGTACAGATTGCATCGCATGAAGAAGAAGTTGAAAGATGAACTGGAGAACAAAAATACAGTTCAGGAATATCTATGTCCCAACTGTGGAAAAAGGTTTTGGATGTTCATTGCAATCGCATCATGAAAATTCTGATCATGCTTGTTAATATAAAAGTATTTGTTTCATAATATTTGAGAATTTGAATTATTTTAGATATAATGCCTTGGATGCTCTGCGCTTGATATCTTTTGAAGATGAAGACTTCCACTGTGAAAGTTGTAATGGGAAACTTGAGGTAGAAAGCGATAAGTTAGCTGCTCAGGAAGGGGGAGATGCAGATGACAATGCAAGAAGACGCCGCCGTGAGAAGTTAAAGGACATGCTTCAAAATATGGAGGTTCTGTTAAGTTTTATTGTGGTTCTATTCGTGTACTTTTTATCATATGATGGACCTGATAGAGCATAGTGTGCAGAATGGGAAGGAGAAATAGAGGAAAATCAATAAATGATATATTTCTAGGACCAATTCAGTATTTCAATAATCTAGGGGAACAACTACAAATGACAAAACAGAGACAAAATTTAACGGCAAGATATTGCTATTCTAACCCTAGATGTAACATGCAATTACAAAACTAAACATAAAAGGTTTATTCAAATTCCTTATTAAATTCTAAGTTTTCCCAGCCGCCCCAAATTACAAATCCCTACTCCTAAAATAGTAATTAAATCCTCACATAGTAAAATAATATTAAAACTATTTAAAAATTATTTGAAAAGATGTTTAGAATTAGAAATAGTGGGGACATTGAAATTGTACCTTCCAATCTGCAAGTGCTGTCAAAGATCAGAAGCTTTTATTTTTGTGAATTCACACAAGTTTCACTTACACTTTCATGACATGAATTTTATGATATTTTGTAGATTTGTAGGTTCTATATATTACAGAATACTTGCCTAGATTTATTGGTCTTCCTCACCTTAATATGCTTGTAATTGTAATGTTTCCTGTCTTTAGCACTCCTCGGGCAATGTGTTTCTTGGCTTCAATCTAGATGCAATCCTTGTTCATGAAACTGCGTACCTATGTTGTCTGATTGAACAAATATGAAACGGAGTGCAGGTACAGCTTAAGCCTTTGATGGACCAGCTCAGTCGTGTAAAAGACTTGCCTGTTCCAGAATTTGGCAGTCTTCAAGCATGGGAGGCTCGAGCTAGAGCTTCTGGGCTTGCAGCCAATGGTGATAGCAATACTGGTGATTCTAAAATTTCTCACGGTCTGGGATATGGTGGAACGCCAATGCCTTACAGTGGAGATACAAAGGTAACATTTTCATGTTTGAGTTTGAGTGATATGTCTTTTTATTTCGCTTGGTGATCTTATGAGTATGATGGTTTCGGATCTTTCTCTTTTGTAGAAGGATAGTTTGTATAGTTGTTTTGTTTGCCCTAGTTTAAATTCTAGCTTGTGTGTCACGGACTGTCTTTGTCAGGCTCTCTTCTGTTGGTTTTCGACTTGGACAATTTAAGTTTGACCTGCTTTTTGCAATCATAGAGATCTGATGTGCATTTAAATTGCACAACATAGTGCAATGTTGGTGCAGTTTGGATTCAATATTTGATGAGCATTGTGAAAAGTGAATGAATCTGAAGGGCTACGCCTAGGTTTTTCTTGAGTTATATTATGGATATTTATGTAACATTGCTCAATTTTGTGAAGTCCTGATTCTGGTAATTTTGATTGCTAATTATTTTACTTCTGGATGTGACAGGTTGTAGTTGACTTTAATGGAGCGGAAGGCAAAGGAGAGGATATTAAGTCTGTAACTGAAAGTACATCTCTTAAGGTTTTGCCACCATGGATGATTAAACAAGGGATGAGTCTTACAAAAGAGCAGCGTGGAGAAATGAAGCAGGAGACAAAGATGGATGGGGCTTCAACTTCCACTACAGCACAGTATTCAGATGACAAAAAGTCAGCAGTTGAACAGGATGATAAAAAAAGTCTACAGGCTAGTACAATTAAATTAATGTTATTTTCGTTGATATTATTGTTTGTCACTTGATGTCTCTACATCTGACCTTAAAAAGTGTTGAGAATGCTTATTCTTATTGTGACGTCTCTTTTTTGTCTTCTTATAGGATGAATACATTAAGGCTTATTATGCAGCATTACTCAAGAAACAGCAGGAATTGGAAGAGGCTGCGAAGGCACAAGAGCAATCATCAAATACATCAGCAGTGGAGGATCCTTTTAGTGGTCCTTTGCAACGCCAGGTTGGCATGAAATCAAAACGTGAGGAAGATGATGATACCGAATGGGAGGAGGCTCCAATTTCAGGTAATCATCAGTTTTTCTGATTTGATTAGGACCAAACTTTGGATCCTAATTTGAATACTTGCATAACTTTACACATCAACTGCTGATTTTTGCCAAAAAACAAAATGCTAACCCTCCCAAGACAAATATGTTAATTTACAAGTAACTGCTTTGATTATATCGGTGAGTTTTGGTTATAGATAGTCATATGGCATTGGGCAGTGGAAATTTGGTTGTTCTTTTAGTAATCTTTGAGGAATCTTAGTGTCAGAAATAACTCTACACGGTATGTTTGGCTATGGTGATTGGGTAGAGTGTGATCATTGTAGTGACGGTGGCAGCGGCAGCTTTTGGGCCATGTGGTACATGCACAATAGTAGTGGTTATTGCTTAGTTATGAGTTGATGAATTGCTATGGTAATTGTAGGATAGGAAAAACTATTTTTTTAGAAATTTTTGGAGGATGTTGGGAGGTACAGCATAGACGTATGGTTGATATTTCACTTAGGTAGTGGTACAATTTTATTTGGATTGTTTAGATTTGATTTCAACAGATCTTTTTGTAGTTTAATTGTAAGCCATCACTTTTTTTTTAATTAATATTGATTGTTATTATTTTGCATTTTGCTTTTTTAAAGTTAAAAAATATATATGCTTGAGGAGAGCCACATTATTCACAGCTTGTAAATAGTGCGGCTCTCTGCAGTTTTTATATTTTATATCGATTTAAAGGGGAAAAAAAATATGATATGGATCTTTCAAATCAAATTATAAAATGGTCTAGATAGAGATACTCATCTTAGAGATGTGCACCGGATCCATTTGTTTAAATCATATTGTGATGGTATTGGGGAGACTGAGTAACTTGCCTTGTCGACGGTGTGGGTGGATTTTTTGGGCCCTTGAATCGTGGATGCCATTGGTAATATGGAATTTACTTTGAACAATATATCGATGGTCCCTTTCTGAGTTTTTCTTGTACACTTGTCTTCTCCCTCTTTCCCTATTTTTTCCTTGGTTTTCTTTTCGAGTCTAATAACGTGCTTGGGTTTGGATTTCAAAGGCAATGCAAATGAGAATTACAAGGTCAATGACTTGAATGTTGAAGCCGAGGCAGCACCAGACGAAGAAGAGGATGATGACGTAGACTGGGAGGAAGGTTGATGAAATGAAAGCATTTACATGGTTAGCGTGAAATCACTTGTAGCTCCCTAATGATTCTGTAAAATCAGGGCTTATACTTGGCTACTCTTGTGATGAAGCCGGTAGCAGCACTGTGTCTCTGCCAGCTCCCCATCCTTAATGAGAGAGTTATAACAATCTATAACTTGATCAATGAAATGCTGATGCTTTCTTGGTGTGCATTGCCTTGAATTTGGTTGCTCACTTAATCTCATAGGTGTTTCATAAAATTAAGGACGATTTGCAACTTAACCTGGAGAAAGCGCCAAGGAAGTAGTTATCCTCGTAGTTTTGCTGTATGCATTTTTGATATCTGCCTATGTCACTGGGCGATGCATCATTGCAAACCGTCACCGTCTTGGCAGCTGATGCTATTGTACTGTGAGCACATGTTTGGACAGACATTTTAAATTTCTTATTAGTTAATTTTTTGGTTATAAATCACCAAAAGTAATTTGTACTAAAGAGTCAATAATTAATAAATATTCGGCTTGTGAAAAATTTTAACATGTGATGTGATCGTCTCAACATTCTCTTGGCTGTGGCTGCTCACTGGTGGTGGGCGTTAGATTAATGAGATGAGGCTAAGTTGGTAGTTTTCAAATCTCATCTAGGCTTTTAATCTACAGGAAACTTGGCCATGAAAATGGTGTCCAGGGCTTGTGGCACTTTTCAAACTTGGCATTGTTAGGAGATGTTCAGCTTTGGCGCTAATTTGATTGCAGTCCCTGGCTATCATTTAAATGTGTGTAAGTTTGTACTATGGTAGCTTTTACAATGTTTCTGCACTCTAATGGTAGAATCAAGAAAATAATCATGTTTCATTCACAAAATGGGCATTTCTCTTGCAATTTTCATATATGCCTTCTGTTTTTATATTGGAAATGAATGATGAATTCAACTACTAGCTTTGATTTAACCTAAATGACTGAAAATATTACGAAGTTTTTTTTTTAATGGAAAGAAACCCATAAAATTTTAAAAATGTTCCTTGGATTAAAGGGGCGTTTGTTTCAGTTTCTGTAAAGCACTTTCGTGCAAGTCACACGCACCTTCGAAGCAGTAATAAACGAAAGAAAGCACAATGTTAGCCCCACGTGCCCCAAAAACAGGGAGCTTTTGTGATGAAGTTCGCTTGAATCAAAACAATAATGTAATTTTAATTTGGAAGGAGACAGATCAATAAGTGTAACTGAAGCAAGTGTTTTCTTTTTATGCGACATTTGTGGGTTCCGATCTGCATTCTGGATTTAGTACTTGGAACAGTTTTATAATTTGACGAGGCGACTAATGCCAGCTTCACAAGTTTGTGTTGTTTATTTATTTTATCCTTTTTCCCCAAATTGAAGGTTCCCAGCTAGCTCCCCTGAATTTCAAAAATGAACAGTCAACGTCATACTAATTCCTCCATGCTTTAAGCTTCCGTATTCTTCATAATTAATGTAAATTTCACACATTTTGCTTACAAAATTGAGAAAAGAAATCAGTAATTTTATCTTTTCACCTCCGATTTTTAATATAATGACTTTTATTTTGGTCCTAAGTATAAGACCCCAATCTATTTTATTTCTAATATTCATGTATTTTTTTTCTAAAATAATCCTTCTAACAATAGTAGTTCTAACTAATACATTTGATTAGTAAAGATATTTTAGGAAAGACAACACCTATTTATGACAAATAACTAATTTAACTTCTTTCCTTAAATTTCTCAAATCAGTCAACTAACTCTTATAATTAGAATCAATATATAGGTTATTTTGTAAAAAATTTGAATATATGCTGGTAAAACATAAGCTAGTCCTTGTTCTGGTCAAACGGTACCGATGGCTTGAACGCAAAGGAAGCGTCGTTGGAACAAGAACTCTGGACAAGATTCCCCTCTCTTCGCATATTAAAACCCTTTTTAACATCGATTCACCCAAAAAAAATAAAAAAAAAATTTCAAAATTAACATTAAAATCAAAATTAAAGTTTTCAAGCTTCTGAGTCTTGAGGAAGCAAAGCTAGCAGCTATCTTTCTCCGACCTCCATGTCCGCCATATATTTCTTGTCATACAATACAATTAATTTTGAAAAATACATACGAATCCACCCTTGCTTAATAAATAAATAAAAATGGTTAGTATCATTGTTAATCCTTATAATTTTATCAAGTGTTAATTTCAATTCCTAGAATTTTATAACAAGTTTAACGAATGGTTTTTATATTTTTAAAGAGTTATGGTTTTGGCTCCTGTCCTTAAAAGTCTTTATGAAATTATAGAAATCAAAATCAAATCAAAAAATAATATTAATGAATATGGGTTCTCGACTGTTGTGAGTCTCAAGAAAAGTGAATTAGCTGTGATCAAAAGATTGGATCCGCGTGATTAATTTTGACTGTATAGGCTGAAGAATATAAGAGATATTTCTGAGAACTAACGATAATGTTCTGTCCATATTCTTCTTTCAGCCAAGTTAAATCTCTCTTGTATATCTCCATGCAACTGTAATATCTCTGCATATCCTTTCATGGCCATGGTGGTGATCAGACTCCAACTTCTGCTTCCTCTCATTCTTCTCTGTCTTTCCCTCCTTCTCCTCTTCTTCATCATTCTCTCTCATGTCTCCTTCGTTTCCAGCTTGTCTTTGCCTCCCAATAGGAACCTCATAGCATCCACATTTGAGTTCACCCCTTTCCTCCGCCGCCGCCGCCGCTCCTCCCCGGACGGAAGAGAAGTCGTCGATCCACCTTATGGTGCTCAGAAACGCCATGTCCCTACTGGTCCCAACCCGTTGCACCACTGATTACTTATATATGTACAATAAAGGTTCCCGTTATGCAATGCTTCTCCATTTCCCTCTTTTCATCTTCTTCATCATTATTATGTAATCTTTCTGTATCGATTCATCCAAAGGCCAAGTAATTAAAATGTCAGATATGATTCATTTATCTGTTACGTCCTTTACATACTGATAAACTTATTCATACATAAGTTAAATAGATACACACACATATATATACACACGTGCATATATATAGATATAGTGTTCAAGTATATTCATAAGTGAGGATAGAAATCACCCTCAAGAATTTGTGTGTGTGTGCATATATATGTTGGAAGATAGATTTTGGCATATGAATGGAAGCAAAGCCATTTAAGAAGGAAGCTAAGGAAGGGTTTTGTGCACTATCATGTATGTATTGAAACTGTTGGTTAATTAGTGGATTAAACAAATTAAATTTTGTAGGAAGCATTGATTTAACCCAAGAATAACCCAGTCAAGATTATTATTGTTAACTAATACCGAAGGGTTTCAATAATTATTACTAGTTTAGGGAGAATAGAAAGAAATTAATGAATTTGCAGCCACACAGGATAATTGTAAGGTGAAATAAATATACACCTGAATTTGCATGAAACATTGTACTGTCAACAATATTTAGTTTAATTTATTTATTTAATGTAAAATTTATGGCAAGCTAAAGCTATAGTAATTATAAAGTCATAAGCACCATAAGTGATTAAATTTCCGGCTGTAGATTGAAAAAAACATATGATTAATCCTAGTCATTTTGTGCCTTATAAATGGTGACCACTGGAAAGGAATGAGGCAAAATTTCTGAGCCATGCCGAGTTCATCAGGATTCAGGAGGCCCACCGTGTCCTTCTTTCTTCTTTCAAAGATTACATTTGTTTTTCTGTTGGGAAAAATTACATTATTTGTAAGATTTACGCCAATTATAATTAAAATAATAATATTTAATTAAGACATATAAGAATATTCAAATTAAAAAATAAGGCATTAATTATGAGATAAATAGGAGGTTCATTGTGTAAAAATTTCAACATTTTACCAACCAGCACTTGGATCGGTTGGCTGTGGGTCATTTCAACTTAGGGTCTGTTTGGCTCAATGAGAGGAAGGGGAGGGATTTTAATAGAAGGAAGGGGAAGAAAGGAGAGTAGAAGGATTTTAATATTATCTTATTTAGATTTAAAAAAAAACAGAGAGGAAAGGTTTTAATATTACCTTGTTTGGTTCATGAGGGGAGGGGAGAGAAAAATATTTTAATATGGACAATTTTGCCTTTATTTTTAGATATAAGATATAGGCATAATAGTCACAACATGACAAAATATTGTCTTTTCTCTCCAAATCCTCCTAATTTTGGAGGGGAGGGGAGCGAAAATGTTCCCTCCCTCCTAATATTTGTGTGGTACCAAATAAGAGAAAATCTTTCCCCCTCCCTCCTCTCCTTTCCAAATCCTCATACCAAACACATCTTAATCTCAGCTATTGTTAGTACCGTGGAGAAATCCAAATACTACCTCCGGTCCTTAATATAAGACTCTGTTTGACTTTTATTTTGATCTTAAATATAAAATCCCAATCCACTTTGTCTCTCATATTTATACATTTTTTCCAAAATAGCCCTTCTAACAATGATAGTTCTAGTCAATACACTTGATTAGTAAGGATATTTTAGGAAAGATAACATCTATTTAGGATAAATAACTAACTCAACTTACTTCCTTAATTTCTTTAAATTAGTCAACTGACTCTTATAATTAGACAGAGATAGTAATTTTTTTAATGTTTTATATAACATGATTTAAACAAAAACTTTAATTTCAGATTATTCGAAAGATAAATATTATGAGGATATTTCTTCATAGGAAGATTACAACCATGTAAGATGCATATTTAATGAAACGAAACTCTAAGATACATATCTCTAATTGGCAAAAAAAGAATTCATATCTCTAACTTAAGGCTGACTATAAGAGAGCTCCCTTATTTTTCACCACCAAAAAAATCTTTAATTTTTTTATAAACACTTTTTTTTTTTTAAAGGAGACAATCATGTTTGAGGTATATACGTAGGTAGTGGTCTAATGAGAAATTGAGAATTCCAAACTTCGTTCGTTACCATTGACCAACGCATAACCTATCTCCTCCTTCCTCTTCATATATCAATTTTCGAAAGCGGTACGACTCAAAGGCATATGCATCTTCATGGATTGTATCAGTAAATATTCTGGAAGAATAGGAATGCCTTTGAATCCGTCTCAATGCCACTCTTCACAACTGTTCCCAATTCCCATGTCTTCTCTTTCTTATCCGTTGCCAAATTCCAGGAGAATACAGCCTCCACTGTTTCCACTGGCTACACGCACAATCCGGATTTCTTGTGTTTCTGTCAGTCGCAAGAGTAAATCGAGTGACAAATCCGAATCTCAAGAGCTGGTTCGCTTGCTTGTGGGCAAGTTTAGTGAAAAAGAGCCGATATTGAAGACATTGAACAAGTATGTGAAGCTGGTAAGAACTGAGCACTGCTTTCTGCTGTTTGAAGAGCTCGGAAAGCGTGATAGCTGGCTGCAATGCCTTGAGGTTAGTTTCGTTCTTTCAGTCTTAGATAATATCTCTGTAATATAAATTAGTTGGTTCTGCTTTCTGTACTGTTGTCGATAACTGATAATGCTTTTTTTGGGGTTGATATTCTCTGCTATCTCCAAGATTGGTAGTGCCGAAATATTCTGTCAGTGGGAGTGGGAGGCTACCTGAATTTGTAGGCCTTTAAAACTGGACATAAATTTGCTTCTCATGTGAATGATTGAACATTCTCAGGATAGTTCATATCACCAACAACTTTTTAGGACTCACATTTGCCAGACATGGTTTTAACAGAAATTCACCACACCACTCTACTAGCGAGTTTCATTGGCTCATGCTATAGTTAGCCAATACATTATGTACTGAAAAACTACTCCATATGGCCATTTAGGACATGTTGAGCATTAAAAGAAAAGGGAGCATGGAAAATAGCTATGACATTTTACAATTTCAGCAGTTATCTGCTTGTCTCAAAAGTGTTTAGTATTCAGGTTTTCAGATGGATGCAGAAGCAACGCTGGTATGTTGCAGATAATGGGGTTTACTCAAAACTAATATCAGTAATGGGAAAGAAAGGCCAAACCAGACTGGCTATGTGGCTTTTCACAGAGATGCGCAATACCGGCTGTCGCCCTGATACATCAGTCTATAATGCACTTATCACAGCGCATCTTCATTCACGGGATAAAGCAAAGGCTTTGGCCAAAGCTCTTGGTTACTTTGAGAAGATGAAGGGAATGGAGCGATGTAGACCCAACATTGTAACATACAACATTCTGTTGAGAGCTTTTGCCCAAGCTCGGGATGTGGATCGTGTAAATTTCTTGTTTAAAGATCTCAATGAGAGCATAGTTTCACCTGATATTTACACTTTTAATGGTATCATGGATGCTTACGGGAAAAATGGGATGATTCGAGAAATGGAATCTGTACTCTCTCAAATGAAAAGCAATCAGTGTAAGCCTGACATAATTACCTTTAATCTGCTCATTGATTCATATGGGAAAAGGCAACAATTTGATAAGATGGAACAAGTGTTCAAGAGTTTATTACGCTCCAAAGAGAAACCGACTCTGCCTACATATAATTCAATGATTTTGAATTATGGGAAGGCACGTCTCAGAGATAAAGCAGAAAATGTTTACAAAAAGATGACTGACATGGGTTACAAACCTAACTTTGTCACATATGAGAGTCTCATCTATATGTATGGTTTCTGCGATTGCGTTTCCAGGGCGAGAGAGTTATTTGATGGACTGGTTGAGTCAAAAGTTGACATAAAAGTTTCAACCCTAAATGCAATGCTGGATGTTTACTGCATGAATGGTTTGCCAACGGAAGCTGATGCACTGTTTGAGAGGGCAAGAAGTATGCAAGTTTTTCTAGATTCGTCAACGTATAAACTTCTTTATGCGGCTTATACTAAAGCCGGTTTGAAGGAGTATCTAGCTAAATTACTAAAGCATATGGATAAAGATGGTATTGTCCCTAATAAGAGGTTCTTTCTGGATGCTTTGGCTGCTTTTGGGTCTTCACCGGCAAATTCAAAATCTGAAATTGCTGCTACTGATTCAAGCAAGCCCCGGGATCATGCAAAAGCTCAGCACAATATGTAGCTGGCAGTACATGCGAATGAAACTCCTAACCAACATGTCTGGTGGAGAATTGCATAACAGAAAATAACTCCCTTGTATGATGGTATGTCATATCTCTTTGCCCAGTTTTTAGCTTCATTCTAATCTGCATCGGTTTGATTCTTCTGAAGAACAGAGTTTTCATTGGTCCTCATTTGACATCAATCAACAACCCCCCCTCCTTTAAAAAAAGGGGATTCTCTGTTAGCATACCAAGTTACCCACTTGCAAACTCATAACTTTGCTGTTGATTATAACAATGACCAACGCCCTGCTGAAGATTTTGCTTCAAAACTCACAATAACCAACTGATGTATAGAGTATTTCATAAATTATAATCTCATGTGTAAAAATTGAAGTTGTGCGCGTATTTAACGACGGCAAACTTTCAAAGTAGTCTCGGTGAGAAACTTTTTTGGACCCGACAGCCTTACTGTAATAATTTCCTTTGTTTTTTTTTTCCTGCTTGCTGACTGAAGTTAATTGCCATGCTCGTCATATTTCAGGGTCTGTTAACCTTCTCTAATCTGGTCACTTCACTTACATGCTCAGCAACGCTAAGGACAGTTTCAGTTGATATGTTTAGAGCATACTGGTCATGACTGATGCAGTTTTGGCTTTTGGGGCCTATTTGCCTCTAGGGATTCACATTTTTCTGAAGGAAAAAAAATTGCAGAGGAGCTTAACTGTCAGTTTGTCACGAAAGCGGAATCTACTATTGTTACATGAGCTCCATTCCTCTTTACCCCCCGATGAATTAATTTCTTTATTGCAAATCCAACACCATTGAATCAATTTTGGTTCTAAAGTGAAGTAAGGGCATGATGGAGATATAAAACAGCCGTGTTACAAATGAATCCTTAGAAATATGAAGTGTTACTAACTATTTTCCTATAATTTTGCATGAGGTAATTGTTTCGCTGCTGTATTTGCCATACTGGTCATATTTCTTCTTGTAGTTTATTGTATATTTTGATAGTTTTCCACTTTTCCTTTATTTTTTAGGATCTGGCAACCTTCAGTCAAGACTCGTTTCAATGAGTCTGAGTTGGCCCATATTGTGGCTCCAGAAACAACTTTTTTAATATGATCTTTATCAACAAAAACAGAATAAAAGCCTTGCCTGATGCTCATCAAATGAAATGACAACGAAAATGACGCTTCTTGTATAATCGCATTGTGAATGAATGACTTCCAGTAAATCCTTTTGACTAGTTTAATGAAAAAAACCAACGGAAAGGTTCTTTGACCAAGTCATGCATGACGAGGTTCATTTTTGTTCATAAGCACTGCCTCTTCAATGTCCCATGACTTCATGGCTCGTTGAAGAGGGTTCGTCCTCGTTGGAAGCATTGGTGACAAAGTGATGCATCAGACCTGACAGCTGCCAAAGCCAGTGAATTGCAGGCTTCAAACTTCAAAACCCAAGTTAGTACCAATGATTTGTTTGCTAAGATAAATAAAACTACAACACTAAAATGCTACGCTCACCTAAACATTGCATAAACCAATCTAAGGTTAGCTAAATAACCATTGAGTCCCCCAACACGCCCTCTCTTCCCTTCTCTCTTTTGGAATGGAAGAAGTTAATTATTTTACTGTAAATCGGTCCATAAAGAGCAAGTTTACAACCAAAGCATTTTTTCATGAAACAAAACACTCATACAAAGTACCCCAGTATTCAGAACTCTTTGGCTCTATGGCTGAGTTAATTTCGTCCGCATGATTACCAATTCCTCGGAAGCTGGAAGGCCGCCATATTTACATTTAGTCAATCTACTTTGGTGTCAGGGGCAACTCTTGAGTCTGGAAAATTGGAGGGAAAAAAAATCGCAGTTCATTATTAATTAGGCATGGAATGCGATTGATCGGTGCACATTGAGATATTTACAACTCACTTTGCTTGTTTTTGAACCACTATGAGCCACTTAAGGGGTTTAGTAGGCCTTCAACCCTCTTCTGATTCTGCACATTAAAATGGATATCAGAACAGAAGAACTTGCGGTATTTCATAACAGAAGTGAATACTCATCGTCTGAAAGGAAAATCATTGAGGAGGGTAAATAGGAATTCAGAGAACTAAGTAAATGTTAGACAAAAGGCAAGAAAACCTCTTTTTCATATGGCAACAATACCATGAACAATATATAAAAAAGAGCTCGATACGACATTCTTAATACCGCGTATCGCTTCCATGTTATTTTCCTTGTAAACACCGAGGGGTGATCCATGGACAGAAAGAAGCATCTCGCCAGGTTTGGGCAGCCTAAGCGTTTTGGGTGTCATCCCTACAGACAATCTTTGACTACTCACCTGCAAAAACCAAACAAATTAATTTATCCTGCTTTTAGAGATAAAAGCCTATCTCCAAAATCAACTCAGCTATTAATAGCTAAAATGTAGTTTACTCTTTCCGCGGTCAATGTTCGTCAGTTAAGTATCTAACCCAAAAAAAAAAAAAATACTGTAGTTAGTAGATGTATTCAAGCAAAGGCCACGGAACATGAGGATTGAGGAGGGTACTCCTTCAGGGACTTCACATCCTGACCTACTGTCTTACATTATTTTCTGAAGATCTTGGTGCAGATTAATTAGCATTTGGCGGTTGATATGCATCAACAAAACAATAATTGTGTCATAGAGCTCAGTTATATAGCATACAGAGAACCGCAAATTATTTGCGCACTTTGACTAAATTACATGAGCATTCTGCATTCGAATAAATGATGCAAAAATTTAATCCCATTCTAAACAGTGTCAAAGATCACTGACTATTAACGACTTGAAAATATAGAAGCCTGATAAAAAAATGGTAGCGCAGAAGCAAAATCCACAAATGAAACGAGAGGAAGATAATACAAAATACAGACCCCAGGAGTCTGAAGTGCTTCCTGCATTGCGAGAGTCTGAGCTTCGGATGGCTCCTCCAAACTCTAAATAATAGACACGTCAAACAATTAGCAGAGAACATGTCTACTCATATTTTTTAGCAAAACAATTTTCAGCTTTTGGCATAAAAATAAAGCAAAACAGAACTTACAAAATCTTTAATATACAAGTTGTCAGAGCCAAGAAGACTTGCTCTTCCTGCCAATAATCAAATAACCATATTTAGGTAAAGTTTACCCAAAAAAAGCAAAAGAAAAAAAAAAGCATGCATAAAATAAGGTAACTACCAGCCTTGCTAGAGTATTCAAAGCCATCCAAAGGAGGGATTGCAGAAGAGAAGTCAGGAAAAGCCATAGACAATCTTTGCAGAAGAGAAGCATGTACATTTCTTCCTTCAGCACAGCTCATGGACATCCTATTGTCTTTATTATTCCATCTCAATTCAAGCTTCTTATTCTCTTTGTCATTTAGAACTGAAAGATTTGGGAAATTTTCTTCAAAAATTTGTAGTACCGGTTTCTGGAGCTGTTCCTTGCTAAAATACGACCGAAGTAAACGCAACTCAGTCAGCAAATGTTCAACCTCCACATCACGCACAGCCCTAACGGCAGCAGCTTGTCGCTCAACTGGTAAACAAAAATTGTTGAAGTTAGAATTAAAACCCTAAATACGCTAAAAACCATGTAGAAATCTGCTGATGTGGAAAAGAGCAATTCGGTGGATTACACTCCACAAAATTGAAGCCATAAAATTTGCCTTTTCAAATGTAAATA
The DNA here is from genome assembly GCF_004799145.2 of Neltuma alba. Taxonomy (NCBI): domain Eukaryota; kingdom Viridiplantae; phylum Streptophyta; class Magnoliopsida; order Fabales; family Fabaceae; genus Neltuma; species Neltuma alba. The sequence goes on from NW_021636177.1 coordinate 341,104, forward strand.
GGCTTCAGAACTTAGATGGATACTATACTAATTTTCATAGTCAGAAAGCACAAATGGAACAATACAAACACACAGAAAAATATACCCTCGAGGTCTATGAATTGAGCTTGTTGCGATTCAATTTGACCCTCCTTGGGCTCGTCATTGCCGTTTCTATTGGCTTCAGGTGAGGATTCAGTCTTTCGAACGGTTCTCTTGACTCTACGTCTCGCCATTTTCGCACTTACGAAACAAATCTCTCACTGATCCAGCGGCTGCCCCAGGAAAAGCGCATCATCAATCTTAAGGTAAAACCATTGAACACGAAACACACTGAAGACTACAAATCAGAGAAATACAACTAGGGTCACAGATTTCTTACGGTGAAAGCATGAGCACCGAACGATGATATCACCAATTTGGGAGGGAAAAGACACTGCGAGAAGAAGCACCGAACCACACAGATAGAAGTTTTTGAACGTTAAGGCAGGACGAATCGAATCGAACTCTTCATTTTTAAATCTACATTGAAAATTTGAAATCTCCTGGGGAAAAAATCATGACGGCTTCTTTTAAAATTATGGATTGGGCCGTCGAAGGACCTTAGTGGCCCATAAAAATTCTAATCCAAAATAGTCTGGCCTAACAACATATTGGGCTCTGATCAGAAAGCTGGGCCTCTTTAAACATCCATTCTAAATGACGTATAAAACACTTCAAAATCCACGCAAAGCATAGCCATAAAATTTTGTCATTTATAAAACTAATAAAAAATTAAAAATGTAAGAAAGTCAATAGAAACAAGAGAAAATTTAATTTTTTGTGTAAAAAAAAATCATGTTGAGAATGCTAATCTATTTAAGCTTTAGTTCTCTAAGAATATACGCCGTTTGTATCTCCTTAATTGTCAACTTTGGAAAAACGTTATCTATATTTATTATTTTAATTTCAATACAGCGTTAATTAATATTATTTTAATGATATCCTTATTTATAAAAAATCCAATGCAACACTAATTATTAAGATAAATATTTAAAATGTAGTAAGAAATTTTTTTAAAAAAATCCTAACATATGAATTATATTGTTGTGACATAAAAAAGGACAAGAGGGTGTAGTAATAGCAAAAGTAGTTAAAAGCTAGTGCTTACTTGTCATGTTCGGATGAAGTCTTGGATTTGAGTACGACATTAACATATTTGGTTATGGGGGTGTTTGGATAGAAATCAAATCATGATTTCAAAAGTGTTTTTGCGGTTTACGAAGTAAATATGTGAAGGAATTTGTCTCGTTTTGCGGAAAAGTGCTTCTGAAATCATGGTTTGGAAGTTGCCAAACACCCTCTATATGTGTTTGAATTGTACTGAATTAAAAAAAAAATAAAGATAGTATTTGCGTACAAATATTTGAAGCATCATTGTTAACAATCTGAGTGGGTGCTTCATCTTCATACAATCATTTGAATTATATTGGTGTGACATAAAAAAGAACAAAAGGGTGTATTCATAGCAAAAGTAGTTAACGGTTAGTATCCTAGTATCCTAGCAGTAATACCACCTATCACGTCAGAATGAGGTTCCAGATTCTAGTCTATAATTAACATATAAAAAACAAAGGTAGTGTTTGTGTACAAATATTTGGTGCATTATTGATAACAACCTAAGTGGGTGCTTTATCTTCATACAATCATTTGTAATTCCCATGCGTTGTGGACTCTCTTTCACACAGTTGCATTCTTCCACTTTCTCCCTCAACCTTATCCCAGATTTGACATTTCAATATTAAATCCTTTTTTTTTTAATAGAAAATGACCATTCCTAACCCTCCGTTATCAAACGTAATTTTCTGGCTAGACAAAGGAAAACCACGACAACAAAATAATTGCGCTAGGAATGGGAGTGAAACCGAAAACGGGGAGACAGTACAAATAGATGAGAGCGAGACCATATCTTAACACCAAAAAAAAAAAAAAATCCAAGGGTTATGGAGAAATTAGAATCATGGCCAAGACATTCAACAAGATATTATAATAATGTTATAAAAATACTCCTCCGGTCCTAATTATAAGACCCAATTGACTTATTTGAAGAGATTAAGGAAGTAAGTTAAGTTGGTTATTTATAATAAATAAGTGTTGTCATTCCTAAAATATCCTTGCTAATTAAGTATATTGGCTAAAACTATCATTATTAGAAGGATTATCTTGGAAAAAAATGCATAAATATAAGAGACAAAATGGATTGGGGTCTTATAATTAGAACCAAATAAAAAGTCAAATGGGGTCTTATAATAAGGACTGGAGGAGTAACTCAAATAACCCCAAATTCTAATTTCCGATTAATGATGAAATGATACTTAAAATACTAATTAATGACTCTTGACTCATGACCTTATTGAAAAACAAAAGCTACGAACTTAAATAGAAAAATGGACTTATATAAGACATATGGAATCCAATTGTATTAGTATTCATACAATGCCTTTTGTAACTCTAAACTAGCCACATTTCCAAGTACTATTCATACTAATGAATTTTCATGGGCATGCATTTAAGTATAAATGTGTAGATCATGGCTCAATTTGCTTCTTTCAAGCGCACATTTATGTATTGGGCCTTCAATAGGGTGATTTAGACTCTCAATGTAATCTTCTAGTTCTAAATATAAGATACGTTTTACAGTGTAAATTATATTATAAAATAAGTCTTGTATTATAACCTCTTGAAATAAATCTCTTCGCCTAGTCTTTCCTCCACTTGAATGACTTGGCTTCGGGTGATATGATGACATCGGATGCCACTTAGGACTTAAGGTTTTTCTGTCATGGGATGCCACCTAGGACTTGGGTGTCATGTTGGATGCCCCATATGCTACCATGTATGACTTGATCACCATGTAGAATGTTAATTATGATGCCATGTTGAACACTGCATAAGATGTTACCTTGGAGGCTAATTGGGATGCCACGTAGATTCACACCATTAAACAGAGTGGATTAGCCTTATGTGAAAAGGACGTCGTTGGAAACCATAATTGCACACGCGTTTGAAACACGCTATCAAAGTGGGTTGGGTTTCACTTGGTTTTGTCAAGAACTTGGTGTTTGAAGCATCTCCAATATAGGAGACATAATGAACTCACGCTTGAGAAGGAGATTATAAGGAGATTCAAGTGTGAGTAGACTTGAATTTGATGAACAAAGTCCAATTTCGGACAAAATTAGACCATATATATTCCTTCCATCTCTTATTATAAGAAATAATTATCAAAATCATAGGCTCAAATAGTTAAATTTAGTCAAAAATAATAAATGTGTAAGAGATATAAATATATATATTTTTAATTGTATCCTTATTTGTAAAGTGAGTACGTGAAAGATAATGAGTAAAAATTTATTGCAAAAAGATAATAAGTAGCATATATTTAATGAGAGTAAAAGTAAAAGGACCAGTTTAAAATTTTAGACAAAGAAGATTTGTTTCTTATGTTTAGTAACACCACTGTGACATGGATTGTTTCCTATAAAAGGTACAAAGGGAGTATAATAAATAACAGGAATAACTCTTTATCTTGAGCCTTGAGGTTTTGAATAAAGATATGAAGCTTATTTGGTTTCTTGTTTTGAGAACAATTTTTTGTTTTTAAAAACAGAAAAACAAAAAACCTTGTTTGGCAAAATGTTTTTAGTTGATTGTTCTGAAAAGCAAAAAAACAAAAATATATTTTTAAAAACTGAAAAACCAAAACAACTTTTATATGTTTTCTTGTTTTTGTTTTTGTGTTATTTATTTTTTTTGTTTTGAAAAATTAGAGAAATCTTCTTCTCTTCTTCTCTATTACCTACTACTTATCATTACTGATAGTAACTACCACTTATCAAAATATAATTTTTTATTTTTTTTTTCAAATGTGCTTTTTTAAAAATTATTTTCCAAACAAAGTTTTTTGTTTCCTGTTTCCAAAACATGTTCTTAAAAATAATTTTATAAAATTGTTTTGAGAATAAGAAAACAAGGAACAAAAACAAACAGGCCCTATAGTCTCTTTTTCAGTACTGTCACTCAATAGTTCTCTTCCCCCTTTTCATTAGCCCCCTTCTCTCTGTCTAGACATTTTCATCCTGCCAGTCTAAACTCATAGTCCTTTTGGTTTTATGTTGGTAGCCGCCTAAACCATAATTTCCAACATGAAACCAAACATATATACATAGAGAGGTGTGACTCAAACGTCCATGGAAGAAAAAAGAAAAGGATGCAAAAGAGAAAGCTTGTTCAATTCAGACAGATATTATCTGACATTCCCAATCAAGAACAAATATGTCCACGAAACACAGCTTTGCTATATACAATATATACCTTAAATTTACATGTTCGTTCAACTCCCGCTGAATCACTAATGCAAGAGATTATAAATAACTCACTAACAATAAAAAAGTATACGCTGAACCCTTCAAATTAAAGTGACATTTATTCACAGATTAAGACTTCCTGTTCATAAAATGGCCAGACACGTCTACAACTTCATGACACGACTGCAGGGAAAATTTGGGCAGTCTATATTATATGTTACAAGTTTTTGCTGCTTAATGGGGCAGTGGCCATGGTCCTCTAGTTCAACTTCCAAGCTTGTGTTCTTGCTGTAAGACTAAGCTGGTTCCCGAGGACGACTGGCCAAAAGTGAGCTCAAGGCTCGTAGGCGCTGGAAATATTCACCTACGGTGAGCAGGTATCGACCAGCCTGACGTATTGTTAGCATCCGAAACATTTGCTGCAATGTTTCCTGACGAAGATGATCAGCCTGTTTGACATAAAAGCTTAAGCTTACTAATAGTCAAGCTAAGATTATATAAATATATATATGCACACACCGTAGCAAGTTGGGTGGGAGTTAATGATCAATAATGGCATTCATTAACGATATTTTGAGTCATTATGATAAATAAAGAACAGTGTGCTTTATGATCTGATGTCTATTGGCATTCTCCAGGTCTATGGTCATTCTTCATATGGGTGAAAAGTTATGAAATGTTCAGTTCTCAACGCAGCACTGTGTAAATGTGAACATGATGTAGAATTAACATGATGTAGCCATTTATTTCCCTATTATAAATGTGAACAAAATTATGTGATATATGCATCTAGGCATGCAGAGAAACAATTTTTCACCCTTCCTGAACCTGTTGCTGGCAGAACTTATCCACATAGGAGAAAGGAAGCAAGACTAAATATTACAAAGCGGCTTAACCAATCCAAACGGGTTAAGCTTACATGCAAGAGTTTAAATGGAAAAATTCCAATGCTTTCAACAGAATTCTCAATGGCAATGTGGGATCTGAATCACATTCTTTTTCCTTACTATAACCCATCACTAATGACATTAAAACAAGGGCTGGGATGCAGTATGTACATTAATAGTGCAATTTATTCGCTCCATTTGGCATCATGTTAGAGCCCTGATCATGCTCATCTTGGATCATTTGAATAGATTTAATGCATTTTTCCTCAGTTATCTTTTCAGGACCTTATCCTGACAAAAATGGGAGAAAATTCCAGGGGAAAAGGAGCTGTGCCTGAATCAGTGCCGATTTATGTATATGCAGCAGACCATGCAAAGTACAACTAGAAAATTATTCTCTTGAGAAACATGACATGTGGTGAAAGCTGAAGGAAATTTTGACAAAACATGGAAAGTAAAGGATGTTAAAAAAGTGGAGTTCATTACCTGGTTTACAAAGCTCACGAGAGCTTCCATTTTCTCCATTGCAGCAGCCATCTGAGGAATATAAGGCCCTTCAACTAGCGGTCCAGCCGCTGCTATAGTATCGCCAAGTGTTTGCTGGAGTTTATCCATACCTTGAGAAAGGGCATCTTCTGCTTGCTGGCAAGATTGTTCGAGGTTAGAGATGTCAAACCGTTGTTGCTCTGTCAAGGGTTCAATCAGAGGGACAATGACCTGCAGTTAAAATTATTTGCTTTCATACTTGTATGTTACAAGCTTTATGAAACAGTGCAAAGTTATTAAGGCATTCAAATAAAAAAAAAAAAAAAGAGTTGTTTAAATACCCAGTGCAGGTGTGCTGCTGCAATTCTTTTACCAAGGCATGAAATCAAGAAATTTGGATCATCTAGTTGGTAAAGCGAAGTACTAGTACTCTATTTTCACCTATTTTTAATATACAAGTCTACAAGACAATTTATTGAACTTCAATTTCAGAAACTCAAACTTCAGAGAATCTAGATCCATAATCGAGTCAGCTCTTACATATCAGCTGGACCCTGCTCTTTATTTTAATTGATTGATTTTTAGAATAAATCATAAAAACATGACACTTTTGCCCTTTGTAGCTCTAATTTCATGCAATCATGTTTAATTCAAATTAATCATAATGCATTTAAGCACAATAAATATGATAAAATCCCCAAATAAGATATGGAAAATTATATTAAAATAGGGACTTATCAACAATCAAATCACTTTTTCAAAGGAACAACATATATAGACAGATACTATGAAGATATTCGTAACTTCGTTCAGTAATTAGATCTGAGATCTACCTTTAGAAGCTTAGAGGGGCGAAAGCCTCCAATCCACATGAAAAACCGCTCAGCTGTAGTTTTCCACATACCAAACATCACATAGAAAACATCTGCTTTTGCAGCAGCAGACTTCTTTCGATAGAGCTCAAAATAGTGATTCATTATACTATCTACAATTATCCTGAGCTCATTGTCACTAATATGAGCATTTAAAGCACCCCTTAGTTCACAAACTAGTCTATTTTGCTCTTCAACCCAGTGTCCATACTCCATCTCAAAGGTTGTAATACCTGCAGAATTGTTAGGTTGATTGATTTAGAATGCTAGAACTAATCGGAAAAAGGAGGAAATCCAGGAATCAGTACGATATCAACCAAAATGAACCGCATGAAGCATAAATCATAAAGCGCACAAAGAAAATTCCCAATCAATTTTAGAGTTGAACTTGCATTTCAATAAAATTGTGCCGAGGCAGGATGTAAGACTTACATTTAGGACACATTTAACGTATAGAGATAGTTGGCAATTTATAAGGGCAGTACTAGGGTCGTGTACAATATTTGAACAATGTAAGAATACAAACAAATGAAAAGAAGGGACTTTGTCCAAGAAAAAAAAATTAAATACTTTGGAATATGAGAATGAGATCGGATAATCTAGATTCAGCAGCGATTATCATATTGAATAAATCATTGACTCAACTCTGGCTACTGTACAGACAGACAGCGAAGTTTGAATGGGCAGCCATGGTCCAGGAATCTGGAAAATAAAGTGGAAGTTCAGAGCTTCAAAATTGATCAAGTTCAAAAAGATTTTATGACTTAAACCAATAGGACAAAAAGATATTCGGATATTCTGGGGTGACAAATGATACAGCGAAAATTCGGAGATTAATTTAGCATGCAAGTGATTTCACCAATGAATAAATTAAGAGACCATGAGAGCATTATATTATTAACCAAGATGCGGAATAACAACAACAAAATTTAAGGACAAACCTGAATTAACAGTTCCAGTAAAACCCAGATTATTACAATCTGATGCCCCGCCCATATATAATCCCTGCAGTTTTATTATTGAAAATAGTAGAAAACACATAATGAGCAATGTAAAATAATATACTGAAAAAGAGTACAAGTGAAGTTCATCTCTGCACCTGTTGTCTTGCATGGTTGAGCTCTTGTTCCAACTGCATCAGCTTCAAACGACTTGATTCTAATTGCTGCACATAGGCCTGTAAGGGAATATCAAAAGCCACATAAAAGGTTGGTATATCATAACAATTTTGTTGCCCATATGACTATCTTTCAATGCACAATCCTTCCAACCTTTTTCCGCAGACGACTCTTACGAGCAGCCTCCCTATTTTGTGCAAGACGTCTTTGTATCTGAATGTTTTAACAATATCAAGTTCCCACTTTTTTAGCAATATAAGCATCAAACAGATATAAAAAGATATGAATGTACGACAGACATCTGAAAATGGAACCATCATAGATCCCCAAGAGAGGGTCTGAAGGGGTCAGTGATAACATGCTTCCCTTGTTGTCCTTGGCATATCCATAAAGCTAAAAACAAAGACAAGAGAAAACAGAGAATGGATGCCTTCGCCAATTCAGGGGTATCCTCCCCTACATTTGACGGACTAGTTTAAGAAGGTACTTGTCCCTAGCCCTCTTGATTTTATGCCTAGAATTCAGTCATCCTCACCAATCACCATGGGCAGGACTAGATAACAATACCCATCACTCAGTTACTATGAAAATTCCAATATCAAGAAACTCTTTCTGAAGCTAAGAATAAAAAACATCCACATTTACATTCAAAGATTATTTCAATCGAATATTACATCTGCTGGAAGTATTAAATGTACAATAGAGTTCAGCATACCAACTGTTCTAAAAAACATAACCCTTTTCGTTTTTCAGTTGCTGGAAGTCAGAGGGGAAGGAGATGGATATGTAAGGGGTTTTCATAACATGCTCTCACCTTATCAATAGGTCTATGAGCTTCTTGGCCATACATCTTGGACGTACCCAATGTGTTATGAGAAGCATCCTCTGGCTAGGTATTAAAAAAGCAAAAGAGTTTCCTTAGTGGAATATGCATTCTCATTTGCCAGCAAAGGAAAAGAACAGAACAAAAACAAAGCATGAACTTTGTAAAGTTTTACCTGATTTATGAACTTCCCATCTGCTTCACCAATTAAGGCACTTAAATTAACATTACTTTTGAAATTTTCTCCCCACATGTTAATCTGTTGAATTGGATCATAAACACCCATCCTTCTTGAGGAAACAAACTGTGTGGATGGAGAATTCATTTTCTACGGATTGGTCAGCGCAGTATTTCAATCAGCATCCGTGACATACACATGAATAATAACCTGCTGTTCAGAAAACACAAAAGCATTTCCAGGTAAGTAAATAATGCTTACCCGAATGAATCAAACTAGGTCTAGATGAGCCATGAGAGAGATTGACTAGACTAGAAGAAATGTCCAATTATATGATATAGCCAATCTAGAATTAGAAGTTATACTACTAGATAAAATGGATGTACAGAAGGATGCATTTTAAGAATCATTTCTCGTATAAAAAAGTTAATACTAACTCCGCAGAAGTATAATTGGCACTAACATATGTTCACTAGGGATCAACCCCTGATAAAAATCTAACTATGCCCAAGAATTGCATGAGGTTAGACTTGCATCCACTCTCCCAAAAAAAAAAAAATGAAGCCGACCATTGAAGATGGCATCAAAACAAGGTTAAGCAACTCATTACCAGAAGATCTACCATAAGGTAAGACGAAAAATTTGTAGCTAAGAGATAATAAAACAGTAGGACCAAGTCAACTTGGATGTCCTGGCAACAGCGTAGGGGAAATGGAAAGAAGTGTCGGACACCATAAGTCTGATCATGTGGCACTAACAGATACTGCAAATATATTGGATTCATCCAATCCATGCTTTAGTTTATTTATTCAACCAGCCATGTTTCAAAAAGCAAGAAATAAGAAGTATTCAACGGCCTCTGCAAAAACATTTTTCAAGCTTGGATTCATCGAACAGCCAAATAACCATTTTAGTATAGTAAAAGACAACAGAAATTGAAAAAGATACAAGAGGAAAGTACCAGTAATCATTAGGATGGCAGATAGATGAGCTTTAAATGGAAAGAACATAAGTAGCTCCTTCAAGATAAAGCATCTAGTTCATATGTCATGGGAAAATTCCATTAGATTTTATATTTCCATGATTCGACCCACCTCCTCATTTTTCCTTGGCAGTTAAAGGGAATTCAATTCCTTGAAAATAGATATAAGAAAGCCAAAAAAAAAGGGAATAGAGATCGAACCTTTGAAAGCTACTCTCAGAACAAGCTTTTCCCGCTCAACTCATGCCACCTTGGCGACAACAAAAACCAGAACGAAATTCCCTAAGCCCCAACTGAAACCCTATCTCTCACCAGTTACAAAACCCGAAGTTCCCATCACTTTCGATGAAGAATCGAACGATGCCCACGACAGCTTAAAAGCGACCCTCAAACTGTTAGTTTAGCTTCTCTTGCATTGATAATACATTAATCATTATAATAGTATCAGGCTTGCTGTTATATATATATATATATATATATATATATATTTACACACACACATTATATAAAAACTGAGAGACCCATTTTGTTATTGTTTTTTTCTGCGAGTCATTGGGCGAAGTTGTGTGCTACAGAGTCAAAGATTTCACACGAAGCTAAATGTCGCAGTCATCTCATCCTTCCACTACCCCATATATGCGCACCAGGTAGATCCGGTTCATGGTTCACACACTCTTACTCAGTGATTGGGTGACGTCAGATGCCGATTGGTCCAGTGGCCGGGGACTTGCGGGTCACCGGCGAACGGAGGAGAAGAAGCGAGGACCCAGGAAATGGGGTCTGATTTGTGTGATTGATTATATTATTATTATTCAAGCTGTGGAATCTGCGTTGTACGCGCAAGGATGGTATTTGGGAATTGAAGGTGATGCTCCAATGCGCAAGTTTCGCGGCTAAAAAATGTGTGGTTGACGCGTGGCATTGTGTTTGCAGTGCGTGTCTTTCACTCGCTTTTCTGCGAATGGAGGGTAGTCTGTAATGTAATTTTGGTGGTGGATAACGTTAACCACCAAAGGTGGTTATTTACAAGATTGGATACCTTTTAGGTAATGGAGTAATTTTTTTTTTATTAATTTCATAAACAATATTTTTTTGTTTAGTTTTAAATATAACACTTAATTTTTTTTTATATTTATTTATTTTACTCATAAGTAAATTTTTTTCATATGTTAAGGAGTTTTTATGACTATCAAAGAATATTTTCAATGCACGTTGATAATAGTATTTTTTAAAAACTTATTTATTTATTTTAAATAATTAACCTAATTAGTTTTATAACATTAATAAATTAGTTATCTAATTTTTATATTAAATATATACCCAATAACATATTTTTATAAATAAAGGAATCCAGTACTTCAGTAAAAGAGGGTTGTATGGAAGCCAAAAGAAACATTACCTCTCGTCCAAACTCCTGGCTCTTTTTTACACCCTTTTTTTTATTTTAAATAAGATTTTTTTTTTATAAAATACGATGTAATATTTATTAATTATTGTTTCTTCTGTCCTTATTGTATGAACTAATTATGGAGTTAAGCTTGATCCTAGATGTAAAATATATTTATCAAATTTTTTTGAATCACCCTGTATTAATACTCCTTCAACTATAATTAAGTAGGAAAAGAAATTATATTATTGAAAATAATTATTAGGATATTTAAAAAATATGTCATATTTATTATTATTAACCAATGTATCTAAATTTTTTAACTCAATTAAATTAGTTAAATACTACCCCCGGTCCTAATTATAAGAGCCAGTTGACTAATTTAAAGAGATTAAGGAAGTAAACTGAGTTAGTTATTTGTTCTAAATATGTGTTGTCTTTCCTAAAATATCCTTACTAATCAAGTGTATTAATTGAAACTATAATTATTAGAAGGATTATCTTAGAAAAAATTGAGTAAATATGAGAGACAAAGTAGATTGGGATCTTATATTTAAAACCAAAATAAAATCAAACAGGATCTTATATTAAGAACAAGAGGTAGTAGATCTTATATTAAAAAAGTATTAAATATATTCCTGTTCCTTTTGTTATTTGGCGAGGAATATGTTCCCCCTCAATTCATGTAAAACAGTAAAAGGTAAACGGGAGAAAAGAGGATATATGTTATTCTCTTCTTTTTTTTTTTGGTTAATTTATCTTATTATTTCACTTGTTCTAATAAAAATTTAAATAAGGATAAGTTTAGAAAATGAGTTTAATTTTTATCCTTTAAAATGTTTTTATCTCTCATTTAATATTTTTTGCCTTAGCTATATAAAACAAGCTTCTATGACTGTTGTCCTTTATAAATTTAATATTTTTATTAGTTTTGATGAAATTATTTTTCCAGAAATGTAAATTAAATCAATGTTATATTTATCATTATACAATTTATTTTAAAACATATACTACCTCCGGTCCTTAATATAAGACCTCTTTTGATTTTTATTTTGATCCTAATTATAAGACCCCAATCCATTTTGTCTCTCATATTTATGAATTCTTTCCCCAAATAGTCCCTCTAATAATGGTAATTTTAATCAATAAACTTGATTAGTAAGGATATTTTAAGAAAGACAACACTTATTTATTATAAATAACTAACTTAACTTGTTTTTTTAATTTTCTCAAATTAATCAACTAGCTCTTATAATTAGGACCAGAAATAGTAATTTTTTATTTGTTTACAGGATATATTTTAAATTTCAAAAAATAAATTTCATATGTTTTCTATTTTGGAAACAGAAGAGAGAAGGATAGCAGTAGAATTTACAATAGTGAAACATGAGTTGTTGGGAGCATCAGATAATATTCCAAGAACGAACTGGCAGGTTGAAGAATTCCAACGCGAAATTACTTTTGAAATGCAGAATATTTACCTTATTATTTTATTGCCCGGGGGGGTGTGGGGGAAGGGTGGGGAGGCACCAATGCAATGCAAAGTACTATGGAACTTCCTTCACTTTTAACCGCGGGTTTACGTACCCCTCTCCCATTCCCTTACGTTCCATAGGCATTAAAGGCTATCAAATATTAAAGAATAATTAATTTAAAAAAGTCAGACAATTTATTAAATAAGAATGTGGTAGTGCTAGAGCTAGGAATTCGAATTCAACCAAAAGGAGCAGCTTATTTTTTTCCTTTTTTTGGAATCATGATGAGATCCGGAATTTATAGAAAAATAATTATCAATAAATTTCAAGAATAAGTAAATAGTTATCGTTTACTATCTTAAAATTTGTTATTACATATTGTTTTGTTGTCGTTTGAATTTTATAGTAATTATATTTTTCATTTGAAACTTCAAAACAATTCTTTGTTTTTTTATAAGTCCCGCTTGAAAAAATAAAAAGAAGGTGGGGGAGGAATTTTCAAACTCAAACTTAAAAACTCATTGGAAATAAAAGTATTTAGGTCGAATTAGCCTGAAACGCTTTTTTGTTTCGGTTGAGTTTGAGCTCTAATTGGTAAAACCCTTCACTCGTTGGGGTTAGGCTTGTCCATTTCATACCTCTAAATGTGACTTATATCCCATAAAAATATTGGCTTGAGAGTGAAGATCTCATTGATGAACATAATTTGTGAGTATATTTTTCAGATTGTAATATCTGTTTTAATCTTAAATAACTCTAGAGTCCATCTCATTTAAATTGTGAATTACTTAAGAATTATTTAAGACAAACATGCTCACAATTTATGTTACTTTGTATGCCGAACAATAAGCCACTGAAGTTAGACCACCATTATTCAATGACCTCCAGTAAGATCAGACTTTCAGGAACACTTCTGAGACAAAACAAGATTGGTTTCCATTTCCATCTTATACATTCATAGCAATACAAGTTTCCCTTATAAAATACTCATAAAATACTCCTCCGATCCTAAATATAAAACATACTACCTCCGGTCCTTAATATAAGATCTTGTTTGACTTTTTTTTTGTCCTAAATATAAGACCCAAATCTAGTTTGTCTCTTATATTTACTCAATTTTTTCTAAGATAATCCTTCTAATAATTACAGTTCCAGTTAATATATTTGATTAGTAAGAATATTTGGAAAGACAACACGACAAATAACTAACTCAACTTACTTTCTTAATCTCCTTAAATTAGTCAACTGACTCCTATAATTAGGATCAGAGGTAGTATTTTTTAGTGTAAATTCTATACAAAACGAGTCTTATATTTAGAATTGAAGTAGTACTCTCTTTCTTGTTTCCATATACGCCAACCTTATCTTCACAATTAGGAATATATATATATATATATATATATAATGTATATTCATTTTATTAAAAAAAAAAAAGTGGTGCCGACTTATCAGATAGACAAGCCTTGAGGGGAAAGGCATGTGTAATGACAAGAAATAGAAATCATTTTAAAAACGATGGAATAGGTCATACGACACCAAATTAATTAAGAATGCAATGGATATGATCTAACCTATGAATTACAAAGTGAAAAAGCGTATATTAGGCAGACTGTTTTTTTTAACCTTTATAACAAAGATACTAATTAATTACAAAATTATATGTCTTTTATATGTTTTTTATACAAATTTTTGTCTTTGCGTAGAACTTTGGAACAAACTTTTGATTAGGAATCCAAATCTCTTTTGCATTCCTTTTGCCTTTGCCATATCTGCATGAACCAAGTAGCTACCTTCCTCTCTCCAAGTCCACATTCTGCACTTTCTTTTTGTTTAATTTCCTTATAATAATAACAATTTGAAGCCCTATGTTTAATGTTAATTCATATTCGAGCCTTATAAAAGCCTCTCGACATTTTTTTTTATTTATTCAAAATATTCAAGTTTGAGACCCTGTTTTAAAAAACATTTACTAGCATCTTTTATCTGACTCAAACATCACTTGAAATAAAAATAAAAACACTTTGAAAAATACTATTATAGCTAAGGTAATAAAAATCAAACCATGTCATTCAATCGGTTAAGACAGTGGTTCAAGAGTCAATAGTTTAATATGAGCTCAGATTGGTCATAATTAAAATAACATAATTTAATTAAAATATATAAAAATATTTATAATCACCCAAGATGGAGTTACTGAAACACAAATTTAATGTATTCTTATTTTCTTTTTTTTTAAATTAAAACGATGTTGTTTCAACTGTGATATGGTAAAGAAAAAAAAAATTTAAAATTCTACTGCGTCGATTCATCCAAAACTCCTAATCAGACCAATCAAGAGACTATTTCACTGATTTGTTAGTCTAACCAAGCAACTCAGATTTTGTTTTATTACAATGGACAAAACACAATAAATAGAAATCCGTATATATAATACCTAACTTTTTATACCCAGTCTCAAACGTATTTTAGCAAAGAAATGTAAATTTGCAAATTGCAAATATATTTTCTTTGCGACAATGCGAGAAGTATGGATGAAGTACAATTCCTACTTCAGATGTGGTGAGGTAATGCATGGCTGCCTCGTATAGCTAGGCACTTAAGCACTCACAATAAAATATATTAAAAAAACAAAGTAATAATAATTTATGAATAAAAAATTATCACACGTGCGGAAAAGCATTATATTCAGTCAAATCAATGGAATGTAAAACCATCAGTACCAATATAGAAATTGAACTATCATAGTTTCACACGATGAGGTCTTTCTTGTTATGAAAGTTTAGCAATTAATGGAAAAAGCACTTTGGTGTGGAGCATGATTATTATGGAAAGAAAACAATGTACGAAACGATGATTTACAATCAATTAGTCAATGATCCTGGCTCTCTTCAATCTAACTGAGAATGCTTTCCATTCTTAGATCCTTCTTCCTTGAATCCTAAATATAAAGTTAGATGATTCATGGTGATTTTAAAAAATTAATTAAACTAGTTATTTATTAAAAAAATTGTGTTGATTTTTTTTAACGTATACTTCTAATTATTTGTAATACTACTTTTATATAAAACTATTTCTTGAATATGCACAATCAATTAGAGATATTTTTAAAAAAATTATAAATTTATAAGATAAAGTGAATCAAATAAATTTATAAGATAAAGTGAATCAAAGTCTTATATCTATTATCAAAATAAATCTTTTAATTAGCTCATATATTCAAAATCAGAGAGAATATTGTGTTATGTGTTAGTGATTGATGGTAGATGATAAGCTTTATATTTACATGTATTTACAATGAATAATACTCCTCTGATACTAAACATAAAACTTAATTTGCAAAGTAATTTATATTATAAAATCAGTCTTACATTTAATACTGGAAGGAGTTTTATTTATAAT
Organism: Neltuma alba; assembly: GCF_004799145.2. Classification (NCBI taxonomy): domain Eukaryota; kingdom Viridiplantae; phylum Streptophyta; class Magnoliopsida; order Fabales; family Fabaceae; genus Neltuma; species Neltuma alba. Next base: position 357,036 of record NW_021636177.1, read on the forward strand.
TATTTATCATGTAGGGGTAGTTTCTTATAATTTTGATATTATATAATATATTTTATAGATATCGATGATATTCATATTCTGACCGAATTTTTTCATATGTTGTATTGCACATAAATTAAAAAGCAAACACATACATTTGGTCCTTTAACTCTATACAAGATTTCAATCTAGTTTTTTAACTTTAAAAATATATATTTTTAGTCTTTTAGCTATAAAAGTGTTTGTCTTAAATGATTTTTTTTATAACAATTTATGACTGCTTTAATGTTTGATCAACATTCAAGATTTTAATATTAATATTTTTTTAATTAAAAGATTAAAATTATACTTTAATCAAAAAGTTATAGTATTTCTATCTTACAATGATGTAAATTAAGAGGTTGGATTTAATGACCCCGTCCTCTTCCTCTTGGAATTTGATTTTTAGCCACTTGTTAGGGTATATATTGGTCAATACTCAATACCATATATTCATCCGGTCTTAAATATAAAATTTATTTTGTAGTGTAAATTACACTATAAAACAAGTTATATATTTAGGACCGGAGGGAACAAATACTTGATCGGCTTTTTCACAATTTTTTTTAGTTTCACGTGTATTTTCATTGAGGACAAAATGAAGAAAATAAATGACAAATTCATGGATGACTGTGCGTAAACTTTGGTTTTATTTTTATAATATAGATCAAGGAAATGGGTATAAATATATAATTATATTTCATTTCACCCACCTAAAATGCAAACTTGAGTGCGTTGCACAAGTCATCAGATCACCCTGGATTAATATAATTACATATTTTATTTTTATCTATATCAACACAAACAGCTAAATCTTGGGTGCATGTCAATTCATCATAGACTTGTTTATTTCCTGTTAAAAGAATTTGTCTTTTTGTTAAGAATATATTATATGGAAGTTGGATTCTTTTTAAATAAAAAATACGAAAGTTTGTTGATATAGAGCGGATTATGAGTTTTTTAAAAAAATAAATAAAGAAGGGAATAATTAAGATATGACAAGAGAGATAAGAGGATAAACTAAACTAGCAGTAATACCTCTGATCCTAATTATAAGAGCTAGTTGAATAATTTGAGGAGATTAAGGAAAGAAGTTAAGTTAGTTATTTGTAATAAATATGTATTGTCTTTCTTAAAATACTTTTGCTAATCAAGTGTATTAACTAAAACTGCTATTGTTAAAAGGACTACATTGGAAAAAATGGATAAATATGATAGAAAAAGTGGATTGGGGTCTTATATTTAGAACCAAAATTAAATAAAAGTTAAATAATGTCTTATATTAAGGACCGGAGGAGTGTAAAATTAGATATAGTGTGAAAAGAATTGTTTTTTCCCCAACTGTTCTCCCTCCTCTTTTTTTCACCTTAGTGAGAGATTATATCTAGGTTAAAATTTGAGGATTTTTTTAATTTAAAGAAACAAATACTAATGGCATAAAATTACACGTCAGATCGAATCAATTATCCTTACAAAAGAATCTTCACGTGATTGGGTCACAAAGCTATTGACATTGCCAATAATGTAAAACTTTGAATATTTTGTTTTCAGTTTATTTCAGAAGAAAAACTTATAATTATTTGAATTTTTTAAACTATTGTATTAAATAAATATATTTTAGTAATGGAGAGTGAAATTTTGAACTAATAATAAACAATTGTTTAATAATCTTAAACAAAAAAAATTAAAAAGTTGACATACAGAAGGAGTATTATTTTTTAAACGTTTAAAATATATATTAAAGTATGGAGCATGATTAGAGAAGGCGAGGGAGTGGTGAGAATGGCTGAAAAATTAAAAATAAAGTGAAAAATGATGGGTGGGATGCGTTGTTGGAATGATAGGGCCATAAGTTAGTGACGTTCCCTTTTTAATATTCTCATTTTGTTTGTGTTGGCCGCCACTTTGAATAATTAATGAAGCAAATGAAACGTCACGCAAACACCCACCTCCCTTCCTTTCTTGTTGGTGCTTTTATTCTACGTGCAATTATCCAATGAGGGTGGGTCCCACTCCTCCCTCACTCCCTATCATTATTCCCTTTCTAAAAAAAATCCAAATTTTCCTTTCATATACATGTATTACCCTCCATTTTTAATACTACTTCCGATCCTAAATATAAAAATTAGTTAACTAATTTAAATAGATTAAGAAGATAAGTTATTTATTTATAATGAATAGGCGTTGTCTTTCCTAAAATATCCTTATTAATCAAGCTTATTAGTTAGAACTATCTTTAAAAAATAAATAAATATGAGAGACAAAATATATTCGAATCTTATATTTCAGACCAAAATAAAAAATAAGTAATGTCTTATATTAAGGACCAGAGGTAGTGACTAGATTTTGAGTAGATTAAGAAAATTAGTTAAATTAGTTATTTGTAATAAATAAGTGTTATCTTTTTCTAAAATATCCTTACTAATCAAATGTATTGGCTAGAACTATTATCATTATAAGGACTATTTGAAAAAATGAATAAAGATGAGAGACAAAATAAATTATGATATTATATTTAGGATTAAAATAAAAATCAAATAAACTCTTATATTAAGAATCGATAATAATTTGTACATAATACTTGACGTGACTAAAAAAAATTACAAGTAACATCGAATCCACTAGGCAACTAGCATATTCCATGTCATTATTACTAATTAATATGATTATATGCCTAGGTTTGAGTATTGTGAGGCTAAATTAGAGGTAATTTTTTAAGAGATGTTTTCTGCAGTCACGCGAATCCAAATCCAAAAACTTAAAGCCATCAAAGCCTATTATATTAGCCAATAAGAATCAGTTCAGTTTATAACGAGTTAGTTCATAACTCACGAAATCATGATTTTGAATTCCGTTATTGATATGAAGATCTGATTAGCTCGTAAGCACTATTTGAACCTGATGGCATACCTTAATCTTGATGAACTCTTAGAACATAAGTTACCTTGCACGTTTTTCAACTTTAAAAAAAAAAAAAAAACTATTACCCTAGAACTAACGCCAGTCTTATTACATGTCATTATCGCGTACTTGTAGTAAAGAGGGTATAGAAAAATTGGTAACAAAAAGTTACATTATATCATGCGTATAGTTATGGGCGGCCCAAAAAGAAAAACAATTTCATGCGCATAGAACTTCGATTTTTTTTTTCCTTTATAGTTAAGGAAAGTAATAATTGTACCAAAAACAAAGGAAAGTAACAAGAAACCCAAAATAAAAAAGTGATGTTGGCATGGTCGTGAGAAAAGAAAACGATCACCAAAAAAAAAACAGAATTTTATTTTTTAATTTTAGACCTGAGAAATGTTATGTCAGCAAAGGTAGCCCAATTAAGCAAAATATAATGGCATAAGAGAATATCTCCAATTTAATTAAAAACAAAATTCGAACTATGAAGATGCAAATCTTGATTGATAAGATCATGAGATTGCAATTTGAAATTTTTTTTTAAAAAATACTATATGCTTGTACTCAACAGTCTAATATGATAATAAATAATTATTTCGATACTTTAATTTTAAAGGAACTACTATCTAGGAAGAGAGGATTATATATTGAGCCAGGTAAGCCAAACTTTTTGTAGGATATTGAAGTTCACATTAGGTTAGCCAATTCTATAAATAGTGGTAAAGGTCCATTATATTGATCACTTTTCCAATTTTTTTTGCCAGATCACTTTTTTTTTCCCTAATTAAAGCATACAAAATGGATTGTGAGGAAAATTTTGGTCTAAACAGTTAATTATGTTGTGCAATTTTTCACGTTGTTGTAAGAGAACGGAGGATAGCATAAAGATGACCTAATAAAATTGTAGGTATGTCCCCATGAAAGCAACTTGGTCTTTTTTTCAAGAGATGGTCACTTATCCGACTTCTCAAAAGTAGAAAAAAAGTTGCGGAAAAATATTGAAAAATTAAAATGTAAATATACTTTTTTAGGCAAACATAATATAATTGGTTGCTTTCCATATCCACTTTCCATATCTTTGTATAATACTGAAAGAAGCTGGGAAAATATCTATACTTGGATATCTATAAAAACTTTGGCTTGGCCTTGTTTGATTTGTGGAATGGAGTGAAATTATGAAAAAAAAAAAAACAAAAGATAATATAACATCTCTCGTTTAAAAAGATACTCACATTTAATACTTGATAGTATAATAGATATTCTACATCTTAATTGTTGTGCTGTGAAATAGGATAAGTGGATAACCTTTTAATTGTGTTAACCAAATGGGACGTTTGTCACGACTTACATATCCGTTTTATTTTTATTTTTTTTATAGAAGATTTAAATTCGTAAACTCATGTTTAAAAAAAAATTAAAAGATATATTTAGTGTCACTGGGTTCAAAACTCCGGTGAAATATATGATTTATTATTACCTGTGGTCTTCAATATAAAAGCTAGTTAATTAATTTGAATATACTAAAAAAATTAGTTAAATTTGTTATTTGTAATAAATATGTTGTTTTTTTAAAATCATCCTTGCTAATCAAGTATATTAGTTAGAACTATTATTATAAATATTACCTTTAAAAATTTGATAAATATGAGATACAAAATAAATTGAGTCTTATATTTAAAATCAAAATAAAAGTTAAATAAACTCTTATATTAAAAACAGGAGGTAGTATATAATTACAAGTCAAGTAAAAAAAAAATACGGTTTGCATCAAGCTTTGTGTTCCTTTATTCTATCATTTTAATTTTATATATCTTCATTATTTTTATCATTCGAATTTGAATTTGAATTATCCACTTAAAATTTTGACTTACAAACATTAAACCATTAAAATGGAACTATTTTTAAGCTGGGCAACAAGGGAACCATGAGCCAGTTTTCTGCAAGAGAAACATTATTCTACACAGACACACACATATATGACAACTCTAAGTTTGCAAAAAAATATATATGAAAACTATAATTTGGAAAAAAATGAATTGTTCATAATTAATACCATTTATTAGAATTTTGGGTGAATACAATTTTTGGCCCCTCAACTTTTTTCTCATTTTGATTTTAGTTTTTTAAATTTCAAACTATAAGTTTTGGTTCCTCAAATTTCTTTCCATTTAAAATATTTATCCTATAATTTAATAAAAACTTGCATCATTTTGTCTTTTGAGTAATTAAAACCTATTGTCTGAAATTTAAGGAACTAAAATTAAAATTTGTGCAAATTTGAGGGACCAAATATTATATCAATTCTAGAATTTTAATACTTTCTATTGATTCTTAGACTTACACATATGGTATAATTTGCACTTTGCAGTGTGAACCCCGTCATGGTGCTCAAGTAAATTTTTCTAGCAGCAATGACTCATCTCGAGGACTTCTTGATGATCATCTTTTTTTTTTTTAAATAAAAGAACATAATTAGCAATCGTTATTTTTTATTATCTTCCCATACAACTACAAATTATATTTTTTATTCATAAAATTACTTTCTATTTTATTTTGTATGCCATAGGTCTCCTATATTAGAACTCTTATTCAAGGGAGAATTATAATAAGGTTTCAAAAAAGAAAATAATTATCTGGAAGTCTCAATAACAAGTGAGCAGTTATTATTTGCTATTTTGAAACTTGAATTGCAGAATACTCTATTGTTCTTGAAACTTTCTAGTACTCATGTTCCTTACTTGGGATTTCATTGCAATTCTTTTTTTTTTTTTTTGGAATTAGTGGCGTCTCATGAGCTGGTCTTCTTATAAAAAACCCTCTCATAAAGTTTCTCTCAACAAATACTCTCTTGTTACCATATAATCATATATACCAACCTTATCTCCGCAGTTAGGAAAATTAATAGAATTAGTCATACATATTCATAATATATATATATAATGTTCCTCTGGTCTATCCTAAATATATTCTTTTTGTATGTAATTTGTACTAACAAAAGGATCTTATATTTAGAACCCGAGAAGTATATATATATCGAACAGAAAAAAAATGCGGTTCCAACTCAGCAGATCGTAAGGCCTTGAGGGGAAAAGGCATGTGTGACAAGAATGAGAAATCATTTTTAGCCTTTATGACAGGGCTACTAATTACAAATTAAAGTTATATTTTCATGCAAATTTGTCTTTGCGTTTCCCTTTGGAACAAATTAGACTTTTGATTAGGAATCCAAATCTCTTTCATATTCTTTTGCCTTTACCATATCTGCCCTACTTTACACTTCCAATATATTTATAAATCAATTAATAATTAATCAATTATATAGGCCAATCCGGACGTGATAGTTTGATAACTGACGCATCATCATACCAGTTAAATTTTCGGAGAATCCTATGGAAAAAAAAACTTAAAATCACTAAATTTCAAATTAAGTCTAGTAACAATATTTTAATAGGTTTTGATAATACTGAACTCACAAATAACAATACATTTTTATTGCAATTAATTCTTTATTTGGAATTTAGTATTTTCAAGCTTTGTTTTTTTAAATGAGATTCTCCCTTAAATTTATCAATAATAGATATTTTAGGGTCATAGAAAACACAACAATAAAAATTTAGACAGATCAATATTACTATCTCACGTTCTAAATATAAGATATAATTTATAATGCAATTTGTATTATAAATTATATCTTATATTTAGAATCAGAGGTAGTGTTTGTTGAATTCTCTCTATTCAAGAGCTACGACAATGCAATCATTTTAGTTAGATAAATGCAGCTACAGCAAGGTTTTCCCACATATTAAGCAATAGGAGAGCAATCACAATCACTAATTATAGATCTAAAATTAAACAAAAATCAAATAACGAAGGAAAGATCTTACTTGTTTTCGATCCTTTGCAGTAATAACTGGTGAGATTAAATAACCTATTTCCACATCTCACATAATCCCTTTTTTTTTAATTAAAAAAAAAATGCCATAGTGATATGGACATGGTTGCCAATTTATGTTCCCCTTTTAATTGTTGACATCTGAGAAGAAGCCATCAAAAACTCATGGGCTTCGTTGCGCTCCGGCGTCGGTATTGCTGCCCTTTTCAGCCCACCACGACAATGACGTGCTAAGCGGAGCGGCTTTTAATATGGCTTCCAGAAATATGAGGCAAATATATGGTAAATAATTTGTTCATTATTATAAAGATATCTGCGTCTTTCAAAATCTAATTATAATGATCTAGACTTAAAATTTTGGAAAAAAATCACAAGAAAATATTAAAAATAAAAAAATTATAAATAGATACCTGTTATAATATTGTATTGGATTTGACAATAATTGATAAGCAAATGACAATAATTTTTATGTACGGGTCCTTGTATCCAATTTTTTAATTTTTAGGGTCTTTTTAAATGATAAATTTATTTTTTTAAAAAAGTATTAATTACAAGGTTTTTTTATTTTAGATTCTATATCTATTAAAATAAAAATTACTCAAACATAGAGAAGTTAAATTGAATCTCAGCTATCTACAATTCATAAAAATGATTTAGATAAAAAATGAGAATGGCAAGATATCCCAATTCCACAAACGAATCTTTAACATAGGAGAAATTGAATATTAAAAATATTAAACATGAGTTTTATAATATTATATAAATGATTTCCATGTATAATTTGATATCTTTTTATTACTTTTTCTTTATTCTGGATACTTTTAAATATAATTTCCTAAATTATAATTGGCCTCTTTTTAAGACAATATTCTCATTGCATTATAATAATAATATTATGATTTATATAATTTATAATAATTTGAATTTTTTTTTTGGACGATATGAATACTTATAATATACTATATATATAATTATAATGATAATCATTGTTGGCAAAAAGTTATAATTATAATTATAATTATAATACCGTAATCAAATACCATATCATCTCTACTCTTGGTCATTCTTCTCATGTTCGTTCTGTGATTTGAAACAGGTTTATTTAGTTCTATCCTGATTTATTTGGAAAATTTAGCATCAGCAAGTTACAATACGGCTAAAGCAAATCATGGGACTTTCAGGGACTTGGGGTGTTTGGTATAGGGTAAAAATATTTTAAAAGGTACTTTTACATAAGTTAAAATAAAATTCTTCTTGTCTGGTCCAAAAAAAAAATCTGCTTGTGTATGTGTTTTTAACTCCGTAAAATTATTTCTGAAATATTAGTACACGAATCATGGTTTGTCAATAAAGAGACAAATTTGTATATATTATTATTGACAAGTGACAACTACTTGATTATATGCTTTCCTTGCAAAGTGTTAAGCATTTGATGTCTTCTTTGAAGCATGTGAGTTCTTCATCAATCAATTTGACACTTGAACATTTGTTCGCTATATATGTCAATTCCTTTTTACCTTCTTCTTAATTTTGTTTACTTTGTTTGCTTTCCTTTGCCGCATGGCTTAAGAACATGGACTCATTTGGTGGGTACAAAGTATGAATTTGGAAAGGCAAATAATTGTTCAATTCTTTTGATTGATGAGGTTTAATTTTATCCTGAAGCACATTGAATGTTATCATGCATTCATGCATGCGTACATAGGAGTCTAATTTGTGTCTCCAGGTGCACACTCCTGACTCAAGTAGATATTGGACTTCCAATTCTTACATGGAACGCTTTCAAAATGGTCTTGAGCTTGAGAATGTTGATAACGTACTTCATGTTGCATTGCTATTGCCTGTTTTCTCTGGTCCATTATCAATGAGCTTTTGTGAATGCATCAATTAATGTCTATTCCTTAAACTTATGGTCTGAACAGATGAATTACGTGTTGGAAGCCATTTTTTGATGCTCAAATAATTTATGAGCAGGAGATTTTAAGACTGTGGTTTAAGAACCACTGCAACCCCTATGAAGATGAGGTAATTTTTGCTTTATAGTGCTATTCAATCAGAATATAGACCTCAAATATTCATTCAAATCTTACTGTTGGTGGATTGTTCCTTTATGTCCTTCTTGATGCACCTGAAGATCTTGTTTGCGAATTGGCTTGGCAGTATGTTTAGTGCTTATTCCAAATATGCGTTTTCTCTCTTTTTGGTTATTAGATTGATAATTGCTGGTATTAATACAAAAACAAACAACAACAAGAAGTCTTATCTTATTATGTAGGAAAGACTGTGTTAGGTTTTCAATAGCTAACGTAAAATTATGTCGATCTTTATGACATGGTATTAATACAAATATTTCAAGAAATAACCCCTAACATATGATTTTTTTTTTCTCTTTTTGATGACTGGATTGATAATTTCTGGTATTACTACAAATGTACTTGAATGTGCTTTTGACAAGCGAATAAGGACTTCTAACACCTAGCTTCCTTAAAATATATTTGTGATGACTAGCAGTTAATGCCTTGGATTCTAGCCACTATATTGTTTTTCCCCCCTGTCAAGTGCTTGATAAACTGTTGAGCTGTATGTTCGTTCCCATGTAAAAGTACAGCAAAGTTTTACTGAAATAATAATAATAATAATAATAATAATAATAATAATAATAATAATAATAATAATAATAAAATACATAAATAAAAGACCGATAGCACATGTTTCCAAATTTCGCTTTTTTTGTTGTTCATTGGCAAAACGTACTGTCTCACAAGGTTGATTTTTCAATGAAAATTACACTGAGCCACAAAGCTTTTCCCACAAGACATGCCCCCTTGGGTGGCTGTGGTTAAGAAATTGGAAGTGTGAGACTGATACCCAACATGGCAGTATGGTTCTTTCAGTTCAACATCTTTTAAAGGCGCTAAGTTACAGCGCTGATATCCAATTCCTTTTGCATGGATGCAATGATATCAATATTCCTTAGCTTGCATTCTCATGTGGATGAGTAGGTTGCTTTGATCTTTATGACATTGACATATCTATCATGGTGATACTTCAGGGAGTGTCTAGTTTAGTTTATTTTAAGTGATTTTGTGCCATAAATACATAAAAAGACTTTTGTCTTATAAAATGCAATGATTTGACTTCTAGTAGAGTTTGAATTCACATGCATATTTTTCATACCTTATTCCTGTGATTGGACATACTTTTTTGTGGCAGATACACATTCTTGCACGAGACAATAACATTCAAAATGTTGCGTCTGCGCTATCTTCTTTGGAGTAGCTTTGGAATTTTAGGTTAGGCCCTATAGCAGCTCTGTAATTTATGGTCTTTTCTGACGAAGTTAATTGTAATAGCAACTATTGACAAACAACATATAGTTTAATCATAAAGAATGTAAACAGATAGTGTTTTTTCCATAATCATCAAAATCGAGTTTGATTTAAGATGTAATAATATGCAGTCTTTGAATCTTTTCATGTCTTGTGTTTATCCTTCTTCTAAGCTTGTTTGGATTACCGTTGGTAAAAGTGATTTTTATTTTCAAAGACTATTAGAAGTCAATTAGAGAAATACGATTTATGTTTAGATAAGTTTCTATAAAAAAAAGTACAAAAACTTATTTAAATAATACTACCTCAGGTCCTAATTATAAGACCTCATTTATAGTTTACAAACGAGGTATTATAATTAGGACCATAGGTAGTATATTGAAAAGTCAATTTTAGAAGGTTGAAATATGATGAAAGATAAACAATGAAAAGTCAAAAATCAGAAAAAAAAAATGTTTTACTTCTTAATGGTATGCTTGGAATAGCTTTAAAAATACTTATAAGCATGTTTCATGTAAATTGAGACAAAATTCCTTTCAAATACTTACATCGTATTTCTCAAATTAAGATTGAAAAGCTATTTATAAACTATTCCAAATAGGTTTTAAATGGTTTTTAGATAAAAAGTCAACTCCTAAAGTCATGTCAAATACTCCTTCAATTTTAAATATAAGACCCTTATATTAGTGTGTATAAGAGTCTTATATTTAGGACCGGAAGAGTATTATTTTTTTTAATCGAACAGCTTTTGTTTTTGGGGGGTGTTCCAACTGACTTCTCAAACTTATGCTATTTCAAACGCGCACCATATAAGATTTCTTAATTTTTTTTCCCAGCAGCACAAGCTTCCTTTGAGGACACAGATACAAATGGGGTTGGTTTGTGCTACTTTCAGTTCTTAATATAAGAGCTAGTTAAAGATTTAAATTAATCTTAAATATAATACTTTAATCAACTTTATTTTTATTATTTATCTATTTTGCCTTTAAGTAACTACATATGTTAAAGAGTTTTTATCAAGAGGTAACTTTAATACACGTGATTGATGGGGATATTTTGAAAAAAAAAAACATATATTTATTATAAATAATTAACTTAACTATGAAGATGCAAATCTTGATTGATAAGATCATGAGATTGCAATTTGAAATTTTTTTTTTAAAAATACTATATGCTTGTACTCAACAGTCTAATATGATAATAAATAATTATTTCGATACTTTAATTTTAAAGGAACTACTATCTTGGAAGAGAGGATTATATATTGAGCCAGGTAAACCAAACTTTTTGTAGGATATTGAAGTTCACATTAGGTTAGCCAATTCTATAAATAGTGGTAAAGGTCCATTATATTGATCACTTTTCCAATTTTTTTTGCCAGATCACTTTTTTTTTTCCTAATTAAAGCATACAAAATGGATTGTGAGGAAAATTTAGGTCTAAACAGTTAATTATGTTGTGCAAATTTTTCACGTTGTTGTAAGAGAACGGAGGATAGCATAAAGATGACCTAATAAAATTGTAGGTATGTCCCCATGAAAGCAACTTGGTCTTTTTTTTAAGAGATGGTCACTTATCCGACTTCTCAAAAGTAGAAAAAAAGTTGCGGAAAAATATTGAAGAATTAAAATGTAAATATACTTTTTTAGGCAAACATAATATAATTGGTTGCTTTCCATATCCACTTTCCATATCTTTGTATAATACTGAAAGAAGCTGGGAAAATATCTATACTTAGATATCTATAAAAACTTTGGCTTGGCCTTGTTTGATTTGTGGAATGGAGTGAAATTATGGAAAAAAAAACAAAAGATAATATAACATCTCTCTTTTAAAAAGATACTCACATTTAATACTTGATAGTATAATAGATATTCTACATCTTAATTGTTGTGCTGTGAAATAGGATAAGTGGATAACCTTTTAATTGTGTTAACCAAATGGGACGTTTGTCACGACTTACATATCCGTTTTATTTTTATTTTTTTTTATAGAAGATTTAAATTCGTAAACTCATGTTTAAAAAAAAAAATTAAAAGATATATTTAGTGTCACTGGGTTCAAAACTCCGGTGAAATATATGATTTATTATTACCTGTGCTCTTCAATATAAAAGCTAGTTAATTAATTTGAATATACTAAAAAAATTAGTTAAATTTGTTATTTGTAATAAATAGATGTTGTTTTTTTTTAAATCATCCTTGCTAATCAAGTATATTAGTTAGAACTATTATTATAAATATTACCTTTAAAAATTTGATAAATATGAGATACAAAATAAATTGGAGTCTTATATTTAAAATCAAAATAAAAGTTAAATAAACTCTTATATTAAAAACAGGAGGTAGTATATAATTACAAGTCAAGTAAAAAACAAAATACGGTTTGCATCAAGCTTTGTGTTCCTTTATTCTATCATTTTAATTTTATATATCTTCATTATTTTTATCATTCGAATTTGAATTTGAATTATCCACTTAAAATTTTGACTTACAAACATTAAACCATTAAAATGGAACTATTTTTAAGCTGGGCAACAAGGGAACCATGAGCCAGTTTTCTGCAAGAGAAACATTATTCTACACAGACACACACATATATGACAACTCTAAGTTTGCAAAAAAATATATATGAAAACTATAATTTGGAAAAAAAATGAATTGTTCATAATTAATACCATTTATTAGAATTTTGGGTGAATACAATTTTTGGCCCCTCAACTTTTTTCTCATTTTGATTTTAGTTTTTTAAATTTCAAACTATAAGTTTTGGTTCCTCAAATTTCTTTCCATTTAAAATATTTATCCTATAATTTAATAAAAACTTGCATCATTTTGTCTTTTGAGTAATTAAAACCTATTGTCTGAAATTTAAGGAACTAAAATTAAAATTTGTGCAAATTTGAGGGACCAAATATTATATCAATTCTAGAATTTTAATACTTTCTATTGATTCTTAGACTTACACGTATGGCATAATTTGCACTTTGCAGTGTGAACCCCGTCAGGTGCTCAAGTAAATTTTTCTAGCAGCAATGACTCATCTCGAGGACTTCTTGATGATCATCTTTTTTTTTTTTTAAATAAAAGAACATAATTAGCAATCGTTATTTTTTATTATCTTCCCATACAACTACAAATTATATTTTTTATTCATAAAATTACTTTCTATTTTATTTTGTATGCCATAGGTCTCCTATATTAGAACTCTTATTCAAGGGAGAATTATAATAAGGTTTTAAGAAAAGAAAATAATTATCTGGAAGTCTCAATAACAAGTGAGCAGTTATTATTTGCTATTTTGAAACTTGAATTGCAGAATACTCTATTGTTCTTGAAACTTTCTAGTACTCATGTTCCTTACTTGGGATTTCATTGCAATTCTTTTTTTTTTTTTTTGGAATTAGTGGCGTCTCATGAGCTGGTCTTCTTATAAAAAACCCTCTCATAAAGTTTCTCTCAACAAATACTCTCTTGTTACCATATAATCATATATACCAACCTTATCTCCGCAGTTAGGAAAATTAAGAGAAAAAATTCATGCATACATACATATACATACATATATATATATATTCCTCTGGTCCTAAGGGGGTGTTTGGCATCTTCAAAACTGTGATTTCAAAAGCACTTTTCCACAAAACGGGTAACCTCCTCCATATATTTACTTTGTAATCTGTAAAAGTACTTCTGAAACCATAGTTTGGTTTCTATCCAAACACCCCCAATATAAGACTCTTTTTATAGTGTAATTTGTACTAACAAAAGGATATTATATTTAGGACCCGAGGAGTGTATATATATCGAACAGAAAAAAAATGCGGTTCCAACTCAGCAGATCGTAAGGCCTTGAGGGGAAAAGGCATGTGTGACAAGAATGAGAAATCATTTTTAGCCTTTATGACAGGGCTACTAATTACAAATTAAAGTTATATTTTCATGCAAATTTGTCTTTGCGTTTCCCTTTGGAACAAATTAGACTTTTGATTAGGAATCCAAATCTCTTTCACATTCTTTTGCCTTTACCATATCTGCCCTACTTTACACTTCCAATATATTTATAAATCAATTAATAATTAATCAATTATATAGGCCAATCCGGACGTGATAGTTTGATAACTGACGCATCATCATACCAGTTAAATTTTCGGAGAATCCTATGGAAAAAAAAACTTAAAATCACTAAATTTCAAATTAAGTCTAGTAACAATATTTTAATAGGTTTTGATAATACTGAACTCACAAATAACAATACATTTTTATTGCAATTAATTCTTTATTTAGAATTTAGTATTTTCAAGCTTTTTTTAAAAATGAGATTCTCCCTTAAATTTATTAATAATAGATATTTTAGGGTCATAGAAAACACAACAATAAAAACTTAGACGGGATCAATATTACTATCTCACATTCTAAATATAGGATATAATTTATAATGTAATTTGTATTATAAATTATATCTTATATTTAGCATCAAAGGTAGTATTTGTTGAATTCTCTCTATTCAAGAGCTACGACAATGCAGTCATTATAGTTAGATAAATGCAGCTACAGCAAGGTTTTCCAACATATTAAGCAATAGGAGAGCAATCACAATCACTAATTATAGATATAAAATTAAACAAAAATCAAATAACGAAGGAAAGATCTTACTTGTTTTCGATCCTTTGCAGTAATAACTGGTGAGATTAAATAACCTATTTCCACATCTCACATAATCCCCTTTTTTTTAATTAAAAAAAAAATGCCATAGTGATATGGACATGGTTGCCAATTTATGTTCCCCTTTTAATTGTTGACATCTGAGAAGAAGCCATCAAAAACTCATGGGCTTCGTTGCGCTCCGGCGTCGGTATTGCTGCCCTTTTCAGCCCACCACGACAATGACGTGCTAAGCCGAGCAGCTTTTAATATGGCTTCCAGAAATATGAGGCAAATATATGGTAAATAATTTGTTCATTATTATAAAGATATCTGCGTCTTTCAAAATCTAATTATAATGATCTAGACTTAAAATTTTGGAAAAAAATCACAAGAAAATATTAAAAATAAAAAAATTATAAATAGATACCTGTTATAATATTGTTATTGGATTTGATAATAATTGATAAGCAAATGACAATAATTTTTATGTACGGGTCCTTGTATCCAATTTTTTAATTTTTAGGGTCTTTTTAAATGATAAATTTATTTTTTTAAAAAAGTATTAATTACAAGGTTTTTTTTATTTTAGATTCTATATCTATTAAAATAAAAATTAATCAAACATAGAGAAGTTAAATTGAATCTCAACTATCTACAATTCATAAAAATGATTTAGATAAAAAATGAGAATGGCAAGATATCCCAATTCCACAAACGAATCTTTAACATAGGAGAAATTGAATATTAAAAATATTAAACATGAGTTTTATAATATTATATAAATGATTTCCATGTATAATTTGATATCTTTTTATTACTTTTTCTTTATTCTGGATACTTTTAAATATAATTTCCTAAATTATAATTGGCCTCTTTTTAAGACAATATTCTCATTGCATTATAATAATAATATTATGATTTATATAATTTATAATAATTTGAATTTTTTTTTGGACGATATGAATACTTATAATATACTATATATATAATTATAATGATAATCATTGTTGGCAAAAAGTTATAATTATAATTATAATAATAATACCGTAATCAAATACCATATCATCTCTACTCTTGGTCATTCTTCTCATGTTCGTTCTGTGATTTGAAACAGGTTTATTTAGTTCTATCCTGATTTATTTGGAAAATTTAGCATCAGCAAGTTACAATACGGCTAAATAAAATCATGGGACTTTCAGGGACTTGGGGTGTTTGGTATAGGGTAAAAATATTTTAAAAGGTACTTTTACATAAGTTAAAATAAAATTCTTCTTGTCTGGTCCAAAAAAAAAATCTGCTTGTGTATGTGTTTTTAACTCCGTAAAATTATTTCTGAAATATTAGTACACGAATCATGGTTTGTCAATAAAGAGACAAATTTGTATATATTATTATTGACAAGTGACAACTACTTGATTATATGCTTTCCTTGCAAAGTGTTAAGCATTTGATGTCTTCTTTGAAGCATGTGAGTTCTTCATCAATCAATTTGACACTTGAACATTTGTTCGCTATATATGTCAATTCCTTTTTACCTTCTTCTTAATTTTGTTTACTTTGTTTGCTTTCCTTTGCCGCATGGCTTAAGAACATGGACTCATTTGGTGGGTACAAAGTATGAATTTGGAAAGGCAAATAATTGTTCAATTCTTTTGATTGATGAGGTTTAATTTTATCCTGAAGCACATTGAATGTTATCATGCATTCATGCATGCGTACATAGGAGTCTAATTTGTGTCTCCAGGTGCACACTCCTGACTCAAGTAGATATTGGACTTCCAATTCTTACATGGAACGCTTTCAAAATGGTCTTGAGCTTGAGAATGTTGATAACGTACTTCATGTTGCATTGCTATTGCCTGTTTTCTCTGGTCCATTATCAATGAGCTTTTGTGAATGCATCAATTAATGTCTATTCCTTAAACTTATGGTCTGAACAGATGAATTACGTGTTGGAAGCCATTTTTTGATGCTCAAATAATTTATGAGCAGGAGATTTTAAGACTGTGGTTTAAGAACCACTGCAACCCCTATGAAGATGAGGTAATTTTTGCTTTATAGTGCTATTCAATCAGAATATAGACCTCAAATATTCATTCAAATCTTACTGTTGGTGGATTGTTCCTTTATGTCCTTCTTGATGCACCTGAAGATCTTGTTTGCGAATTGGCTTGGCAGTATGTTTAGTGCTTATTCCAAATATGCGTTTTCTCTCTTTTTGGTTATTAGATTGATAATTGCTGGTATTAATACAAAAACAAACAACAACAAGAAGTCTTATCTTATTATGTAGGAAAGACTGTGTTAGGTTTTCAATAGCTAACGTAAAATTATGTCGATCTTTATGACATGGTATTAATACAAATATTTCAAGAAATAACCCCTAACATATGATTTTTTTTTTCTCTTTTTGATGACTGGATTGATAATTTCTGGTATTACTACAAATGTACTTGAATGTGCTTTTGACAAGCGAATAAGGACTTCTAACACCTAGCTTCCTTAAAATATATTTGTGATGACTAGCAGTTAATGCCTTGGATTCTAGCCACTATATTGTTTTTCCCCCCTGTCAAGTGCTTGATAAACTGTTGAGCTGTATGTTCGTTCCCATGTAAAAGTACAGCAAAGTTTTACTGAAATAATAATAATAATAATAATAATAATAATAATAATAATAATAATAATAATAATAATAATAAAATACATAAATAAAAGACCGATAGCACATGTTTCCAAATTTCGCTTTTTTTGTTGTTCATTGGCAAAACGTACTGTCTCACAAGGTTGATTTTTCAATGAAAATTACACTGAGCCACAAAGCTTTTCCCACAAGACATGCCCCCTTGGGTGGCTGTGGTTAAGAAATTGGAAGTGTGAGGCTGATACCCAACATGGCAATATGGTTCTTTCAGTTCAACATCTTTTAAAGGCGCTAAGTTACAGCGCTGATATCCAATTCCTTTTGCATGGATGCAATGATATCAATATTCCTTAGCTTGCATTCTCATGTGGATGAGTAGGTTGCTTTGATCTTTATGACATTGACATATCTATCATGGTGATACTTCAGGGAGTGTCTACTTTAGTTTATTTTAAGTGATTTTGTACTATAAATACATGAAAAGAGTTTTGTCTTATAAAATGCAATGATTTGACTTCTAGTAGAGTTTGAATTCACATGCATATTTTTCATACCTTATTCCTGTGATTGGACATACTTTTTTGTGGCAGATACATATTCTTGCACGAGACAATAACATTCAAAATGTTGCGTCTGCGCTATCTTCTTTGGAGTAGCTTTGGAATTTTAGGTTAGGCCCTATAGCAGCTCTGTAATTTATGGTCTTTTCTGACGAAGTTAATTGTAATAGCAACTATTGACAAACAACATATAGTTTAATCATAAAGAATGTAAACAGATAGTGTTTTTTCCATAATCATCAAAATCGAGTTTGATTTAAGATGTAATAATATGCAGTCTTTGAATCTTTTCATGTCTTGTGTTTATCCTTCTTCTAAGCTTGTTTGGATTACTGTTGGTAAAAGTGATTTTTATTTTCAAAGACTATTAGAAGTCAATTAGAGAAATACGATTTATGTTTAGATAAGTTTCTATAGAAAAAAGTACAAAAACTTATTTAAATAATACTACCTCAGGTCTTAATTATAAGACCTCATTTATAGTTTATAAACGAGGTATTATAATTAGGACCATAGGTAGTATATTGAAAAGTCAATTTTAGAAGGTTGAAATATGATGAAAGATAAACAATGAAAAGTCAAAAATCAGAAAAAAAATGTTTTACTTTTTAATGGTATGTTTGGAATAGCTTTAAAAATACTTATAACCATGTTTCATGTAAATTGAGACAAAATTCCTTTCAAATACTTACATCGTATTTCTCAAATTAAGATTGAAAAGCTATTTATAAACTATTCAAAATAGGTTTTAAATGGTTTTTAGATAAAAAGTCAACTCCTAAAGTCTTGTCAAATACTCCTCCAGTTTTAAATATAAGACCCTTATACTAGTGTGTATAAGAGTCTTATATTTAGGACCGGAAGAGTATTATTTTTTTTTAATCGAACAGGCTTTTTTTTGGGGGGGGGTGTTCCAACTGACTTCTTAAACTTATGCTATTTCAAACGCGCACCATATAAGATTTCTTAATTTTTTTTCCCAGCAGCACAAGCTTCCTTTGAGGACACAGATACAAATGGGGTTGGTTTGTGCTACTTTCAGTTCTTAATATAAGAGCTAGTTAAAGATTTAAATTAATCTTAAATATAATACTTTAATCAACTTTATTTTTATTATTTATCTATTTTGCCTTTAAGTAACTACATATGTTAAGGAGTTTTTATCAAGAGGTAACTTTAATACACGTGATTGATGGGGATATTTTGAAAAAAAAAATTTATTATAAATAATTAACTTAACTAATTTTATTAATATTTATAAATTAGTTATTTAACTCTTGTAATGATGTGTTAAGAGACAGACACAAAGTATTGGATAAAGTAAATGAAGACAGAGAGCGATCTGGGTTGCATGATGACATTGTTTTCGGGCTCTTGCTATGATGCTGGGTCCTAAGATTGAGAGGGCCTTCTGGACCTTATCTAATATTCTATATTTTTCGATATATTAATATATAATATTTATAAAACAATTTAAAAAATAGGCATATTTTTGTGAATGACAAAGTCAAAGCTCTGCCAAATGTCTCCATTTTCATTTCAATTGAATATGTATGACTACTTAAGCATCAGTCTGAGTCTTTGAGAACCCCCAAAAAAAAAAAAGCATTTTGCCACTAATTTAAGCCAGCATTTGAAAGTGATAATAGAATAGTATCATATGATCATTATATTAGGTAAGCCTCCTTCTTAAGTGGATGCTGGTTATTTTGATGACTTTGTCTTATGTGTTTCAGCTTTTTTGAAAAAGAAATAAATTATAAAAGGTAGGATCTATGAATGGACTTGAAAAGCTCTTCCAAGCTAACGAGTTTGTAATTTTTTTTTTTTTTGCCCAAGAAAATTGAAAATAAAAGCTGGCTTAGTGCCATTTCATGGATTTCTAGAAAATGAATTAAAGCATAACTTATAAATATTATTATTTATTTTAATTCATTTTATAGAATATATTGATATCTTAACATATTTCTATTGATATTAATACGTTGATACTTGTTGATATTATCTAAATTTAATTTTACCCCCTTAATGGCAAAAAAAAAATAAAAAATTTACCCCCTTATTTGCGCGATGTCCGCAGCGTCGTCCCAGTTCTCATCGCATTGACTTAAAAAGTTGGAACTTGGCAGTGAGGAGAACACCGAGTCAGCGATTGTTCGTGTGGAGGCAACTCAACTCCACGTTCAGAGAGAAGTTGGAGTCTGAATTCTGAAATCAGGTTATGTGATCTCGAATTCATGGTTTCAGGCTCATTTCCCCTAAATTCATTCAATTTGAACTCTTATTCCTCCCCTACCCTTTCTTCTACTTTCTCTGTCTTTTTAATTTCATGGCGGATCGCTCAGACGATTCGCCTCTAATCCCTCCAAAGCCTATCATTGACCCTAGCGAGATCGACCTGGAAGCCGGTCCCTGCGAACAAATCCAATGCCGGATTTGTCTCGAGACTGATGGTAATTTTACTTTTATATCCGTTTCCGGGGTTAGGGCAAATTGTATTTCAATTCTCATCTAGTGATTGCGATGAGAAGTAAAGGTGGGGTAATTCAGAATTGCTCGCATTTGGTTGATTCTTTTTTGAAATTCAGTGCCTTTTTCCCCCTTACTGCAAGGTTTCGAAACATTCTTTGGGAGAGGCTACACAGCTTTGTATTTAATTTGGCTTTAGTTTTGAAAGTATGTTTACGGCAAATATTGTCCAAAAACCTATTTGGTTTACATTGATCTTTTGGAATGTTTTTGCTTTGTGGATGCCTGAATTTTTCGTAGCACTGCTTACGGGAATATTGTTGATATTTGTGTTGGATATTATAAATCTGCTGCAGACACTTGCGAGTTTCGTTGTGTGAACACATGCCAGTGTCAGGACATATGTTGTCATTATTTACTGTTTTTCAGGTAGGGACTTCATAGCGCCTTGCAAGTGCAAAGGGACATCAAAATATGTACATCGAGAATGTTTGGATCATTGGCGAGCTGTTAGGGTAAGGGTGTTGCCTCAAATGTTGTGATTAGGATAATTAGAGTGTATTATACTTATATTAAAGCTATGGCTAAAAATCACATGCCAGTGATCTTAGTGTGGCTACTATTTGATGAAGTGATGATTGCTAGAGAGTAGAAAGGGAAATGTATGTATTTGTAACTCTGAATGAAGGCCATCTTTAGGTCTTAAACTTTCCCTTTGTAATCAATCAAACAAAGGAACCGCTTTACATTCTCATCGTCAATAACAAAATTTCTATCATTTATTGAAAGAATATGTAATATATATAAAAACCATTTCTTTTATTGATCAGACTAACTCCCTGTGCAAAATATTCTTATATTTGATTGTATCATAGAAATAAATGACTCAATAAATAACCGTCACAATCTATTAGTAACTCCATTTTACCAGAAAAGTAGCACTTATGCAGATCCATACGACTTGGTAGCAACATATTATGTCTTTTAACAGATTGCATTATTCACATGAACTTGGATTTGTTGTGAGAAATATGTTCTCCTACTGGTATAAATAAAAACTTCACATGCACTTGTCATTGAATGTGTCATTCTTGAATCTGAAGACTTATGTTTGAATCAAAGACATCAAGAAAAAATCGGAGGAAAGTAAGGATTGGCATATCAATTTTTCCTTTATTTTATTTTATTTCTTGAATTGGTCTTTTCCTAGACCTTCTATATCCATTTTACCTTGACTATTTACTGAGCTTTATTTTATTTGTTCTTGCAATGCTGCTGACGTTGGTTCTTCAACTTCTATTTGGGATAAATGGTTACTGTGAAACTCCTCATAAACGTGTAGCCTTCTACGTATCTCTGGATGAACTTTTGACTTTACCAAAAGATAGAAGGAATTTAGGAATATGAGCTAATTTCTTGTGATGTACTAAGAGTTGCATTTTATAGTGCTTTACCTCTTTTTATCATGGTGAACTTGAATTTCTTGATAAATTGTTGCAGGAAGGATTTGCGTTTGCTCATTGCACGACCTGCAAGGCTCCTTATCATTTGCGTGTCCATGTTGCTGCTGATAGGAAATGGCGAACCTTGAAATTTCGGTTCTTTGTCACAAGAGACATTTTGTTTATATTTCTGTCTGTCCAGCTTGTAGGTTTCCATTGACTGAATTATTTGGATGCTTAAATATTTTGCTCTACACATAAATAAATTTTCGCTTAAGAGCTAAGACCCTATTTCCTTGGTTTATAGGTCATTGCTTCACTGGCTTATTTGGTTTTTCTAATGGATGGTTACCAGCAATACTGGCTTCGTCACATTTGGGGTTTTGATAGTGAGCTTAGCTTTTACTACATATGCGGTAAATTGTCAAGAGCTTAGCCAGTATTCTTCATTATACTTGTTTAAATTTCTTTTGGTAATCTGTAGCTTTTTTTGTTTTTGGTGGGTTTGCAATTTGCTTTGTTCGTTTATAAAAAGTTGCTGATTTCGGTTTTCATATTGATACTGTCAAATGCAGGGGCTTTACTATTTTTTGCTTTGCTTGGCCTGTCTGGCTGCTTCATCACTTGTTATGATCGAAGAGTTCGCAATGATTTAGCTCAACCTTGTCGGGAATTATGTCTTTGTTGCTGTCAACCTGGGTAGTAACTCTGCCTTGATATATTGAACCTTTAACATGGAGGGTTTCTATGACATAATTCTACTCTTAAGATCCACTTTAGACGCATTAATGGTGATTTATTACTTTATGAATTTTTTACATCTATGTGATGCCTGAGAGTTTTGGGATTTAATTTGTTATTAGACCATTATGCTCATTGAGGAAGTAAAATTGAAAATTTTATTACTATAAATCTTTGCGTGTGCGACTTATCTGACGTATATCAATATACTGTGTCAGAGTAGGTAGACTGACATTCCTTTCTGCCATTTATGGGACCGTTGTAGGGTCTGTGCAGACTGTCATTTGCCAGGAACTCTCTGCATGTGGACTGACTGCACCACATGCTTTGAGAGTTGTGGAACCATGGCTACTGAATGTGGCGGATGCCTCGGAGGTGCCGGGGAAGCAGGGCTACCTCTACTGTTTATAATGGCTCTGATTGTTTTGGGACTTTTTACTGTAATTGGAATATTTTACAGTGTATTGGTGGCTACCATGGTAGGACAGCGAATTTGGCAGCGACATTACCACATACTTGCAAAAAGAATGCTAACAAAGGTACATCACATTTAGGTCACCTAGTTTTGTTTCCATTTGGTGCTGTGCAATGAAGCATAAACTAATGGGGCACCACAGTGGCTAAGTCAATCTGAACATTTGACTTACTGGTAGTTTTTCTCATACAGCCGTCCATGGTTTTTTTTTTTTTTTTTGGGGCCACTAGCCGTTGCTAGCTTTATTATAAGAATTACCTTAAAGCTGCCATGGGAGATGATGGGAATTATTTTTTTAATCATTCTGCATCTCCTTCCAGGATTCTATTCTCCCTTTGTTCTGCTGACTGGACTTTCGAGCATGTAATCATGTCTTTTTCTTTTCAATGGTAGATGGTATCAATGTATAAAAGTGTACCATGGAGCAGCGTATGTTGTTTTATGCTGTATTTGATTAACTTTAAAATGTTTGTGCCGGATATTAAGTAACCAGGGCCGCCTTCTGGCTCCCATTTTCAATGTGCATGTAAAATGGGCAAGCAAACAGTTCTAGATATGTAATCCTTGATACTGATATGCCCATGTCCCTGGTTTAACTACTTCTGTTATGTGTCCTAAAGCTGGTCTTAAATAGATTGATTTCTTCATCTTCACTATGAAAAATATTTTTGTTATAATAGGAGTACGTTGTTGAGGACGTTGATGGGGAAATGACAGGATCTGATTGGTGCCCTCCGCCTCTGCCCCCCGAGCACGTTCAGCAGCTAAAAACTCTCGGCCTCCTATGAAGTCATTCTATTGGCCGATGAGAATTAATTAAATATATAGAGACATGTTTGGCCACATGTTTTGATGGGCCAATCCTTTTCACAGAGGTACGTTGGTTATTGATAAGGTTGTCATAGCAATCCGGCTAAACCTGTACAATTATAGTGATGTATTGAAATATATAAAATTGTGTTTCACCTGTTTATGTAAAAAAGAAAAAAACCGGACAGGATAAAACTTCGGGCACGCTGTTACATGTAGTTCTATTCTTAATTGTAAGCTGTGTTCTTGGTTTATTTTAGTCTAGCAGCTTTTGAAGATTTGATGATTATGTTATTAGATTTAGCTCTGTTGATGGTTTTAAATTCTATCTAACGATGCGGATTCTGGGGAGAAATCATCAATGTTTTTTAACAGGATTCATGTGGTTCCATTCTAGATTTTCATCCCCAAAAGAACCTCTTCCATTACCATAACTTGTGTGTAAGCGTATCATTTAAGGTTGGAAGGTAACGAATTAAAAAGTTAAAAGTTCGACATAACGTTCTAATGTTGTTTTATTAATATCAATAGCGTTGCGTATTTTATACTACCTCCAGTTCTTGGTACAAGATTTTATTTGATTTTTATTTTGGTTCTAATTATAAAACCTTAATTTATTTTATCTCTTATATTTATGTGTTTTCTGGGATAGTCTTTCTAATAATGATAGTTTTGACTAATATATTTGATTAGCGAGGATATTTTAGAAAAGAAAGTACCTATTTATTACAAATAACTAATCTAACTTATTTTCTTAATTTTTTTAAATTAATCAACTGGATCTTATAATTAGGAGCTGAGGTAGTATATTCGAATTAAAGTGTGGACCAAAAACACTGACGGAAACGGGGTTGGCTTCCCCCTCCTCGTACTTTAACTTTGGATTTCAATTTAAACCAATGGTTAAGATTTAATATGTCATAAATTTAAAATAAATAAATTTGAATTGTTAAAATTCAGCTTCACTAATTCAGAACTACTGATTTGAGGGTAGGGAATGTAGGAGGAGGGATTGAGAGGAGGAGCAGAGTCAATTCCGATGGAAATCAATGTGTCACCTGGCGGACTATGCAATTTCCAATTTTTTCATGGTTCATTTAAGTAACAAAATATAATATTCTAAATTTTAGATGAGAGAACTGCACAAAAACACTTGTGATGTATGCAAATTTCGTCTTAAAACTAAAAAATAGCATAATTGCTCTGAAGATTTTAGGCACTTATTTAATTTTTGTCACAGAATGACACCACCAAAACGATTATTATCAACAAAAAACAAACACCAAAAGAGTCTCTAGGTACATGAGAAAAATTATGCTATTTCATTTTCCCAACATAGAATTTTCATATTCAAAAGGTATTTTGTGCGTCATTCTTTCCTTTACATATTGCATTTATTTTTTTGGGGGGGGGGGGGGTTAGAATACTATAGGTTATCGGTCCATTCCAGAAAGATGTGTGGACGGTGATATGCAGCGACAAAGCAATAAGGATGTTGGCAAAGGGGAATGTAAATTACATATTATCTGTTTCATCACCGACAAGTAACTACAGAAACCCCCAATAATGGAATGAACCGGAAAAAGATTGATTCCATTCCGATTTGTTTCATATAATCAACAAATGCCTCTTTGTTACTGGCCCAAAAAAAGACACGGAGAGAGAAAGTTAACGGCAGACACGTGCATGTTACATGTGAATCCGTTGACTTGTTGATTCCATCAAAGCCTCCACATACAATACAAACACAAACCCCTTTGTCCCAACTTGTGAAACTTGTCAGCAATAACATATAATACTATGGGCGCCTCCACTTGCCTCTCAAATACCATACACTGCCAATACCACCCCACTTGCCAACAAATACAAGCTGAGCCCTGGTTTTTTTATTCGGAACCTGCCTTTCTTTTTCTAGGAAAACAAACGGAAGCATCCCGCTGACCCATGCCTCATCCCATTTTTCTTTTTAAGTAATATGCAGTATCCTAATCTTATCCTGTAAGTATATCCAGTATTTTGATATTATTATTATAGTCCTAAATATAAGACCCACCGTTAGAGGAGTATTATTTTGATGCTTTTTAACACTTTAATATTATTTATAGTATATTCACTATTTTAAAGTGCTGAGTATGACAAAAAAAAATAACATCGAAATGCTCGATGCGTTAAGAAAGAAAATTAATATCAGGATGCTTGGACGCCACGTAGATAAGACAATGTCAGATGCTATTTTATCTAATTAAAAGGGCGCATACTAATAATATCATGCCACTGTACCATAATCTTTTTGGCAGCCGTACCCCCTGCTATCACTCCTAGCATAAAACCTCACATCACAACATTATATTTATTTGTTTATTTTAATGAAACCCGTCCCACCTCTGTTCCTGTCCCTTCACCCTTATCCACATCTCTCCGCTTTCTGCACCTTCTGCTATAAATACCTCTCCCTCACTTTCCCAGCATCCAAAACAAATCAACAATTATTATTACTACCAAAGTTTCAAGGATCAATGGCTGATATTGCGATGTTGGTGGCCGAAGAGTATGAGAGGAGGGTCAAGAATGAAAAGAAGGCTGCTTCATCTGCTGCCGCCGGTGGTGGTTCCGGCGGGTCTGGCTCTGATGAACGTTGTCGTTTTGAGAAGGTTTATTCGGTGGCTCAGGGGCTGAAGCACAATTTTGATGAAGAGATGAAGAGTCAGATTGTGAGTTATAATTGGGTTAGGGAACCCAGAACCCAAATCGGTGTTGCAGCTTCTCACAGCTTCTTCTCTGCTTGAATTCATTTTCCGTTCATCAAAATCTGGTGTTTGGATTTGAGTTTCTCATGCTCTGCATTTTCTGATTCTTCCTCAGAATCCCTGTATATACTTATAGTTCCAATTAAAGTAAAATTTCAATTTTCGAAGCTCGATCACTTTACAACCTTTCCATTCCATCCCTCTCTCTCTCTCTGTGTGTGATTATTGTGTCTAATCTATAATAATTAGAGCTTATCGTCACTACAGGACACCCAGATCCGAAAAACAAACAGGAAGTATTGACAATTGGTTTTTGGTTGTTAGATATATGATCGGATATATTAATTTTTAAAATTTTGGTCATGACAAGAGGATTGGGAGAAAAGTTGGGATAATGGGAAAATTTTATTTATACTGACTTCTTTATGGGACTTCCATTGGTTATTTGTTATTCAGTAATTTGCACTAAATAAATCATTTCATGTCTTTCCCCATTTCCGTATGGTCATGTCTTTCACATATATTAACTTTTTACGCTTAACTGTTTTTTTGCCATGAACTATTTACACTCACACAGCATAATCTTGTGATTTTATTTTTAATATGATTGTCAAGATAGTTAATCAAATTCATATTTGGAAAAAATATGACGAAAAAATTTAAATTTACTTATAAAAGTACATAAAAAGCAAATCAAGTATTTTTTAAAAAAAAATAGTAATATCAAACATTATTTTTTTTGAAAAGAACTCAATATCAACGTCGTATCCATGTTAAGGATGGACTAAAACCAAGCGAGACTTTATGAAGCCCAATTCTCTTTGTCCGAGAAGCCCAATTCAATTTCTAGTTTCTGAAACCCAGATCCATTTTAAATTTTTATTTTTGAGCTTCTTTTGCATTTCTTTCCGAGGAGTCTACTCGCCATTTATACCTTTCAAATTTTCAACGGCTAGTCCTGTAAAAATCTCCCCTTAGCGGCGCAACTCCTTTCTTATCTTAAGTGCAATTTTGCAATATTAACAAGTATTTGATGCATTTGAAATCAAATTTAGGATATACTTACTCAAGATAGTAAGCGGTCTCACTATCATAAGGAGAACACAAGTTTGAATTCTAAGAAATATACTTGTTGAAAGGACTATAACCTTAACACTCTCAACTCGATAGAGATTAGTCTCAAGTTTAAAATGATTTAAGGATACTCTGAATTATATAAAAAAAGTTTAAGATATACTATTACTCCCTCATAAATACTTTCTCCGGTTCAAAATATAAGCTAAACTTTGTTAAAGAAGTTTTTTTTTTTATAAAATAACATTCACTTTTGTCTAAGTATTTAATGAGTTTTTTTCAATTGTTTCCCCATACATTCTCTTTTTTTTTTTTTTTATTTATTGTATCTTTTACTTATTCTCTTCATTAATAAGGATATATTTGAAAAAAAAAATACATGGCTTACATATTTATTGTTTCAAATTGATTTTAACTAATTTCTTGATAAACATAAATAGATAAAGTTTAGCTTATATTTTGAATAAGAGGGAGTACTTTGTACATAAAACTAAACACGAACCCATTAATTAAGAATTTTAAAATGGATATAAGAACTAAATATGATATTCTTCAACTTTATATATCTGTTTTAATATTATAAAGCCAAATACAAACCCATTTCTCTTCAAGTGCGTTGCATAAGAACCAACCCTCCAGGCCTTTAAAGAAAATTTCCACAAGATTATATGATCCAGCCTCAAAGGTTCATTAATTTTTCTGCGTACTAATATACTAAGATGTGTCTATCACTGAAAATCAAAAATAGCAGTTTAGACAATTATTACCTCACTTCAACAGGACAGATCAAAATTATAACAAATGTGCGTATTCTATTCATCTTTTCACACTATAGACGTCCATATTTTATGAATTTTCATTTCTGAAACTCGATGTGATTTAATTGTTTATTTGGGGAAAAAATCCAAATAGCAATACGCATCACAAACCCATATTTATTATTCACACACACACACACGTGTGTATATATTTGGCAACATATATATTGAACCAATTGAACTAAAAAAGGGTTTCCACCCCCTTGCCCGTTTACTTTTGTGTAGGACCACGTCAATGCAGTCCGAGGCTAACTTGGGTCAAAAAAAAAAAAGAGCCATCCAATGGCACAGAAGGATCAGCTTGAAAACTAAATATTCCTCCGGTCTTAAACATAAAACCTATTTTATAATGTAATTAACACTAATTATACTGCAAAAAAAGTCATATATTTAGAACCGGAAGAACATATTTGAAGATAAAAATAATACACAAATCTCAGAGAAATTAAAGAGGATATGGTATGAGATAATTAGATGTGTATCAAGTTGATATTTTTGTGCAAGCAATTTGTTGAACATATTGTTTATGATTGACCTATTTAATGAAGCAATGGGGTCAAAGATTAATTACATGTCTATCTGATTCATAACTATCGAACTTGAAGGCCAAGTGGATAAGCAACGACTTAAGTTGCATTAAATAGAAGTTCATTCATCATTCACTTCGCCACATTACTTAGTTGATCTTCCTTGACGGCAATCCAATAAACAATTTGAATAAATCGAGTAGAATTTATCTCCTCTTTTATAAATTGTATAATTAATAGTTCCATGAGCAAGCTACCTAGGGAGAAAAAGTAATAAAAGCAAGTTTATGTCCTTTTTTTAAATTTAAAAGTTTAAGTTGGTTGATCCCTTAGTTTGTTTTTTGTTAAGGGTTTATGTCATTAATATAAGAGCTAGTTAATTAATTTGATAAAATTAAAAAATTAAAAAAAATTTACTTCTACAGTTCTTAATATAAGACCTAATTAACTAATTTGAATAAATTAAAGATGTATAAGTTAAATTAGTCAGCATGATATGTTTTTTCTGAAATATCATAATCATCTTCCTTAATTCTTTTTCTCCCTCTCCTAGTTGATTGTTGTTGAGAAAAAATTGATAAACATGAGAAATATATCTTACATATAGAACTAATATCAACTCTCAAATTAGGTCTTACATAAAAGACTAGAATAGTACTTAATTATATAACTTATATGACATGATTTTTCTGAAATACTTATATGTATCATTAGATTATATATCAATTTATAAGCCAAATAAATTAGTCTGGAGGAAAATGATAAATATAATATTTTAAAATAATTTATTTAACTTCATAAATCTCTCCAAATTAGTCAATTGAATTTTATATTGAGGAGGTAGTATATAATTAATTCTTCATCATAAACAATTCAAATCCATTACTGCTTTTGATCTCATATACAAGCAATAATTAATCAAATAAAATATGTGGGAAATGTAATTTATTTTCTAAACATACCCTTGTTTATGAAAAGAATAAGTGGGAGATAATGTCTGATCATTAATGTGAAGACGTATCTTATATACCCTTTTTAGTTGTTGGAAAGATGAGTTGAAAATGAACAAATTTAGACATTTTGTTCATTTCCAAATAGAATTAATACGTTTTAAAGAATTTCATTGATTTTGGTGAAGGTCCTAGAAATAATTAAGATATTTGGCTCAACTTATATTACCTCTGCAAGTCTTATTTAAACATGGGATTATGTGATCAATCATTTATAAATGAGATGACTGATGACTGCATGAATTCCTTTCATCACATGAGAAATAATATTTAAAAAAAAAAAGACTTGATGGAGTATTAAAATGGACTCTAACCTATTTCATAAATTTCTTATCAATTGAATGGATTGGAGGGTTTAATTCATAAAGTCAACCCATAAGTTTAGAAATGCATGAATTGAAAGAGCAATAATGGTTTTTGGTTCAAAAAAACAAAGAGCAATAATTGCAGAGGGTACAATAACTTGAGTAGTTGTTTGGATTAGTTTAGAATATGTTTTTTTAACGTTTTATAAGACAAACTCCTCTAATATAGTGCAGGATTACTTCTACATGATAAATCCGGACGGATACCAACCATACACATATAAACTCACATATATGTTTTTCTTTTGTCACCCAAAAAAGAAAAAACGCATATATTGATGGTCAAAAATTGCAAATCTTTAAACAAATCTAAGTTTTTGGATTATTTCAAGGAAACCCATGTCCCTACCTCTTTAATGTGATTTTCTTTTTATACGAAAGTTGCTTCTTTTTGCGCATTAATTATTCTTTTGAATGTTTTTAATTATGTTAGTCTTTTTCAATTTCAAATAAAATGATATTTCATCCAGCCGCTTAACAAAAGGACTTGAACAATGGAGACCAAAGAGTGGAGAGCTTCCACTAAGGCCTGCCTGCCTTTCTTTTGTGAGATTATGATTAGATTATTCAGTTCAATTAAGAAAAATATTATTATGATGAAAAAAATCATTATTTTCATAAAATCATTCTGACAGCAGCAGCTTAAAAATGCAGAATTGACGGCTCACAAAAGTCAACAAAGAAGGACCAATCTTGTTTATATGATCCCCACCTGCTACCAGAAGATTTAAGAGGGAAAATGACATTTTGGGAAACAGTTAATGGGATTTAAAAATAGGGAAAACCATATTGAAGGTATCCATACTTTCTCTCAATTTTTAATTTGGTACCTATGTATTTTTTTCTTTTAATTAAACATTTAATTTTATCTTTTTAGCAACATTAGCTCTTATAACTTTGTTCTATTGATATTTTTAGTCTCTACATAAAGATTAATGATGTTAATAGAGGAAAAATAAAGATTTAGTTAATAACAAAAAACACATAGGTACCAAATTGAAAATTGAAAAAAAGTATAGGTACCTCCAATATGGTTTTCCCTTTAAAAATATAATATTGACTTAGATTTCATCGAAATTACTTTATTTAATAGAAATAATAGAAATCCAGTTAAAAATCACTGAAATTCAATTGACAAGGATATTTAAGTATTATTATTTTTCTCATGAGATCTCAAAATGTCATTTTCTCAAATTACTGCAAAAATTTTATAGTAACTACAATATGTTTATATCACATAATGAAGAGTTAATTTGCTTTTAAACCCTACATAATTTTTAACTTTCTTATTTTTTTCACATATTTTCACGAATTAATATGGTGCGATCTTCATTTTTTCAAATTTAAATATTAAAGATGAATATAATTTAAAAACCTTTAAATCATTATCTCTAAAAGATAACTAACCTAGTTTCGAAATATATATTAAAAAAAATTTGAAAGTAAAATAAAATTTAAATAATCTAGAATACAATTTAATAGAAGAAAAATTACACAAAAGTTCTATGTAAGAAAATTAAATACATTCAAACAAATTATATGTACAAGCCTATCAGTATCATTTATTAATTTTTTTTTTCATTTAAATGGACAAGCAGGTTATGAACAAGATGGAACATATTACCTCTTATTTGTAGGAGAGGTTTTATGTCACTAAGATATAAGATTGTTGGCCTATTATTGCTGGGTTAAACTTAAACTTGTAAAATTTGTAAAAAATTAATTTTTAAGGACCTTTTTGTGTTGAATTTTTTTAATCCTTCAACAAAATACTCCTCCAATCCTACATATAAAATCTTTATATTAGTGCCAATTATCAAAAAATCTAAACTAAAAGACCATGAGCATCTCGGCCAGGCAATAGAATAAACATTCCCTTTCAGACAATTTGTTGGGACATGGCAGAGAAGCTAGCGTTCGTTAAAATCGGAATCTGGCAACAGTAAAATTACAGAGGCTGGATAAATTAATTAATTACTGAATAAAAAAATAGCATCTTTTAACTAATTTTTTTTTTAATACTATTATAAATTTTAAAATCCACTTATGATATTTGATTTGAAGTAAGTAGATTAAATACTCCTCCGGTTCTTAATATAAAACTCATTTAACTAATTTGATTAGATTAAGGAAGTTAGGTAAGTTAATTAATTATAAGAAAAGTGACACATTTTTCCTAAAATACCATAATGATCTTTCTAATACCCCATCTCCCTCTTCTACTTGATTATGATTGAGGGAATATTCATAGGAATAATTTAGAGAAAATTGATAAATATAATAAATGGGTCTTATATTTAGGAACAAAACTAACTCAAGAATTGAGTCCTATATTAAGGACCGGAGGAGTATATAAGATCAAGAATATAAGGTTTCTGCTTGATTAAAATAAGAAAAGATGGATGGAACATAATTTTATATTCTACTCTATATAATATTATGAGTTTCCTGGCATAAAAAGAAATAGAACCATGCTTTGCTTTCTGACTGGATAAAACTAATATAGAAAGGAACTTCGATAAAATAATTATAATTCTTTTTAATGAAATTTAAATAAATTTAACACTATTCATTTGTTTCGTTTTAAAATACTGAACGAAGTTAATAAAAGCAAAGCAAACCAATCGTTATCGCCATTGGAGAGAAAAAAGAAAAGAAAAGAAAAAAAATCAATCAGAAATCATTTGAGAGAATCATCCCAGTGAGTATCAAGGAGGGACTTTGTTGCCCAAGAGTGGGCACAGTTCTTCTCCTTGCAGTGCCATTCCCACAATTCAATAATGGAATTTTATCGTACTAAACGTGCGCCAATCAAACTTTCTTGAGGAATCTTATTGCTTTCACCTTTCTAATAAGGCGAGTGTGCCAGACATTACACCAACCATAGAGTACGGCTTTTGAAATAGATCCACACACTATTCAACATAATCATCTACCACCGCACATTGTCATTGAATATGGACACCCACATTTTGCTTTGTGACTCACAGTACTTTATATAAAAACTTGTTTAATTTTTATTTTGATCTTAATAATAAAATCCTAATCTATTTTGTCTTTTATATTTATCTATTTTTTTCAATGGTAATACTATCTAATATATTTTATTAGTAAAAATATTTCAAAAACAATATATATTTATTACAAATAACTAATTTAATTAATTTTTTAACCTATTTAAATTAATTAATTAGAAATTGCCACTAGTAATTGTTTCCATAAGGCAATATTACTTGCCTTATTCAACTCTGATCATTCATGCACTTCACAAAAGTCATTAACATAATCACAGGCTTGCTGAGAAAATTGGGAGACAGGGTAACTTTACAAGGGAAGCAATTAAAACAAAAACAAAAACAAAATTGTAACGGTTGGCTGTAGTTCTTCAGGAGAGATTTCGGAAAACAAACAGATTACAAAGAAAAGAAAAAGAGCATCGAAAATCCTGAATGATGCTGATGGCTTGATGGTTTCTGTCTCCAGTGAGAGAAACCATTACAACTATGATTTTCTAAGTTGTGTTGCCTCCTCTTTCTTCCTGGCTTTGCAACTTGAGTACCCTACCCTACATGTCTTTCCTTCGAGCTATCCAAGAGCTAAATACTTGTCTGTTTCAGGCCATTCTGGTTTGTGGGCAAATTTTCACCCTCCCAAAAAAAAGTGCTTTGAGCATGAAGCCTCCTAACCTTACCTAACATCTCACCAATGCATTAAGGAGTGTCCCCTTGAAATTACTATATACTCCTATTGCCTTGCACTTGAAGCTAAGCTGTCATCTCTGCCCAGGAATCAAGTTGAGCTTCCTTCATGATGAAAATCCATACGGATTAGACAGTCCTTTCACCGGAAATTAATCCTCAAAAGGGATGGTCGTGCAGACGAGTTTCTCACAAAAAATATCTGCCTGAGATTTTTCACTTCAGATGTGGGACACCAGAATTAATTAAAACCTCTACCTTTTTTCTCAAAATATCTCCCATGACTCGTCTCCTTCACTACAAAATTCCAACCATAAGCTCAAATAAGAACTTTATCATGGGAACATGCAGCAGAACAATGAAATTTGAAATAATTCTTTTATAATAATCTTAAACAAGAAACATGTGAACAGACATACATCTAGCAGAAGGTACATCCAAATTATTCAGCGAGATCCCAAAAGGAGAAGACGTAGTCCCTCTGTACAAGATACAAGAAGCTAGATTTTAATTTCGTTCTTATCTTGAGGACAAGTTCTAAAGAAATCTGTGCAAAGAACTTCCTCCATGCAACGCGGATAATAAGAACATAATCTGCCCATCATTCCCATCAGATTCTACCTGATTCTGAAGTTCACGATACTTGGCCACAACATCTTCTGGCAGAACTTGGTTCCTGCAAAGAGGGCAGGTAGCCCAATATTGCTGCAACCACTTGTCCAAGCAATCTCTGTGAAATGTGTGTTTACATTTCAAGTTCCTCACCTTTTCCCCTTCCTGGAATTCAGATAAGCACACCCTGCACTCAGCACCTTCTTGCCTCAACCTCTTGGTGAAACAAATTGTGGGGTTCTTCTGTTCGATAAGTTTGAGATATTGGGTGGTATTAACTGGACGTGTGTCTGACCTGAGCTTCTTTACGAGGACCATAACTTGTATTAGAAGCAGAGCCAACAGGACTACGGCCTTGGTGCAAAGTTGAGAGAAGATCTCAGAGAGAGCCATCATGGCTTCAGGTGAGGAATTCCTAAATGCAATACGATATCTTATAATGAAACAGTCATTGGTATTATAGTGGGTTCATCTTCCAACGTCTTTTCCATTGGAAATATTAATACAAGGAAACAGTGTAAATCAGTTATGACTCATATCAAGTCAAGCAGGTAAAGATGCAAGGAAACAGTGTTATCAGTTATTAATGCAAGAAAATATTGACGTCACTGGTCCCATATCAAACCAACCAGATAAACATGGACAATCCTTGCTATAGTCAGTTTTTTAAGATTGAGAATTCAACATTGGTAAACAGAGGAAAATCCTAGAATAGGGTAAAACACAATTACGATCCAAATAATAAGACTAGAAGGTGGCCAAAATGGAGAGTGGAATAATATTTTAACTAGGAAGTGATGGCTAAGGAGGGCGGCTGGCTGTTATACCGATGAAGAAACTGATGGTGTCTATCCAGTCAAAGAGGTAAGAAATGAACGGGTCGTTAGGTGGACCGGTAAAGATTAGCGCATGCACAACATTGATTTGAATTCTAAGGTTTTTTTTTTTTTTAATTCTTAAATTTCCTTTTTCGTGGGAAACATAATCAAGTTAATTTTCCAAGCTGATGGAAACTAGCATGAGAAAATTCTCACTGGAAAGATTTAACAAACAACCGAAGACAAAGTCAAAGCACCTTCCTGTGAGGGATGCCTCGAGGTTGCTTCCATCCACCTTGGACTTGGAAAAAAACACAATTCGCCAAAGGAAGGTTTGGTGAACTTGATTTGACCACTCGTGTGAGCTGCCAAACCAGGAAAAAATGAGTTACTAACAACATGAAATATGGAGTGAAAATTCAAATTCAACTGTCAATAAAAAATGGCGACGAA
Source organism: Neltuma alba (assembly GCF_004799145.2). NCBI lineage: Eukaryota > Viridiplantae > Streptophyta > Magnoliopsida > Fabales > Fabaceae > Neltuma > Neltuma alba. The sequence goes on from NW_021636177.1 coordinate 393,088, forward strand.
TCCAATTTTGCTTTTCATTATTGAAAAGCATGACATCAGTGAATCTAGAATATGAACACGTAAAGTGAATGACAATTACTGGGTTTGATTCTTACTTCTTATATCACGGAGCAGAACAAACGAAACATATTGTGAGTACGGAGCGATGCAGAATTGAAGATGCAGCAGCTGGTTAATTCGCCGAGCAAAACAGATTTCTGGTTCTCTGAGAAACCAGAACGCACAGGGAAAGAAACACTCTTCTTCATGGAAGAAGATTAAAATTCAAAAGGGGGGGGGCCGGTGACGCCGCCTCGCCTAATGAACGGTTCATCTGTCACAAAAACGATTTAACTTTTACCATGAGGGTTGCCAACAATCCCCAAACGTTCCAGAACCTTTCTAAAAATATATGAAGGGCCGAAGTTGGGCCGCTTAGGCCTGATAGATCCATTTTAGTTTAGGACCGACGGGTATCCGATATCGACTTGAGTACCTTCTTCTTCTTAGGGGTGTTTGGGAAACCCCAAACCATGGTTTCAGAAGCACTTTTCCGCAAAACGAGTAATCTCCTCCACATATTTACTTCGTAATCCGTAAAAGCACTTCTGAAACCATAGTTTGGTTTCTATCCAAACACCCCTTAGAAAAAGAGTAATAGATTGTTGTATTAATTTAATTATAATGCCTTCAATTTTAAATTTTGATTTGAAAATGAGTGAAATAAATAATTTATTTGATACTAGTAATATTTTTAAAATAAATTTTCGTATATATAAAGAGTAAAATTTAAACCGTTGATATATTACACAAAACTGGCGCCACATCTATGTTTTCAAGAATCAAACCGTACAAAAACTTTTTAAAATGACTCCGGAAATGATTGATGTTTTAGGACTTATTAGGACAAATCTCATTTTCAGACTTATTTTCTAGAATAAGACTATACAACTTGAGAAAGTTTCTCTAGCATTAAAAAAATAAGTTGATCTCTCATGCTTATTTTTATTTTTATTTTAATCTTTTAAATTTCAAATTATAGGTTTTTATCCTTCAAATTTCATTTTATTAAAAACATTAGTCTCTATAATTTAATAAAAACTTGGACCATTTTATCCCTTGAAATACCAAAATTTATGGTTTGAAATTTGAACCACCAAAAGCAAAATGAGAGCAAATTTAAGGGACTAAAAATTATATTAACCCTTAAAAAAAAAAGAAGCTAAGCAATAGGTAGTTTAGGTTTAATAAAAGACTTAGTCCCTTGGTGAATTAATTTTCAAATTTTCACTAAAAGAAATACTCATATTTAATACCTGTTAGGGTTTCCAATTAAAAAATAAATGTGCTAAGGAGAAAACAGTAAGAGAGAGTCAGGCAAACAAAAACAAAAGTAAGAGAGAGAAGCTAGGGTTAAGAAGAAGGAAAAAATACACCCACAGCGCATGGGCTAGGGTTTGAAAAAACACAGAGCGAGCAAGTTGATGTTGTCAGGTCAAAAAAAATAAATAAAGTAAGTTGATGTTGAAATATTTCAGACCAAGATTTTTAAATATATCAAGTGGAATAGAAAAACTTGTATTCTTAATTTTTTTTAAAATTTGCCAACAATCATAAAGCATTCCAATTAATTATTCAGAAAAACACAGACTAAGTTAATTTTGAAATGTTTCAGACCAATATTTTTAAATATATCAAGTGGAATAGAAAAACTTATACTTTTAATTTTTTTTAAAAATTGCTAATAATCATAAAGCATTCCAATTTATTAATCAAACTTCTCTAACTAATAAATTTTATAGAGGGTGGTTTTGTTATTTTAAAAAATAATTTTAACTAATTTCATTAATTTATGTAAAATTATTTATTTGGTACTTATAACAAGACCGAACTATGGAAGGGATGATCCTTGAAAAAAAGAAGTTACGATTCTTTAAATTCAATGAAAAATGTTTTTAAAAACTTCTGGGATCCATTTTAAGATTGCTAACAATTTAGTTTGCTCCATATGATTGACCATCTCTTTATTACAACATGATGTGGAAAGATTAAATATATAAAAATTATGTATTACTACTTCCGGTCCTAATTAGAAGATCTCATTTGTAGTCTATAAATAATGTCTTATAATTAGGACTGGAGGTAGTACATCATAAGCTATCCTAGTAAAAGTTTTTTCCTTCCCTCCCTTCTCTATACACAATTAAATTATCTGGGAGCATCATAACAACTAATCTTAAATAATCTTAACTAACTCAAGAGACGACTATCAAATGACCCATCTTTTATTTATAACTTCTTCTAATGAAAACCAAAAAAACATCTTGAAAGTTGCAATCAACTTTAGAAATATGTAAAGTTGTTTAATTTGTTCACGAGTTGCTATGTGAATAGCTTCAACTTATCCAATTTGTATCACTAAGTCCATATTGGAATATTATGAGGAAGTTTCACAAGTTAGTTAAAACTAGAAAAAATGGATGGAAGAATTGATGTTTGTTATAATTTTGGGGGCAACTAATATTTTGTACAACAACCATTTCAAAATTAAAATAACTTTTCCTCACTTTTAGGTTTGTTTCTGTTTTTTTTTTCCCTCTTGTTTTCAAAACAATTTTATAAAATTATTTTTTAGAACAAGTTTTGGAAAACAAAAAACCAAAAACTTTGTTTGAAAAATAATTTTAGTTTAGGACCAACATGTGACGTGTATCGGATAATGACATAAGTACCTTCTCCTCCTCTTCTTCCTAGAAAAAGGGTAATAGATGGTTAGATTTAATTTAAATTATAATGTCCTTAATTTTAAATTTTGATTTAAAAATGAGCGAAATAAATAATTTATTTGATACTAGTAATATTTTTAAAATAAATTTCTGTATATATAAAGAGTAAAATTTAAACTGTTGACATATTACACAAAACTGGCGCGACATCTATGTCTTTAAAAAATCAAACCGTACAAAAACTTTTTAGAATGACCCCGGAAATTATTGATGTTTTAGGACTTATTAGGGCAAATCTCATTTTCAGAGTTGTAGTCTGGAATAAGACTAGACATCTTGAGAAAGTTTCTCTGGCATTAAAAAAATAAGTTGATCTCTCATGTTTCCTGGCATTTTAATTGTGATCTTTTAAGTTTTAAATTATAAGTTTTTATCCTTTAAGTTTCATTTATTAAAAATATTAGTCCCTATAATTTAATAAAATTTGAACTATTTCATCCTTTAAAGTACCAAAATTTATGGTTTGAAACTTGAATGACTAAGACCAAAATGATAACAAATTTAAGAAATCAAAGATTATATTAAACCTTTAAAAAAAAAAAAGAAGCCAAGCAACAGGTAGTTTAGGTTAATATTTAAAAATGAATGAAATAAATAACTTATTTGATACTAGTAATATTTTTAAAATAAATTTCTGTATATATAATAAAGAGTAAAATTTAAACCGTTGACATATTACACAAAACTGGCGCCACATCTCTGTCTTTAAAAATCAAACCGTACAAAAACTTTTTAAAATGACTCCGGAAATGATCGATGTTTTAGGACTTATTAGGGCAAATCTCATTTTCAGAGTTGTATTCCGGAATAAGACTAGACATCTTGAGAAAGTTTCTCTGGCATTAAAAAAATAAGTTGATCTCTCATGTTTACTGGCATTTTAATTGTGATCTTTTAAGTTTTAAATTATAAGTTTTTATCTTTCAAGTTTCATTTTATTAAAAACATTAGTCCTTATAATTTAATAAAAACTTGAACCATTTCATCCTTTAAAGTACTAAAATTTATGGTTTGAAACTTGAATGACCAAGACCAAAATGATAACAAATTTAAGAAATCAAAGATTATATTAAACCTTTAAAAAAAAAAAAAGAAGAAGCCAAGCAACAGGTAGTTTAGGTTAATATTTAAAAATGAATGAAATAAATAACTTATTTGATACTAGTAATATTTTTAAAATAAATTTCTGTATATATAAAGAGTAAAATTTAAACCGTTGACATATTACACAAAACTGGCGCCACATCTCTGTCTTTAAAAATCAAACCGTACAAAAACTTTTTAAAATGACTCCGGAAATGATTGATGTTTTAGGTCTTATTAGGACAGATCTCATTCTCAGTGTTGTATTCCGGAATAAGACTAGACATCTTGAGAAAGTTTCTCTAGCATTAAAAAAATAAGTTGATCTCTCAGATTTACTTTTATTTTAATTTTGATTTTTTAAGTTTGAAATTATAGGTTTTTGTTTTTCAAATTTTATTTTATTGAAAATATTGGTCTTTATAATTTAATAAAAAGTTAAACCATTTCATCCCTTAAAGTAACAAAATCTATGGTTTAAAACTTGAACGACCAAAACCAAAATGAAAGTAAATTTAAAAGATCAAAGATTATATTAACTCTTTAAAAAAAAAAAAAAGAAGAAGCCAAGCAACAGGTAGTTTAGGTTTAATACTAAGACTTAGCCCCTTGGTGAACCAGTTTTCAAATTTTCACTACAAGAGATATTCATATTTAATAACCGTTAGTTTTTTCAATAAAAAATAAATGTGCTAAGGAGAAAACAGTAAGAGAGAGAAGTTAGAGTTAAGAAGAAAAGAAATATGCACCCATAGCACATACGCTTGGGTTTGAAAAAACAAAGATAGAGTAAGTTGATGTTGAAATATTTTAGACCTGTTATGAGTATAATAATATCTTTATGAATGTTCATATATTTCCTATTATTTCCTATATCTCCTATAATATTCACTATCTCTCGTTATCTCTATATTTTACAATTATCTCATATTATTATGTAATCTGTAGATTCTGTTAAAGGTGTAAAGCTATGTTTATAAATAGAGGTATGTATAATATATTTAGCACTCTTGAATAGAATGAGATATACTCTCTCTTGTTAATCCTCTCTTCCTTTGTATGATTCTTCTCTATTTCTTTTTATTTATAACACATTATCAGCATAAAACTCTAACAAAGATGCGTATGATATAGCTTTCTACCCCAGTATAATTTTAAAGCATCATCTTTATTATTTTTCTAGAGTATCCTTTGCTCTGTTCAAATAAAAATATTTCGAGCATCATACATATGGTATTTCAGAGTATCCATATTCTTATTCAATTTATCTAGCATAATCTAAGACATTATATGGAGTTAAAATGATTGTCTACTATTGTTTTAAACATCAGGTTCTATGGCTATGATTGAAAATTTTGCTTTACTTTTTAGCGCTACAATTTAATTTTGATATAGATATTATATCTTCTGAACTAATTACGATGAGAGGATTTTTTTTTCCTCTATTCCTTATTGACCTGATGTCACTATTTCAATGGAATCCAAAGTTCCAATAGATACTAGCAGCATCCTTAAAGAGTTTAAAACAACAGTTATTTTTAACCTGTTATTAACTTTTTTAAACTCAAAATTTAATAATACTAACCATGATAGAAAAGAATTTTAGTATAATCTTTGAAAAGGTTACTATAGTTATAAAAAGAAATTTGATTCACCAGAAACGTTAACTATAATTAATAATATTTCATAATAACTAGGCCTTAGGTTTTGTGAAGCCCAAAACATCACATTTAACTCTAAGACCATAATATGATATTTTCTGAATAAAAATTCTTCCAAACCAACAAAAGTAATTAACTATTTTTAAAAGTCATTGTGGATCCACAACTCACAAAGACAAGCAACCTAACAACAAAAGTAACTAAGACCATCAATCTTAAACGAATCAGAGTACGCAAAAAGAGTTATATGTGGCAATATATAGTACTCATCATAAGACAAAAAGGAAGCTATACAAAATAAACTTGATAGCTAAGCGTCTGCCGCCTTCCCTGACAGACTAGCCCTAGAGCTATTACCTGAAAATGTTAAACCACGGGGTGAGACAAAAGCCTGAGCAACCAACAATGCTACTCATCAGGCATACAAGTAAGTGCTTGGGAGGTGTCAAGTGGAATAGTTACAAAACTCATAACATTCACAACTATCACATGGTTTATATATATATATATATATATATTATATCAAAATACAATATCTCACTCTCAATTCTACCTTATTTCTTCACACCTTATTTCCTCTGACCGAACCCATGGGCTAATATTGACCCATGTAACTGGTAGCTCAACATAATAAGCTTACCGATCAAGTGATGTGAACATGCCAAAATCCACAGAGCACAGGATCGGATCATGGGTTCCCCTCTAGTCTACTAGCAGGGTGTCATACGTCCTACAACACATGAAAGGGCCAAAGGATCAACCAGTGTACACCTGTCATCCTCCCACCTTATTACCTCTATAATATGTACAAAATTTACCTCCTTATTCTCCTTATAATATGTCTCCCGTCAGTCAATGTTCACCATCCCCTCTCGTATTTATACCCGTGAGATTTATAAAATAATCATCCGCATATAACATAATAACTTTCACATTTACCGAAATCAAGATTTCTAAATTTTAATAATCAATATCAATGCTCCAAATCATTTCTCGATAAATTCATGTTCCACATTACAAGTTTATAAATTCATAATTTCATAACTATTTTTCAATAACATGAAGTATCTCAAGACAATTTTAACAATAATACATTTCATTGCTCAAATCATAGCCCAATGGCATTTCAAGAATATTATGTAATTCGAAATCACTCACAAACATCATACAAGCATATATAACAAGTGAAAAGTTGTTACTTTTCACCGAGGCTATAAAAAGAATTACCACGAGTCAACCCCATACTCAAACCAATAATTAATCTACACAATTAATATAACCACATATTAATATAAACTAATTAATTAAGCTTATATATATTAGTTAAATTTCTAATTTAATGTAATTTTTATTCTAAATTTTCACAACTCTCATAACCCAAAATTAAGTATTTTAGAAATAAATCATAATTCTCTAGCAAGCCAAACTATTTATTTATATCCTGAGAATTATTTAATCTAATAAAAAGAATTTTTCTAAAATTTCCAAATATGAACATATTATATTTTAAACTCTAAAAATCCCATTTAAAGTTTAAACCTCAAAATCAAACCATAAAAAAAAATTCAATAATACCTCAAATATTTATAAATAAATAATCTAATTAAAATTTTAATGATATAACTATCATTTTTCTTTTTCTTCACAAATAATAGAATTTTAGTTAAAATAATTATTTTAAAACCTCTAGTCACCCAATAAATAAAACTAAGCCAATTAAAACTCAATAATATATCAAACAACCCAAATAAATTATTTAACAAAATTTTAATAAGTATAAATATGATATATCTCGTAAATAACATATTTTTAACTAAATAAATTAATTTAAATACTAAGAATCAACAAATGGGCAAATCTAAATAGATTAAACTTAATAACTCATTTGTCGCTAAATTTCTATGGACAACTATTATCAAGATTCAAAACTTATCCCATATATAAATCTCAAAATTTTCTCTAATCACTATAATAATACTGTCATTAGAAAGATTAAAATATATAGGAAATATTTATGAAAAAATTTTGGTGAAAAGAAGTAATTTTATATACCCAAATTATCCCCAAAGCTTGCCCTCTCCTTCACAGAGATCGTAGCTCTGCTCGTTTTCTTGTGCACTCTTTCTCTCTTTCTCTCACTCTTCCCTTCTTTCTTTCTTTCTTTCTTTTCCTCTCATTCTCTTTTTATTCTTCATCTTTCCAACCACTCTTTTCCATTTTTCTTTACTCATTGAATCCTCCTCCCAAAATTCTTTTTCGTCATTTAATCCCCCCTCCTTTTTCCATTGTCGGTGGAAAAGGTTAGGTGGGTTTTTTTTAAAAGTATTATTATTTTATTATAATAATAAAATATTATTATTTTATATATTTTTTATCATAAATCCTCAAATAAAATTTAAAATATTACAACTCTTCCTATCTAATTAGAATTTTGTCCTTAAAATTCAAACAACTACACATAAAAATTAAAAACAAAAACAACTCAAGGTGTTTACTAAAAAAAACAAATAAAGGTACTTGTGACGCATCTGCTCCTCAATCTCCCAAGTAGCATCATCGGGACTCGTGCCTTTCGAAAAGACTTTAGCATGGCAGATGGTTTTGTTTCTCAATGGTTTGTCTTTACCGTCCAAAATCCACTCTAGTGTTCACTTGATAGGTCAAATTTTCTCACAACTCCACCTCTTCGGGTTTAATAACACGAGATGGATTTGGATTATACTTTTTCAACTATAACATATGGAACACGTCGTGTAAACTGGAAAGATATGGCAGCAGCACAATCCAATATACAACATATAACATCCCCAGGTTCCAGAGTGTTGCCATAGCCACCTTAGAGTGTCGCTCGTAGATATTATTTGTTTTGGTGCATTTGTTGCCACCTCACAGTTTTGTTTCCTTAGGTACAGCCACAGCCACCCAGAAAACGCATCTTTGAGACAGAGGTATCCACACCCTTATAAGGCATGCTTTATTCCCCTTTCCAACCGATGTGGGATTTCACATAACATGTCCAATCCGTTCCAAAATATCATAAGGGTTCATGAATCGGGGTGTAAGCTATTTGGCTTTGATGGATCCACCGACACCTATAATAAGAAAAACCTTCATAAACACAAGATCACCTGCTTCAAACTCTAAAAGTCTTCTTCGCCGATCCGCATAACTCTTCTGTTAATTTGGGCCATCAATAACTTCTACTTGACAAACTCAATCTTTCTGGTAGTGATGTCCACAAGATTTGGGTCAATAATTGTTCTTTTACTTAATTCAGTCCAATAAAGTGGAGATCTACACTTTTTCCTATATAAAGCCTCTTTCAAAAATGGTCTTCTTAATTTCATCATTACTAGGGATGCAAATTCTCTCTTTTTGTATTTTAAAATTCCTTCTTCTCCAATATTATACTCTGGTACATTCCCATTTCCCAATGCCTCTTGAATACTCAATAATCGGTCATCTTTCATTTATGCTACCTTCGACTCCCTAAAGAATTCATAGTCACCCAAAGTTGACTGCAGAGTAACTAATGTTTCAGGCACTACCTAGAGATCTCTTAATGCCTCCAAACAATAGTACTCCTCTAGGCTCATATGGAACACATGCATTGTCTTCCTATTCAATGCATCAACGATTGGTTGATACTTAAGTTTAAAGTCATAATCTCTAAGGAATTCCATCTATTTATGTTGTTGATGTTCAACTTTTCTATGTACTTGATGCTTTTAGACTTTTATGATCACTAAAGATCTCAAATTGGGTACCATAAGGATAGTATCTCTAAATCTTTAAGAAAAACACTATTAATGTAAGCTCGAGCCCTCACATCTCACAATCCACAACAACTCCAAATATTTAACTATCAATTCAATTTCAATCCCTTAATCCGAAGGTATAATAATTATTTCCTCTACTCAAACAGCCCATTAAATCCATTAGTCAATCTTAATAATAATCATTCATAACAATCCCCAATTTACATTTAGAACTATTAACCTGGAGCATATCAAATTCCAAAATATTCCGTCAAACAAACATAAACCAATCCTTAAACCATATTTCAAAATATCATATCATTAATCTCCATTAAAGCCTTTCTTTTAACAACAAACCATAACTCCAAATTACTAAAAACCTAAGTCACAACAAAACTAAATTGACTAAACATTTTATATAAGCCAAGTAACTACTTTAAATTCATTAAAATTTTCACATTCTAAGACTGCTCTAAATGTTGAATGATATAACCTCAAATCGTCATCTATAATATCGCTAATCCTCAAATCATCATTCGATCGCTAATCCTCGAATAACCTTAATCAAGAATCATAACCCTTAATTTTCACACAAATCTAAAAAATGAAACACCACTATATTCATTATAATTGAACCTTAAGATACCGTGGTAATCAGTACACAACCTCAAACTGTTATCTTTCTTCTTCACAACAACACCTATAAACCGCAAGGAGGAGCACTAGGTATGCTAATTGTTTTTTTCAATCTCCTTTTTCAACTTTTCCAAACTTGGACAGTGACATTTCATAGAGAGCCTTTTAGATATGCTCTATTCCTTTTTTTTTTTTCTCCTCACTCAATAGAAGGCTCTACCTCATGCCTTAGGAGTACACTTAACATTTCATCTGAAATTATATCTATAAATATATTTAAAATATCCATTTGGTTGCTTTTTGAATTGCGGCTGCCAATACACAATCATATGCTGTAGTCCTCTTTTCTTGCTACCAGTACCAATGAACCCTGTGATGTAACCCTCAGTTAAATGAATTCCTTCACCTCAATCTATTCAATAATAATCTCCTTGTCCCTACTGACAGAGAAGAATGTCATATGTGTTGGCAACTTCTTTAAATACATTTATACTTATTCACTTGAATAGGTAACCCTAGTGTGAAACCTATAATAGTCTTAATAGACATAGTATAAAAAGAAATCACAAATCTCTTACAATCGAGAATGACATCACTAGCTGACAACTAATCCATATCCATAATCACATCGACGCCCTTAAACGGAAAACAAAACAAAACAATCGTATGTCAATTAAACTTTTAGAACACTTAACAGATAAAAAGGAATACATAGCACCCCAATCAACAAGATGAAAATATCATATCCTTGGGGTGAATTGTACCTCTAATCAGATTAGGGGACACCACGGCCTCCTCTTGTGTCATCTTAGGGAGATTTATTGGAATAGGGGAATGATTACTCTGAGGGATCTGCCTAGCTTGTGGCACTGATAACACTCCCGACATTGTCCTAAATGCACATTTTCACATTTCTGGCATAGTCCACCAATACTAGATTGGGACAAAGAAAAATAATGATAGGGGTTCTGGCTTCCCCTAGCATGACTCTTCTTAAGGTGCTTTCTCTAAAAGTAACCCCATCGTGCAAATTCTTTCAAGCTCTTATAGCGCTTCTGAGTCTGCTTCCTCTGCAAGTAACCCCGTCGTGCAAATTCTTTCAAGCTCTTATAGCGCTTCTGAGTCTGCTTCCTCTGCAAGTAACCCCGTCGTGCAGATTCTTTCAAACTCTTATGGCTCTTCTGAGTCTACTTCCTTTGTAAGTAACCATGTCGGGCAAGTTCTTTTTGGCTCTCACTACTATTCCTCTGTGAGCTTCCTAAGTTCTGATCTGATTAAGCCTCGTACCAACTCCTTCGATAGGCCCTACATGAGCGGAGCATGATCCCTGATCATCTCTCTACTCAGCCTTTTTGGTACTTACATCATCATAACTAGTCCACTTCCCTGAGTTCTCAACACTCATAACCTTTTGTCCATTTCGATTAGGGCTTCCATTATTACAGTTTTCATCCTCTTCTTTCTTTCTAGTCTTGTCTTCTTCAAATTTTATTATCTATTCGTCCTCCATGACAATCAACATCTCTCTTATTTGTGTCGAAAGAGTCTCTCCACTTTGATGTTGAGGTTGTTCAAGTGAGGGTGATGTCCAATTTTCAGTAGGATCAATCCTTCCAGACCATACCATCTCTCCCCACCTAAGAATACAAGCCACTATAAAAGATAAGCATCGCAAAACAAAACAAACAACTACAATTAACAAAGAAAGATATGTGTGAACCTTGTATATTGCCACTACATGTAATACAACACAGATTACAGAATCTTAGGCTCTGATACCAAAATTGTAACAATAGTTATCTCCAACCTGTTACTATAATATTATAATAATACTCAAAATTTAATAATACTAACCATGGTAGAAAAGAATTTTAATATAATATTTCAAAAGGCTACCATGGTTATAAAAAGAAATTTGATTCGCCAAAATGTTAATCATAATTAATAATACATAATAACTGGCCTTAGGTTTTGCAAAGCCCAAAACATCACATTTAACTCTAAGCGCATAACATGATATTTTCTGAATAAAAATTCTTTCAAACCAACAAAAGTAATTAACTATTTTCAAAAGTCATTGTGGATCCACAACTCACAAACACAAGCAACCTAGCAACAAAAGTAACTAAGACCATCAATCTTAGACTAATCAGAGTATACAAAAAGAGCTATATGTGGCAATATACTCATCACATGGCAAAAAGGAAGCAATACAAGATAAACTTGATAGCTAAGCCTCTGTCGCCTTCCCTAATAGACCAGCCTTAGAGTTATTACCTAAAAATATTAAACCACGGGGTGAGACAAAAGCCTCAGTAACCAATAATCCTACTCATCAGGCATACAAGTAAATACTTGGGAGGTGTCAAGTGGAACAGTTACAAAAATAATAACATTCACAACTGTCATATAGTTATATATATATATATATATATATATCAAAATACAATATCTCACTCTCAATTCTACCCTATTTCTTCACACCTTATTTCTTCTGACTGAACAAAAGGGCTAGTATTGACCTATGTGACTGGTAGCTCAGCATAATAAGATCACCGATCAACTGATGTGAATAGGCCAAAATCCACATAGCACAAGATTAGATCATGGATTCCCCTTCTAGTCTACTAGCAGAGTGTCATATGCCCTACAACACATGAAAAGGCCAAAGAATCAACCAGTGTACATTTGGCATCATCCCACTTTATTACCTCTATAATATGTATAAAATTCACCTCCTCATCAATCAACGTTCACCATCCCCTCTCGTATTTATACTCGTGAGATTTATAAAATAATCATCCATATATAACATAATAACTTTCACATTTACCGAAATCAAGATTTCTAGATTTCAATAATCAATATCAATGCTCAAAATTATTTCTCGATAAATTCATGTTCCACATGACAAGTTTATAAATTCATAATTTCATAACTATTTTTCAATAACATGAAGTATCTCAAGGCAATTTCAACAATAATACATTTCATTGCTCAAATAAGAGCCTAATGGCATTTCAAGAATCTCATGTAATTCGAAATCACTCACAAACATCATACAAGCATACATAACAAGTGGAAAGTTGTTACCTTTCACCGAGACTATAAAAAGAATCACCACAAGTAAACCCCGTACTCAAATCAATAATTAATCTACACAATTAATATAATCACATATTAATATAAACTAATTAATTAAGCTTATATATATTAGTTAAATTTCTAATTTAATGTAATTTTTACTCTAAATTTTCACAATTCTCATAACCCAAAATTAAGTATTTTAGAAATAAATTATAATTCTCTAGCAAGCCAAACTATTTATTTATATCATCAGAATTATTTAATCTAATAAAAAGAATTTTTCTAAAATTTCCAAATATGAACATATTATATTTTAAACTCTAAAAATCACATTTAAAGTTTAAACCTCAAAATCAAACCATAAAAAAAACTCAATAATACCTCAAATATTTATAAATAAATAATCTAATTAAAATTTTAATGATATAACTATCATATTTCTTTTTCTTCACAAATACTAGAATTTTAGCTAAAATAATTATTTTAAAACCTCCAGTCACCCAATAGATAAAACCAAACTGATTAAAAACTCAATAATATGTACAAACAACCCAAATAAATTATTTAACAAAATATTGATCGGTATAAATATGATATATCTCATAAATAAAAGTTTTTTAACTAAATAAAGTAATTTAAATACTAAAAATAAATAAATGGGCAAATCTAAACCAATTAAAATTAATAACTCATTTACTGCTAAATTTTTATGGTTTCCTATTATCAAGATTCAAAACTTATCCTATATGTAAGTCTCAAAATTTTCTCTGATCACTATAATAATACTGTCATTCGAAAGTTTAGAATATATATGAAATATTTATGAAAAAATTTTGGTGAAAAGAAGTAATTTTATGTACCCAAATTATCCTCAAAGCTTGTCCTCTCCTTCACAAAGATCGCAGCTCTGCTCGTTCTCCTGCACACTCTCTCTCTCTTTCTCTCGCTCTCCCCTTCTTTCTTTCTTTCTTTCTTTCTTTCCTTTCATTCTCTTTTTATTCTCCATCTTTTCAACCATCCTCTTCCATTTTTCTTCACTCATTAAATTCTCATCCCAAAATTCTTCTTCGTCATTTAATCCCCCCTCCCTTTTTTCATTGTCGATGGAAAAGGTTGGGTGGCTTTTTTTTAAAAGTATTATTATTTTATTATAATAATAAAATATTATTATATATATTTTTTATCATAAATCCTTAAATAAAATTTAAGATATTACAGAGTTACCATCTAAAGTTAAATGGCAAAAGCCATATAATTCTAAGTCTTCATCTCATTATAATTAAATGGCCAAAAGCCATATAACTCTGATTTTTCATTCTTTCCATATTAAATGGCTAGAAGCCATATAATTTGAATTTTCTATTTTATAGCCAGAAGTCATATATATATTTAATTTTTTTTTATCTTATTAAATGGCTAATTGCCATATAACTTTAATTTCCTATCTTATGGTCAGAAGTCATATATATTTAAACTTTTTTATCTCATTAAAAGGCTAGAAGCCATATAATTTCTATTTTCTATTTTATGGCCAGAAGCCATATATATATTTAATTTTTTAATATCTTATTAAATGGCTCGCATTATATAACTTTGATTTTCTATTTTATGGCCAGAAGTCATAAATATTTAATTTTTTTGTTCTTTTATTAATTGGCTAGAAACCATATAACATCAAATTTTTATCTTATGGTCAGAAACTATATATCTTTAATTTTTTTATTTTGAAATTAAATGACTAGATGCCATGTATCTTTATTTTCTTTATTAAACGGTATGAAGCCATATAGTTTTGATTCTGAGAATGATTATTATATAATTTGTTTATAAAAGAAGAATTATGACATTTAGAATTAAAATATTATAACCCACAAAACTAATGGGTCAAATGTCTTTTATTATGAGAAACTATTGATTATATAGTGAAGTATGTATTATTACAAGAGTTTACCTTTTCTTCTTATTTCATGTTACATTTATATTTTACTTCTTATTAATTTAAATATTAAATTTTATCCTTATCTTATTCCCATATATTCTTAACATTCAATTTGATATTTATTAATATTATAATTTCTTATTACTAAATGACCAACAGTTACTACACTCATATTATTGAATGACATGAAAATAATAACTTATAATGTTTTTAAAGCCCCAAAGACTTATGGTTCAAATATTAAGTGACACAAATAATCTTTAAAAATATATATTTACTATATAGAGTCTTGAAGACTAATGACTTATAAATAGCCTTGAAGGTTTATGATTCAAATCTTCGTTACTATATGGTTTGATTTTAGTCCTTATAGATTTCTTTGTGTTGAATTTATAAATTTATGAATAAGTTTTGAAGTATCATATAATATATACAAAGAAATAAATTTTTTAAATAACAAAATATCTAGAAAATATATATGTTTTGTTCAAAAAAAATACTTCATATTTTGAAAAAGCATAACAAAAAGTGAAGTATATCATATAGTGAAACAATAATATATGTTAGTTCCTGAAGAACTATATATAGCATTTTCTGAAGAACTATATATAATTAAAAAAAATTGATATAGTTCTAGAAGAACTAATAACCAAATGTTGATATAGTTCTTGAAAAATTGGTAACAAAATCAATATAGTTCTTGAATAACTAATGTAATTCCCCCATTATTTTTGTGGGTAGAAAAGGAATTGATAATAAAAATTATGACCCATAAACATATATATTAGAATATTTGTTTATCAAAGGGTCTTAAGCTAATAGCTCAATTGGATTGAAATCTATTATTATATTTGAATCAGGAAGCATTTGGATTTTCAAGTTAAAGATATGATATTAGCTTACTATATAGTATTCACTATATTTGAAATACAAAAATAAAAAAAGTATATTTATATGACTCACACTTGAGAAGGAGATTGTTAGAATACAAGTGTGAATCATGTTGGATGGAATTTGTTATCATTAATATTACTATCATTCCTTACATTTTTTTTTTTGTTGAAAAAGGCTTCGGAAGAGTCAGTGGCACTCGACCCTCCGAGTGTACAAGTTTCTACCATTGAGTAAAAGATGAAAAATAAGACTCTAGAAGAGCTATATCATGATTTATTATCTTAAAGATAAAATCCATGATTGATAACATATTCCTTGTGAAATATTAATGTGAAAAATGAATAATATGACATGGTAATAAAAAGTTTACTAATAATTGAGAATAATTTTACAATAAACCAGAAGTTTATGTATTTATAGTTTGGCATGATTACTCAAATCATCCCGGATCATAATAATGTAAAATATCATGAAAATATGCATTGTCATTTATTAAAGAACCAGAAGATTCTCTAAAAATGATATATGATTTAAGAATTTTTAGGTGTTGTTTGTTCACAAAAGAATTAAACAAGAGAACATCATTAACTGTGCTCAAAATCAGATCCGTGCAGATTTATAACATATCAAGTTTATATATGGGCCTATTTAGACGCTATGTAGATCAAAGTAATACTTTATGAATGAAAGATGCATCTATAAAATGGTCACACGTGTTTATGATTAACTTGCAACCTGAAGTTCGGAAATATGTTCAAATAATTATATTGAGTATATAAGTTCCTGATTACAAAATCAATATGATCCTTGTTGAGATTACTAGTGATTGTTCCTCACGTTGCTGATGATTATATGCTTAGTAAAAACCTCCATAAATAACTAGACCAGAGTTTATGAGAATAGAATTCCCATTTGAGTGTTGCGATGATTGGTTTTACATGTTTTTGTACATAAATGCATCAAGCCAACAATATATTGTGAATTCTTCCTTTATAATTGGCTTTTGGTCAGGTGCCAAACATTTTTCATTTGAAAATGTACAACATCTATTATTCTACCATAATAATACACATAGATACATATTAAAAATAAGTTGGAGTCATTGTTGGATAAGAATCTCCTTATTTTTATTTGTCTCTAAATGAAACAAATGTTTCTAAAGGAGACTTATAAATTTGGGAGACCTACACTGCATGTTTCCAAATGAGGGGAAGAAAATGTGTAGCTGGAAAAGAGAATACATAGAATGCATTTTTACTATCAAATGTAGATCCTCAAATATAGTAGTATGAACTAGAAGTTTATAAAGTATTACATTTATCAAATATTATTAATATCTGCCAAATGTAATTACTGATCCAAAGAAGAATTCTTAATTCTTATATTCTAGCTAAAAGTGCTCCTATTCTTGAAGACATGCTAAAAGCATTAGATTATGATCAGTTCCAAAAGAAAAGAAAAAGGAGCAAATGATCATGATGATCATACTAATGAGGCATGAATTGCAAAAGAGGTTAAGATATAACTATTTTACCTCTGAAGAGGTTTAAGTGTTTGAAAGCAATAAAGAGATCTCAATACGTTATGTCATAAAAGAGAATGGGACTGATAAAAGAATAAAATTGTCGACAATAATTTTATTGATGATATCACATGATCAAATGAGGATCTTATATATAAATCTGTCATGAGATATAAACAGAAAAAATAATTGGCCAACAGAAAAGAAGAGACGCAATGTAACAGGGATTTGTGTATCCCTAATCTATGCACTTGAAGTGTAACGCTAGTATTATGTAAATAGACATTTGTACAATATAAAGAGAAATAAAGTGTTGTGATAGATTAAATTACATGTCTTATCAATATGCCAGTCTGATAATAAATGAAGTTTTTTCATGTGCGTCTTAGAAATATATAATTATAACGTATGACTCACTTTATAGTGAAATTATATTTGAATCCCAGAAGGATTCAAATCATTGTATAAATTCAAATGATCCAATATATGAACAAATCTGATCATAATGTATGAAAATCCTTGAAGGATTTAAAAACATACAATTATGTTCTCAAGAACATTATTCAATTAAATCTCTATATAAGGTATATGTGGTTAATATCGACTGAAGAAATGATGTAAACATATTCCAACTTATCTATTTGTGAAAAGATTCAAAATAAGTTTGTTATCAGTACTATTTATGATGATAGCATCGAAACTCCTGATGAGTTTTCAAAAGCTATGAATTACTTAAAGAAAAAGTTTGAAATGAAAGGTTTGGGAAGAATACATATAGATAAGTCATATCCATTATATGGATAAGTAACATCCATAATGTGTTTCGGTAGTTGCAAAATCTTTAGATATGGACTAAAAATCAATTTAGACCTCTAGAAGGTAATGAATCAACACTTGGTCCAAAAGTATCATATCTTAATATCTCTAAAGCATTTATATATCTAGCCATACAGAATCTGATATATCATTTGCTGATTAGCATGATATAGTTCTTTATCAACATAAAGATGTTGGAATGGAGTTAAAATATTCTTTGTTACTTTAAGGTGCCATGAAGGTAATATTATTTTATCTGAAGGTACCCAAGACTAATCTTAATGGCTATATAAATAAAGTATTCTTGTTTGATCCTCATGTCAAGAGATCACAGCATGTTCCACGTGTGGTAAACCATAAAAGGACTATTCGTCTTATGATTTTCAAAAGATTATGAAATTCATATTTGACGTTTTTATCTCACTACAACATTTGGAAGGCTTGTTTGTTATATTAGACTTTACAGGCTCGAAGATCTCAACTGATGTTGCTAAGAGGGGAGTTGATATACGTTGTACTCTTTTTTTTTATCTATGGTTTTGTCTACTGGGTTTTCCTAGCAAGGTTTTTAATGAGGCAACATTGTATAGTGCATCGATGAATGATATACTCTTTTCCTTTCGCTAGGTTTTTGTCCCAGCGAGTTTTTCTTAATTGAAATTTTTTAACGAAATACATTCATATATATTGGACATCCGAGGGGGAGTGTTATGAATATAATAATATCTTTGTGGATGTCTATATATCTCCCATTATCTCCTGTATCTTCTATAATCTCCAATATCTCCTATTATCTTTATATCTCACAATTATCTCATATTATTATGTAATCTGTAGATTCTGTTAAAGATATAAAGCTATGCTTAAAAATAGAGGCCATGTATAATATATTTAGCACTCTTGAATGGAATGAGAAATACTCTCTCTTGTTGATCATCTCTTCTTCTGTATGATTCTTCTCTATTTCTTTTTATTTATAACAAGACCAAGATTTTTAACTATATCAAGTGGAATAGGAAACTTGTATTCTTAATTTTTTTAAAAAAATTTGCTAATAATCATAAAGCATTCCAATTAATTATTCAGAAAACACAGACTAAGTTAATGTTGAAATGTTTCAGACCAAGATTTTTAAATATATCAAGTGGAATAGAAAAACTTATATTCTTGATTTTTTCCAAAAATTGCTAATAATCATAAAGCATTCCAATTAATTAATCAAACTTCTCTAACTAATAAATTTTATAGAGGGTGGTTTTTTTTTTTTCAAAAAATAATTTTAACTAATTTCATTAATTTATGTAAAATTATTTATTTGGTACTTATAACAAGACCGAACTATGAAAGGGATGATCCTTGGAAAAAAAAAAAGAGTTATGATTGTTTAAATTCAATGAAAAATGTTTTTAAAAACTTCTGCGATCCATTTTAAGATTGCTAACAATTTAATTTACTTCATATGATTCACCATCTCTTATTACAACATGATGTGGAAAGATTAAATATATAAAAATTATGTATTATTACCTCCGGTTCTAATTATAATACATCATTTGTGGTCTATAAATAATGTCTTATAATTAAGACTGGAAGTAGTATATCATAAGCAATCCTAGCAAAAGTATTTTCCTTTCCTTCCTTCTCTATACACAATTAAATTATCTGGGAGCATCATAACAACTAATCTTAAATAATCTTAACTAACTCAAGCGACAACTATCAACTGACCCATCTTTTATTTATAACTTCTTCTAATGGAAACCAAAAAAATATCTTGAAAGTTGCAATCAACTTTAGAAATATGTAAAGTTGTTTAATTTGTTCACGAGTTGCTATGTGAATAGCTTCAACTTATCCAATTTGTATCACTAAGTCCATATTGGAATATTATTAGGAAGTTTCACAAGTTAGTTAAAACTAGAAAAAATGGATGGAAGAATTGATGTTTGTTATAACTCTGGGAGCAACTAATATTTTGTACAACAACCATTTCAAAATTAAAATAACTTTTCCTAATTTTTAGGTTTGTCTCTGTTCTTTGTTTTCTTGTTCTCAAAACAATTTTATAAATTTATTTTTTAGAACAAGTTTGAGAAACAAAAAACAAAAAAATTTTTGGACAATAATTTTAAAAAATCATATTTGAAAAAAATAAAAAAAAAATCACGCTTTAGCATGTGGTAGTTGCTACCGGTAATAATAAATAATGGGTCATAAATGAGAAGTTAAGAATATTTCTCCAATTTTTCAAAACAAAAAGTAAAAAACATAAAAAATGTAAAAGTTATTTTGATTTTTTAGTTTTCAAAAACATGTTACTATTTTTTTGTTTTTGAAAAATCAACCATAAACAAATTATCAAAAAAAAAAAAAAAAAAAAATTATTTTCAAAACAAGAAACCAAACAACCTCTTAGTTTTTGGCTTTTTTTTTATTTCATACTTGAATCTTTTGAAATTGATTTTCAACATATCAAATTATTAAACTTCTGTCAAACTGACTTTTTTATAGGTCTATCTAAACATATAAATCATATTACACTATTCAAACAAGTTTCTTTTTGGTTTATTGCAATAATCAATTGGGATAAAAATTAATTTTACCACCATAAAAAGCCCTAAATAGTTATTGTGATAGATAACTTAATGATCATATGAGAGCGCGAATAGGCATATAATTCCTAAAACGATCCATAAACAATGATTTTTATTTTTTTGGCTATTGACCTCGTTACCATTGGATAGATACGCAGCCACATCAATATAGACATTTCTCGCGTTGCACTTGGGCTTGAAAGAACTTCACGCTCTGAAGTCAACGCAGCATTGGCAAGAGGGGAATTTTAGCTAACCTGAAAAATCCAGTATTACAGGATTCTGGGCCCTTATTTATACAGCTCTGTTTCGAACTATATGGGCCTTCTAAGTTGGGCCTTGTACATGCAATGTAACGGCCCATTAGCCGTTCATACAGCCAGAAAATAATTATACAAGCAGTCAAACGCTTGACTACTGCTTACACTCAATCTCCCCCCCAGAGCTGGGGGCAATATAAATGCACACACGCATGTATATATAAATACTATTTTTGGTTTTTAATATCAAACTCAGTTAACTAATTTTAAAAAATTAAAAAAAAGTTAGTAAATTACTTTAAATTATTTATATTTATTATTTTTCTCTAAACTAATTTGCATTACTTATAAATTAATATATAATCTAATGATACATATAAGTATTTCAGCACGATCATATAACATATGCTATAATTAAGTAATTTATTAATCTTATTAACACATCTGAATAAGTTAATTGAGTCTTAGATTAAATATTGGAAGTAGTAGTTCCTAACTTGCTTGACAAATATATCTGAACATTTCCTCCTGTACTCTTGGGAAGAAGATCTACCTCTTGATTTCTGAACTTGACACTTCTAGATCAATCTGCCATTTTTCCTCTAACAAAATGACAATCAATTTCTATGTGCTTGGTCCTCTTGTGGAAGATCAGATTCATAGCTATATGAATCGCTGCCTTATTATCGCAATAAACCTTTATTGGTTCTTTATGTACAATGCCAAGATCCTTTAGCAATCCAAGTCCTCAGACAACTTTAGAAACAGCCATACTCAACGGTTGGTATTCTGCTTCTGCTGAGAATTTTGATTCAGTGCTTTCCTTCTCGGCCTTCGACATCACCAATCTGAGTCACAAAAGCACTCTAGTTTTGGAGCCCCCTCAACACTTATCAACACCGTAAGTCCTAAGTTTCCTTTTAGATATCTTATGACATTCTTTGTTTAGATGAAACAAGGTATCCCCAAATCACATTGGTCCTGAGGCCAATCCTTTTTTGGGTCTGGAACAGTTAAGGAACAGTTCTCCCGACAAATATGTTTTTTGAAATTCGAACTGGTGATCTTATACATACTACCATAATGAGGTTTGAGAAATATGCTCGAGATCCATCTCTCTTGACTAAGATGACACTCAAGGTAGACATTATTGCTACATGCGTTACTAGTTGTTAGATACCGCCTCTGAACCCATTTATATGAGATAAATCAGTCTTTTTTGGGTCTTAGGAAACAACCGACCTTTGTTCCTGCGTTTAACAAATTTTTTCAACCTCATTCTCAATAAAATTTTCTAGCCAAACTTTCATTATATGTTAAGTAATTTCAGTAAAGGCATTTAAAGAAAAATTCTGACTTTAATTTTGAATAAAAGTCAGTGGAAAGTCTCTATTTAAAAATTTTATTTGCAGTGCTGATGATATTCTTTTGTAACATATCCTCAAAATACTGAAATTTTCTATGTATAAAAATATTTTCAGAATACTAATACTTTCTATGTATAAAAAATTGTGTCACTTAGTTATTTTTGGATCAGATTGGGTGGAGTAAAATTGTTTTGGCGAGACAGCTCAAATACCAAACTAGTCCAATAATACCGCTAATTTGATCCGTTGAGTTATCTAGCTAGGTCAAATATAAGTGATATCACTTATTAGTTTGTTCGTGTCTTGTGAAAATAAAAAGTGAGAGGTATAATCCAACAGTACTTTGATTTTAATTAATTGTTACTGCCTTTGATCTTTAATCTAAGAACTAATTGATTAATTTAAGTAGTTAAGAAAATTAGTTAAATTAGTTATTTGTAATAAAAAAAAGTGTTATCTCCCATAAATACCCTTGTTAATAAGGTGTATTAGCTATAACTGTCATTTGATGAAACATTTAACATGTACAACTACTATAAAGATTACCTTAGAAAAAATAGATAAACACGAGAAATAAAGTAGATGGGGGAATTATATTTATGACAAAAAATGTCAAATTAGCTCTTACATTAAGGGCCGGATTGAAGATGGTAATACTACTTCCGGTCCTTAATATAAGAGTTTGTTTAAATTTTATTTTGGTTCTAAATGTAAGACCCTAATTTCTTATATTTATCTATTTTTTCTCAAGATAATCCTTATAACAATAATAGTTCTAATCAATACACTTGATTAGTAAGAATATTTTAGGAATGGCAACACCTATTTATTACAAATAATTAACATAACTAATTTTCTTAATCTACTTAAATTAATTAACTAGCTTTTATATTAAATACCGGAAGTAGTGTTAGTTAATAGTGATCCTATTTGTAAGGCCTTAACCATGAATCTTTAATGTAAGACCTTTTACAAAATCTAATAAAACATGTGTGACTCATTTCAAAACATGATGCTCTCTTAGCTTAAAAAGTTGTAAAATTTTTAAATATTTAAGTAATTGTTAAAAATCTAGTAATCAGGGGAGACAATTTTGTGACCATGGGGATAAATGCCTCAAAACAATAAAATTTAAAAAAAATAGCCAATGTTATACGCCCAAGTATTTTGACTTTGGGCCTGTTTGGGTGACTCACAAAACCATAGTTTGGGTGGAATGTCACCCAAACAGTATTAATTTTGATGCCATAATCTGAAACCATAGTTTCAGGAGAAGTGAATACATTCTGCTTCTAGCTCAAATTGGATAGTATGATTGTGCCTGTTAGAGTAGATCTCAACAATAATATGACTTTAACATCCCTCAATTAATTTTTCATAAACATATTAATCGTATATCTTATAAATATATATACACATATTAATTATTCATTAATTATATTATCTTATGTATTATTAATTATGTTGGTAAAAAATATATTATTAACAATTTTATTCCTTCAAATTAAAATATATCATAAAATCTATTTTTTATGTAATTATCATATTAACTTATGTCTTTTTTAGTAATTTGTATATATAAAAAGTGTTTCTGATAACAACTGTCCAAACACTCTCACTTCTCAGAATCACTTTTTCACAAAATCTATTCTCCTCAAAATATATTCTCTCCAGAAACTATTCTCCAAACTATAGTTTGGTTTCATCCAAACACCCTCTTATCTTAAATCTCAGTATCTGCCACCCACTCTGCTTTGGACAGGTTGACCCCAAGAACTCGAATAACATAATACAATATGCATTTAAAAAAAAAAAAAGCAACTCCAAAATGAGCACAATATTTTATTAAACACAAATTCAATGGCCATGCAAGAGACAGCCTTAAAGATAACGCATAAAGCTGTTTTCATGTACGAATACAAAAGCATTTACTCTTCAAACGATTGGTCCAATCTCAACATAGTTGCATTACGCCCTTTCACGATCAACTCCAGAATAGACAGCACATGAAGTTAGCTATAATGGCTTTTACTTCATTTCCATTTCTTGATAATATAAAATACACACACCTTTAATCAAATCATAAATGCTTTCAAGGTCCTATTTTAAATCTTTTCTAATTCTACTCAGCTTTTTTAACGTGAGAATTAGTTTAACAATCAATTTAATTTTAAATATAATATTCTAATTTATTTTATCTCTCATATTTATTTTTTTAAGACAGTCTCTATAGTAGTTGTATATGTTAAATATTTTATTAAATGGTAATTCTAGTTAATACACATGATTAGTAAATATATTTTAAAAAAGACAACACTTATTTATTTAAAATAACTAATTTAGCTAATTTTTTTAATATACTAAAATTAGTCAATGAGCTTTTATATTAAAGATAAAAAATAGTATATTTTACCAGAATCAAGAAAAAATATTCAACCTTTTTAATTATGTCTTAAAATTTAATGACTTTTCATTTACCCCATTATGATATGTATACCTTATATAACCTCTAGTTCTTAATATAAAACATATTTAACTAATTTGAATAGATTAAAGAAAGTAGTTAAATTAGTTATTTATAAAAATATATATTAATTTTTCTAAAAATACCATTTTAAATCATTTGATTTGAAACTACCATTTGATACAAATTCCTTTAACATATGCAATCAACAGAGTTAATTTAGATAAACAAAAGAGACAAAATGGATTGAGGTTTTATATTTAGAATCAAATTTAATTTCTTACTAATTCTTATATTAGGGACAAAAATAGTGCTTTAATGACCTGTTTCTATAATAAATGAAGAATACAGTTGTATATTCATATAAAAAAAAAATTAATGATGTGATCACACAAGCTGTGCGTGAGCTGTGTATGTATCCATGCACAAATAGTGGATACTCCTTGAAACTTCCTCTTTATGCTGTTAATCATGAAAATTTATATATGTTTGTGGCTACTGATCATGATACATGCTATATAATAAGTCCTGCAAGTTATTTATATTAGTTATGAGTTAATAACAAAACTGGTGGACATTATGTAATGACCTATCTCATCCAGGCCACGTTTCGTTTTTGTAATTGTCAACAATAAACTAAGTTGCCACTATAATGTTCATCATTACATGCAAAGTTTTCCCAATACATTATTTAGCAAATAACTAGATATACATCTAACAATCCAGATTTTAGAAGATGAAACATATCAGCGAAACACTTATATCTTTCAAGTTTCATGCGAAAATTACGAAGCTTAAAATCTGTAAGTTTGCAATATAATGCAAGATAATGTACTTTTAGTAATCTAAATTTGAATTGATTTGGCCCAAAAAGGGTCCCCATTCGGTGCTCATTAGGTGATGAGCACTGCCCAAAAAGGGTCCCCATTCGGTGCTCATTAGGTGATGAGCACTGGGTGCTCATCACCTCATGAGCAATCTGGACCGTCCAGATCTAATCTGGACGGTCCAAATTTAATATTATTAAATAATTATTTTAAAATAGAAAAAATTATATTTTTAAAGAATAATAGTTAAGAGATTATTTTTATTTTTTATTCTATACCTATTAAAATAATTATTTTTAAAAAATAAAAATAAAAATAAAAATAAATCTGGACCATTCAGTTAAATCTGGAAGGTCCAGATCTGATGAGCATTGGGTACTTATCAAAACTGATGAGCACCCAATGTAAATCCGGCCCAAAAAAACTAATAAATTTGAATAGGGAAAAAAATGAACAATATAGATATATATATGTCGGAAAATTAAATGCCAGTTAATTATAATTTGACACTGGAGAGAGAGTATACATTCCTCAATGTACTAATTCTCTGCTTAGCTAATAGTTGACTCTTAGAGCAGTCTTTCTTCGTCTCTCCAATAAGTTTGTATACTGTTTTTTTTCTTTTTTGCCAGCGTATAATGGGATTGAAGTACTAATACATATATTGTTTAAAGTGAGAGAGAATTAATGAAAATTAAAAACAGGGGAGTTAATTAAGAAAAAAATGCATCATTTGGTGCCTATAGTTTTAACTTGGTTATCAGCCCTAAACTATACCCTGAAGTAACTGATCAGTCTCCATAGTTTTGATTTGGTTAAAACTCAATCCTTGAACATTATATTTAGTGTATTGTAGCTCTTATGGTTTTAACCATTCAAATCATTAGTCCCTAAGTTTGAAGAAAAAATTTCAGTCTTTGTAATTTATTTTTTAAAATACAAGGATCTAAATTTTTAAATAGGTAAAATTATAGGGATTGAGTGGCAACTAAGAAATCAAAATTACATAAATTGAGTTAAACTGAATAAAAGTTTAGGGATGAAGTTACATCTGAATCAAAACTATATGAAACAGAATGATTAATCTTCCTATCAAATAAAGGAAAACTGGAATTTTGGTGAAAGGGTGCACTAAGAATGTGTTCCACTCAATTAGATTTAATTATTATCTGATTGATCAGACTATTGGGATTAATTACCATAATGGGCGATAGATTATTAGAAGATAAGTACAATAAACTTTTATATGTAAAGTAACAGAACACACTAAACACAAACGGAAGTGACTTGTGAATAATGGTTTTGTACAAAATTAAATTAAGACTCCTTTTTTCATTGTTGTATCATAAAGCATGGTCTGCGCACCACTACGTACAATTCTGTGGGTTTTAAACCACTGTCTCACAAATATAATAAAACCAACTTGTTAGTCCAGTAGTTGGTTATGACTACTGGTCCAATATTTCATTAGAGTGGATTTAAATTTTGTTGTTAAATTCAGTTTCTTTAATTCCCATTGCGCCAACTCTGAAATTAGGAATTATTTAGATTAAATTATAAGCACAAAAAATAATTTATGAAAATAATACGTATTTGTCCAGACTTGAATGAACTTTTAAAATAATTTAAACAGTTTCAATTTTTCAAAAAATAATTTTTATTTAAAAATTGTTCGTTGACAATTTCAAATCCAAACCGTTAAAAGTGTACATGAATCATGTGATAAGTACCATGATGCTAATCACTATGATGAGCATCGGACACTGAAAATGGTTATATTTGTTAGTTACTAGGGAAAAAAATATGATAAATATAATGAAGAGGCACTTGTGGCAGTTGGAGTTTTGGGAAATTATACATATAAACAAATAGTTATGCACAGACCAAACTTTTTCCAAAAGCAGGCCGCAAGGAAGAAGATGACATTTTCTAATCTTTTTTTGCTGATAGTTGGTGTAAAGCCACTAACCCACAAAGCATGAAGCATGCACTATCCAATAGCCATAGCTTCTCCTCGACGGCTATATAAATAGCCTAGCTCGCTCAGCAATCTGAATTCCAAGAGCATTTCTGATCACTCAAATAACAAACACATACACAGAACATAATGTCTTCCATTGGAGCAAGCTCAGCTGCAATTGTAGTGATGGAGAAGAGGGCGAAGGAGAAGAACATGAAGAGAAAAGAAGAGCAGAGAGCCAAAAATGGCTACACTGTGGGTAATTCAAGTACTACTGTGATAGGAAGGAAAGGTAATGGTAAGGTTTATCCAGGTGAAGATCAACAGTTCAAACCCAATAATCTAAAATGAATTGAAGTGAAGTAAGAGAAAAGAGATAAACATTTCTTATTCTGTGTTTATCTTTCTCTTCATTTTCACTTCACGTAAAGTCATTTAGCAACTGAATGTGTTAGTTTTCTTTGATATGATTTGCAGTGCAGTGTGATTGAATTTACTTTCAGCCTGTTGTATTATCTGAATGGCATCAACGTGTGCGTGTAAATTGTATGGGTGTGTTTCGTCAATTCGCAATGTTAGTGACGAAGATGTAATACATATTATGTTATAGTCACTGATGTAATATAAACTGCTGCTTTTTATTTTGCAAGTTCATGCGTTATAACATTCTCTGGAGACACTTTTCTTTGTTGTCAGAATTTTGATATGTTTGAAATCTTGAGTTGTTTTGAAGAGACGCCTACATTTTGTATCTGATATAATATGTAATATATGTGTGTATTGAATACACGGGATGTGATATAATATGCATATCATACTTATAAATACGCACATGTCCACGTGTACATGTCACTACATGATAATTTTGACAGAAAAATATGAGCATGTTGGATTTATATAGAGTATACTTTTTTAATAGAGCGAGTTCAAGTTGGAGAGGCAACTTGGAGGTTTGAATGATATTAGCGTAATTTGAGATCTCAAAGTTCAATTAACGAGTTATAAGCTATAACACATATGGGACCGACTAATTAAGTTGATGTGCAAGAAGCCAAGAACTAACTAGAACTTCCGTGGTTTAATTAATTAATTAATCGGTCATGTCATGGCCAAGTTAATCACTTAATCACGAGTATTTAGTTAATCATTAAAGAAAATTGGATCACTTCTAAGAATACTTAATTAATATATATGTCCATATGAATCTCACTAACTAGTAATCATCATACAATCGAAATAATAATTTTTGTTGTTAATTACTTGACAGTTAAATTAAACTGTTGCGCGAAAAAGCTCCCTGTATACAATCTTACCTCTTATTACCGATTAATAACTTCTCTAACCGATCTCAGAGAGAGAGAGAGATTGATGGACTTAATTATAACATATAAAGCTTTCTATTTGAGTAATGTAATTGCTGCTGGTCAACACAGTTTAATTATACTGTCCCAGAAAGTGCCCATTAGTCATTGTGTTAAGTATTTGGGATACTCCAAAATCATTTAAAAAAGTGTTTTCATGCAAATAAGACTCATCTCACATACTTGTACGCCGTAAAATCACTTCAAGTCATGAATTTTGCTGCACAAGAACTGCTAAAGCGTGAGTCCACATGTTAGCTCCATGGACTCATTGGATTGAAAATGAGAGAGAATAAAGAAAGAAAGACAAGGGAGAGAGGATGAAAAGAAGAATTTGCGAAAGGGGTAGAGGCAACATCCATTCCAAAATTGATATAAGGATTGGTTCTCTCGCAGAGTCTGAACCAAATACAAGTGGAAATATGGAAATATGTGCTCCAAGTGAGCATGGAAAGAGCCCATCATCAGTAGAATACACACACCCACCAAGCCCACAGAATACACAAAACGTTACAGCAATTAGAGCATAGAAGCGACTAAAACGATCATATCTTATATGTAGAGAGCACCAAGCTAAGTCAGAAAGCACCTAAATCTAGCACACGTTACTACTCAGATGGACCAAGAGATCCCCAGATAGCTGCAGGCTCTGGTTTTATGTTATATATAGAAGCTTTGAGAGTTGATTTACCATGTTGTAAATGACTAGACACAGGCTCTGGTTTTATATTACATATAGAAGTTTTGAGAGTTGATTTACCATGTTGTAAATGACTAGACACTAAGTTTTCTTTAAGATACGGCGTCCTAATACGCCCCTAATAAGGACAACAAACAAGTTTCACCCTGGCTTTGTGTAACAATAACGACACAAACTAAACTGAACTGAATATGTGCCTGCGTGTGTGTGAGAGAGATTTGGGAATTGAGAAGGAAATTATACGAGGAGGGCGCATGGGGTGCTGAAGGAACGCAAAAAATATTGGGATTTCAGGTTTCTGCAGAACGCATGGAATAGTGCAGAGAGATAAATAATTGAATTGTGAATAGTTCCATGAAACTGCGTGATATGTTTTATTACTCACACTTGGAGGGAAATTTTGCTCTTGACTGGTTAGTTAATTTTGATTTTGAATGTGCAGAGACAATATTTTAAAAAGTAACTTGAAAATGTTTTTATTATACAGTGGGGAAAACTCCCAAGAAAGCAATCAACTATCCAATGCCAATCATAGGTAATAAGCAACACCCGTAAGATCCCTATGCGTTTCTAATGCCTAAGATACGGCCAGTACCACTTCAAGAGTTTTTGCTGAAAACATGTGTCAGCGATGATTCTTTATACTTATTCTAGAAACGGGAGCTTAGAAAAATTGACTGCGAACAATAAATCCATATGACTAATATTAATCATGAAGTTACTTCTTTTTTCCTTTAGTGAAAAGGACTCATCCATCTTAGGCATATGGCATTGCCTTTTCAAACATTAAGTTGTCTCAAAAGAAATTGATACAATGAAAAAAAAATCAGTAAGTTACATTAGTGAGGAGGAGAAGTTTTAATTTTATAAGTGAATTGTTATCACATCAAGGACCATATTTTCATTATCATTGTATTGTATAGGTTACAGAATGACCTCAGAACGTACTTTAATGATGAGAATAAGTCTTATCACTTTATGAAGTATAATTTCATGTATTCTTCTGATGAAGTTATAGTGAATCAAGCAACCAAGAAGTTACATTATCGTCCCTCCACATTCTTCCACAAAAACATACATCCTCGGCTCCACACACACTCGAGTTAATGGCTTTCAGTTCCTAAAGTTTGGTTTTTGTTTCCCATTCGCCATTGCAGCGCCCGAAGAAGTAGCAGCCTCTGATCCTTCTTTCTCTTTGCCTTTATCACCAATCTCAGTTTTCACAGTCACTATTTGGTCTTCACGCTCACCAGCAGATTCTAATCCTTGTAAAGAAGTTGTAAGACCCATATCTGGTTTAGCCTCCAAACCCCACATCCAGGATGAGGATAATTAGTCCCAAGATGAGGATTCATATCCAGAACAGCCGTAGGCGCACTCATGGAATACTTCCAAGCTGCTTCAATTGCATCCACCAGACAAGTGAAGACACTGACTGAAGGATTCGCCGGCATGTACGGCGATCCGCGGCGGCCGATGGTAATGTGAATGTGTCTTAGGGTTCCTGAATCGTGGGCATTTACGATAGTTTTGGTCGCTGCCGACATTCTAGTGGCTCTTGTGTAGCAAGAAGTCATGTGAAGTTACACAGTGATGAGCCTTCCTGGTTCGCGCCCAAAATGAACAAGAGCCTCGTGTGCCTCTGGTTCTGGCGTTCTGCCTATGGCCGTACGATGTTCCATATTCCTGGTTCACTGTTGGCACAAGGGTAACCTGCACTTATGGGAGACCAAGCATGTTAATTTATATTACATCCGATCCTTAATATAAAAGCTAGTTAATTAATTTGGACAGAGTAAAAAAATTTGTTAAATTAGTTATTTGTAATAAATAAGTGTTATTTT
Organism: Neltuma alba; assembly: GCF_004799145.2. Taxonomy (NCBI): domain Eukaryota; kingdom Viridiplantae; phylum Streptophyta; class Magnoliopsida; order Fabales; family Fabaceae; genus Neltuma; species Neltuma alba. Next base: position 424,626 of record NW_021636177.1, read on the forward strand.
TCTTAAAATATCCTTACTAATTAAATGTATTAGTTTTAACATTTGATGAAATATTTAATATGTGTAATACTACAAGGACTATCACAGAAAAGAATGAATAAATATGAGAGATAAAATAGATTTAAGTCTTATATTTAGGATCAAATTAAAAATTAAGTAAAATCGGAGAAGCATAACCACAATCATCACACTGATACATCGAACGCCTTTTGTTATATTCTTATAGACCAATTTTTTTTGTCAGAGACGTAGGCTCAGAGTTCACTTTCGAGGACAAGTTCATTTTTCTGTCAGAAAAAGATTGAGACAAGAAATTAATTCGTACTAAATCAGTAAACCTCTACTTGACGATGAGAAAATTCCATTGACATGGTTGAAGATCTGAGTCTTTAATTGATTCTACAATATCAGAACCCAGAAAATGACTGGATACTAAGCTGTTTTAAGGATACGGCCCCCTATAATACGCCCCTAATAAGAACAACAAACAAGTTTCACCCCGGCTTTGCATACCAATATAATGACACATACTAAACTGAATGTGTGTGTGTGTGTGTGTGTGTGTGTGTGTGATTTGGGAATTGAGAAGGAAATTATATGAGGAGGGTGCATGTGGTGCTGAAGGAAAGCAAAAGATATTGGGATTTCAAGTTTCTACAGAACGCGTGGAATGGTGCAGAGAGATAAATAATATAATTGTGAATATATTGTTCCATGAAACTATGTGATATGTTTTATTACTCACGCTCATAGGGAAGGAAATCTTGCTCTTGACTGGTTAGCTAATTTTAATTTTGAATGTGGGGAGACAATAATTTAAAAAGTAACTTCAAGATGTTTTTAGTATACAGTGGGGAAAACGCCCAAGAAAGTAATCAGCTATCCAATACCAATCATAAGTAATAAGCAGCATCCGTCCCATCTCCATACATTCCTACTGCCTAAGATACAGTCAGTACTACTTCAAAAGTTTTTGCTGAAACCATGTGTCAAAGATGATTCTTTATACTTGTTTTAAAAACTAGAGCTTAGAAAAATTGGTTGCGAACAATAAATCCATATAAATAATACTATTCCGGTCCTAAATATAAGATCCATTTTGTTAAATATTTAGGACCGAAAAAATATTAATTATGAAAGTTACTTCTTTTTTCCTTTTTTTGTTAAGTAAAAAGGACTCTTCCATTTTAGACATATGGCATTGCCTTTTCAAATATTAAGTTGTCCCAAAAAAAAATTGATGCAATTGAAAAAAAAATTAGTAAATTATATTAGTGATGAAGAGAAGTTTTAATTTTATAAGTGAATCGTTATCACATTAAGGACCATATTTTCATTATCACTGTATTGTATAGGTCACAAAGTGACCCCAGAATGTATCGTAGTGATGAGAATAAGTTTTGTGTAAAGTGTAATTTCTTGTTCTTCTGAAGTTATAGTGAATTAAAGAACCAAGAACTTACATCATCGTCCCTCCACATTCTTCCACAAAAACATACATCCTTGACTCCACACACACTCGAATTAATGGCTTTCAGTTCCTAAGGTTTGGTTTTTTTTTTTCCCCCCATTCGCCATTGCAGCGCCCGAAGAAGTAGTAGCCTCTGATCCTTCTTTCTCTTTGCCTTTGTCACCAATCTCAGTTTTCACAGTCACCATTTGGTCTTCACGCTCACTAGCAGATTCTAATCCTTGTACAAAGTCGTAAGACCCGTATCTGGTTCAGCCTCCAAACCCTAAATCCAGGATGAGGATAATAAGTCCGAAGATTAGGATTCATGTCCAGAACAGCTGTAGATACTCTCATGGAATACATCTAAGCTGCTTCAATTTCATCCACCAGACAAGTGGAGACACTGATTGAAGAATTCGCCGGCATGTACGACGATCCGCCGCCATCGATGGTAAGTGTTCCTGAAATGTGGGCATTTACGATAGCTTTGATCGCTGCCGACATTCTAGCGGCTGTTGTCTAGCAAGAAATCACGTGAGATAACACAGTGATGAGACTTTCCTGGTTCTGCCAATGGCCGCACGAGGTTCCATATTCCTGGTTCATTGTCAGCACAAGGATAATCTGCACTTACCAGAGACCAAGCATGTTAATTTATGTATTCACCACAATCATCACACTGATACATGGAACTCGTTTTGTTATATTCTTGTGAACCAATTTTATCTGTCAGAAGCGTAGACTCACAGTTCACTTTCGAAGACAAGTTCATTTTTTCTGTGAGAAAAAGAACGAGAAAAGAAATTAATTCGTACCAAATCCGTAAACCTCTACTTGACGATGAGACAATTCCATTGACATGGTTGAAAATCAGAGTCTTTAGTTGATTCTATAATATCAGAACCCATAAGCATGGTGATGTTAAATGAACTGAATCAAGTAAAACTAAGGAAAGAGTGAGATGTAGTGAAAATCATAATTATTGTGTTGCTTGACAGTTAAGTTAAATTGTTGCGCGAAAAAGCTCTCCCTTTGTACGATCTAATCTATTATTAATGATTAATAACTACTCTAATCGATCTCTGATGTCACACAAACACAGAGAGATTAATGAAATTAATTACTTGTGTAAAGCTTTAATTTCCATTTGAGTAATGTAACAGCTGATTTATACTGTCCTGTAAAGCGGCCATTTAATTTTAATTTGTCATTGTGTTGAGTCACGAATTTTGCTGCACAAGAACTGCTAAAAAGTCCACATGTTAGCTCCAAGGATCCCTAGTCCTGAATTCACAGTTAACTGACGGAATGAGGTGGGTCTTACGAAGGTTATGATCCTGCTGCAGAAACTGTATCCGCTAGCATATGTATATGACTAATATATATGTGAGTAATATGGCTAATATCTTCAATATGGCGATCCTTGGTCTCACTATAAATATCACTGCCGAGTGAAACAAGTTAAAAACAACTAAATCTAGCATATGTTACTAACTCATACGAGCCATAGTGGAAGTGGACATACTTTGGCAAATTAAGCAGAAGTTATACAGACGGACCAATAAGGGATCCGCAGATGGCTGCAGGCTCCTGATTTGATGCTAGAAGCTTTGCCTTGAAACCCTCTTGTAAGTTCTTGATTTGAAAGTAATTATCCGATTAAGGACAAAAGACAAGTTATTATGTTTCACCCCGGCATGGGAACAATGACATAAATGAAACTGAATGTGTGTGTGGGGGGGGAGAAGATTTGGGAATTGAGAAGGAAGTATGAGGAGCGTGCATGGGGTGCAGAAGGAATGCGAAAGATATTGGGATTTAGAGGTAATTATATATGCAAGGGGACTCTAGAACAATCGTCCAGTTTCTGCTGAACACATGAATAGAATTGTGAATGGTTTCATGGAACAAGGTGATAGAGACTAGGAAGTATGTTTTACTACTCACACTTAGAAGGAAGGAAATTTCGCTGGTGACTGATTAGCTGATGTGGAGAGACAATAATTTAAAAAAGTAACTTGAAAATTTTAGTATTGGTCCCGAGAAAACAATCAATTATCCAATACCAATATTCATGGAGCCGTAATTAAGCCCATCCCATCTCTATACATTCCTAATGTCTAAGATGCAGTTAGTATTTCATGAGATTTTGCTGAAATCAAGTGTATGTGTTGAAGTTGATTCTTTGTACTTATTCTAGAAATTAGAGCTTGGAAAAATTGATTGCGAACAGTAAATTCATATGACTAATATTAATCATGCAGTTACTTTTTTTCTCTTTAGTAAAAGGACTCATCCATTCTCCTTCAATGTGTAGGCACATGGCGTCACCTTAAATTGTCCAAAAGAAATTGATGTAATGGGAAAAAAAATTAGTAAATTACATTAGTAATGAGGAGAGGTTTGAATTTTATAAGTGAATTGTTATCATACCAAGAATCATATTTTTATTATCACTATATTGTATAGGTCACGGAGTGACTCTAGAATGTACCTTAATGATAAGAATAAGTTTTGTTACTTTGTGAATTTCACTTATTGTTTTGATGAAGTTACAATGAATTTAAGGAACCAGAGAAGTTACGCCATCGTCCCCTACATTCTTCCACAAAAAGATGCATCCTCGGCTCCACTCACACTCGAATTAATGGCTTTCAGTTCCTAAGGTTTAGTTTTTTCCCCGTTAGCCATTACAGCGTCCGAAGTAGCAGCAGCCTCTGATCCTTCTTTCTCTTTGCCTTTATCACCAATCTCAGTTTTCACAGTCACCATTTGTTCTTCACGCTCACTAGCAGATTCTAATCCTTGCATGAAAGTCGTAAGACCCATCTGGTTCAGCCTCCAAACCCTAAATCCAGGATAAGGATAATTAGTCCGAAGATGAGGATTCATATCAGAACAGCCGTAGGTACTCCCATGGAATACATCCAAGCCGCTTCAATTGCATCCACCAGACAAGTGAAGACACTGATTGAAGGATTCGCCGGCATGTACGATGATATTCCACCGCCGTCGGTGTCTACGATGGTAATGTGAATGCGTCTTAGGGTTCCTGAAACTTGGGCATCTACGATAGCTTTGGTTGCTGCCGACATTCTAGTGGCTCTTGTGTAGCAAGAAAGCATGTGAGGTAACACAGTGATGACCCTTCCTGGTTTGTGCCCAAAATGAACAAGAACCTCGTGCGCCCTTGGTTCCGCCAATGGCCGTACGATGTTCCATATTCCTGGTTCATTGTCGGGGCAGGGATAACCTGCACTTATCAGAGGCCAGGCATGTTAATTTATATATTCACCATATAAAATCATCACGCTGATACATCGAACTCGTTTTGTTATATTCTTATGAATCAAATTTTTCTGTCAGAAATGTAGACTCAAGAGTTCAAAATTTATCAGTTGTACAAGGCGTAGCATTGGAACTGCTATGTAGGTTTTTTGTTTACCAAGGGTTCGAATCCCTCTCTTTCCGGACGCACCTTTACCTAATTCATCAATATTATTGACCGCAATGTTTCAAATAACAAAATGTACTTTCGAAGACAAGTTCATTTTCTGCCCGACAAAGAAAAAAGACAAGAAATTAATTCGTATTAAATACGCACACCTCTCCCTGACGATAAGACAATTCAATTGAAATGGTTGAAAATCTGAGTCTTTAACTGATTGTATAATATCAGAACCCAGAAACATGGTGATGTTAAATGAACTGAATCAAGTAAAAGTAGGGGAAGAGAGAGATATACCGGGCCCATCAGAAGCAGGGTCACCAAAGTTCTGGTAATGACCAAATTTCATGAACACTCTTTCGAGAGAATCTATGTGGGTGTCTGGGCAAACGGAAGGGAACTGAAGGGCGTACAAGAGGCCAGGGAAGCCGAAGATGAATGAACGTTTGCAGACTCTGATTATTGGCGCGTCCTTCGCCATTGGCCAGTGAAAGCCGTTGACGGAGCAATACGTTGTCAGAAGAGTTGGCGCCGTCGTCTGCACTACAAGTTTGATATGAAACTGCCCAAGCCCGAGCAACCTCACGGTCTTTGCATCATCATAGTCTAGCAACATCACGGCGGCCGTCGGGAAATGGAAAAGCTCTGATATGCTGCCGTTCGAAATCCGTTGAGGACTTGCAGAAGAGCTCGCCATGCCTGCACTCACTGTATGTAACTGACTAGGGCTTAGATTATACTAATTACCATAACAAATAGAAAAATGAAACGAAAAGGCGATTACAAACAACAACAATGGATGATCAAAGAGTCTTGAAACAAAGCGTGAAATAATATAGAGAGAGGAAACCTGAAAGCTTACTACAGAATTGGGTTTGTGAGTTGGTGAGGGGATCGATGGGGAAGAAGGAAGGGAGAGAGAAGCGTTATATAAAAGAGCGAAGGAAGAAGGGGTTAAAGGAGGTTCATGATGAACCTGTTTTTGTATTTTATCACTTACCATAACAGTAACTGACTTTGCTTACTAATCTTTTTTTCCTTTGTTTTCAGAATATCGAGCCAAACTACTATTGTACGCATTAATTAAGGTTCATTGGATCGGAGGAGAATTCTGATTTCAAATTAACGGCACTTATTTTACTTTTTAAAACTTTAGACCAGATCATTGGTAAAAATATTTTTATTTTTTTAAATGAAAAAATACTTTCTAAAGAAGAAGGAGGAGATCATGTATGTAACTGCTGTTGGTTTTGAACTGGATAATATTCGTGAAGACAAGGGACAAGTTTCTCCGAGGTTCTTCGGCATGGGAACTACGTCCTGATATCAAACTGGTCGTCCGGTAGGATGGCTACTTGTCTGTTTGTTTTGAAAGTCATCAGATGGATACGGCTTATTGGCCAAAATATAATTAAACTAGTCAATGAGTTTTCATTTGGAACCATTTGCTCTTATCTATCTCGGTTATTTTCTCAGCTGTGGAGCTTGGGAAGTGAGATTTACTTTCTGTAGTTAGCTAAGATCCATTGTCCACCGTTGCAACCTATAAGAAGAATTTCTTTTTTTTAAAAAAAAAAAAATCGTAACAGCTCATCATATAAATTATAAACTTAATTATCAATTTGGAATTATAGAGAGAGAGATTCTTTGGAAGGCTTTTTACATGATGTAAATAGCTTATTTCTCTCTTTTTAGTTTTTACAGCATCTCCTTTATTGGCATGTGTTTACTATAAGCTACTCATAGTTTGTTGGTTTAGGAAATTGTGGCATTAGATGTGTGTGAATGAATTTGCATTTTAATGACATGAAAACTCTTTTATAGATTAGAGTTTTGGCCGATTTCACTTATAATTTTCTCAAGTTATTAGTGTTAACCACTTTAAAAAATTTTTAAAAAAAAATGCCCCTAGATTGTTGCTAGTATGCCATGTTACGTTGCAGCTTCTTGCATCACTCATATTCATTAACTGCTTGAAATTGTACATTAGTCATTAATTCGAAGGGTATTTTGTTTCAATTGATTTTTGTAACCTTTTTAATATTGGGTAAAAGTTAGTTTTACCCTGAAAATATTCCTGAAGGAATTATGGGCATCCTAAAAAAATTGCCAAGCAACCTAACACATACATTTTTGCAAAAACTAATACTACCTCTGGTCCTTAATCAATTTAAGTAAATTAAAAAATTAGTTAAATTAACTATTTATAATAAATAAGTGTTTCTTTCCTAAAATACCGTTGCTACTCATATGTATTAACTAGAATTATAATTTAATAAAATATTTATCATGTATAACTATTACAAGGACTATCATGAGAAAAGTAGATAAATATGAGAGATAAAATGAACTGATATCTTATCTTTAGAATGAAATTAAATGTCAAACTAATTTTTATATCAAGAATAAGAGGAGGTATAATTTTACTATTTTTAACCGTTGATGTTAACTAAAAATAATTTGTGCTCGCATGCACGGACATATTTATGTTTAGAAACAAATTCCTATGCCAGATTAAAATATTATCTTTAATGAATTCTGATCATGAAAGATTTAATTAATTAGCTTTATATTGATATTGCATTAATACATAGTAGTAAAACAATAATTACACATGAATTTAATTTTATTTTAGATAATACATTGATTGATTGCATTTAATTTGACAAGCCCTCTAGCACTAGCATTTAATTAATATTTCTCTAGTCCTAAAAATAAGTCTTATATTTAGGACTGAAAGACTATCATGAGATTTTTAATTAGTGATAAATGAGAGCAGATGAATAACTGATTTATACATGAATTAAATTTCAACATTAAATTGTGGAATAGTAAGTAAGCAGCTTAATATTGTTATGGTCTGCTGGACTAAAACAACACTAAAGCTAATTAGTTACTATTTCCAATCTTAAATATAAGATTTAGTTTATAACGTAACTAATACTACAAATTAAATCTTATATTTAAGACTAGAAATAATAAGTAAACCAAATAACATGAGTAGAGGACCATATAGTATACACATTAGTACTTGGCCCTGTATGAGATTTGGACCCAATAATCTACATTCAATCCTATCAAGAGATTTCAATAGATCTTTTCCACTAACTCACAAAAAAAAAAAATACAAGTTTTCATATTACTTCAAACTATAGGGTTAATTTCCTAGGCTCACTGAAAACTTGCTAGTCAGGTTTCAACACAAGTCTCTGTTTTTACTACTACTACTACTCTTTTTTGCTTTGCTTTTATGTATTTATATTAAATTATTAATTTTGATTTGGTGTTAAAGACCGTACATGAATTGCTAAATTCCTTAAATCTAGCTAGGTTTATTATCAAGTCACTTGTGGTTTTATGCTTAGTTAGTATTCCCTTTAGTCCTATTTATAAGCTTTAAATATAAAAAGTGATGTGGTCTATTTTATAAGTTTTAATTTAGATTTGTCTCAACATTTAATTTTTTTTTTAATTTTACCCTTAATTATTTATTCTCTCATTTGCCACACCCTGTCATCAGATTTTCTTTCATCCTTTTTCTTATTTATTATAATGACATATTTAAAAACAAAAGTATATTTTACCTAGTTATTGCTCTTAACTAATTTTATCTAATTTTTGTTATGTCCAAATTAGTTATTTCAAGTTTATAATAGAGAGCAGAGGGAGTAATTGCTTAACGTTTGACTATATTTGGAGCTTTAATTTGGTTTATTATTCCATTTAAGCTTTATATTTTTCTACGCAAAACATCAAAGATGTCGACATATGAGCGCGTACACACACACACACATATATATATCTATTATTAGTACGATATGTCAAGTTTGAAAAATTTTGCGTTGGCAAAAAAAAAAGAAAAGAAATATGCGAATATAATATAGATTCAACATATCTCTTCGGTCACTTCCTAAAGATAAAACAACCTTAATCTATTTTGATCTCATATTTATTATTATTATTTAAATTAATTTGCTTACCCTGTAAAATAATATAATATAATAAGGCGTTATGTAGGAGTATTTTAGAGAGTTATAATTTACTTATTTATTTAAATTTCTTAATTAATTCATATTATTTAAGTAAGTTTTATATTAAGGATTAAAAGAGTAGTAATGACGGCAATAATTCATACTGGTACTTAAGTTGTTAGGATTTTGCAGTCCAATGACACTAAACGTCTCCTTTAACTTTTTTTTTTTTTTGGGAAGTATAGGTTTGTGAATTTTTATAAAAGGTATATTAAGTTGTTTTAGTATTCTTTATTAGAGATAATTTTATTTAATATATTGTCATATTTTTTTTTTTGATACAATTATATTGTCAGATACTAATAAGACCCATTTGAGTCTTGTATCTAAAACCGGAGAGAGTACTAAGTGACGATTCGAACATCTAATTTTTGATGGTACATAAGTTTTTGGGGGGCCAAGGAAATGATATTATGGTAGGCTTTACAAGCTCGAGAAAACGGGCTTTCAGTTGGCCCAGACATATCAGCTTCAAAGAGTTAGTCCATGACACAAGGCCTGTTCTCGTCTAGGCCCATCCGGGATTAGCGCCATCTCTACTCTAAACCACGTGGCATTTGTTGGTACAACGACAGTCGACAGAGCAGACATCTTGTATCCTCTTTCGTTTCTTATCAATCAATAAATTTCAGGCCGTAATTGATTTTTAAAAAACAAAAAATTTCTTGCCACCAATAGAGCGCCAGGAATTGGATGATTAGCGATGAAGTGTGGGTCTGCAGAGTGCAATTTCTCCTTTTGTTGGTTTTCTGGTTAAAGGACGAACGTATCAGTTTAGAGCTCTAAAATCATGGAGAATTCTGAAGAATTGGGACTCCAAGAGCAACCGGTGGTTCTCATCACCGGCTGTTCTCAAGGAGGAATTGGACACGCGCTGGCACGCGCATTCGCCGCCAACAAGTGTACGGTGGTTGCCGCAAGCAGGTCACGGTCATCCATGGCCGACCTGGAGCAAGATCCCAGGTTCTTCTTGCAGGAGCTCGATGTTCAGTCAGATCAGAGCGTCCAACGAGCGGTGAAGAATGTTCTGGACAAGTATGGCCGTGTCGATGTTTTGGTGAATAATGCCGGAATTCAGTGCGTTGGTCCACTTGCCGAGGTTCCTCTCTCCGCCGTCCAGCAAACTTTCGATACCAATGTGTATGGTTCGTGTCAATTTCACGAGCTTTTTCTATTTCAATCGTCGTTTGGTTTTGTGGATCCGGAATTTCGATATTATATTATCATCGAGTTCACGGTGACAATGACAAATGAACTGACCAAATTCTATCATTTTCTTCCTTTAATCTGAATTAGGGATTTGACTTTGGTAATCGTTGTTAGTGTTTCTTTTTTTCTTTCTTTTTTTTTTTGGCGCGGGATAAGACAACTAAAGAAGGAAGCTATTATAAGATGAATCTTATGGTTTTCCGTGCGAACACCTCAATGTAATGCTGAAATAGGAGTATCAATTGGTTATTCTTACCCTTAATTTCATACAGTTACCAAGTTTTTGTATATTTTACGAACAAATGCAGGTTCATTGAGAATGGTTCAAGCTGTTGTTCCACACATGGCGAATAGGAAAAAGGGGAAGATCGTAAACGTTGGTAGTGTTGCTGCTATGGCCGCTGGACCATGGTCAGGCACTTACACTGCTTCCAAAGCTGCTCTTCATGCTTTGACTGATACTCTCAGGTTTGCATATGCTTCAAATCTGCAGTCTTAGCTTGCTCTGAGAATTGATCTTTCTTGCATAAAATTAGTGGCAAGAGAATTGGTGACAGAAAACAACCGTTCATGCAGTTATGTGCATGCTTTGAGTTGTTCATAAAGTTGTTCCTAGACTTCGTCAGGGTTCAAAGAAGCTGCAATCTTTGCTAAAACTTAGTATATGTTTGGTCGCATATCAGAAATAATCGATTCAATTGTGGAAGCAAGTAGTTAGAAAAACAATAGTTTTGATCGTCTCGAACGAAACATAACTAGAATATTTGTGATGGAAAATCATTGTTCATGTAGTCTTGTACACGCTTTAAGTCGTTAGGCTTCAAGGAAAATGCAAATTTATTCAAGAAAAGCTGTACTTTGTTGGATGGAATTTGAAGGACTATGATGTTATATCATCTGCTCACCCATTGAACTTTTTTCTTTGATCCACATATTAAATTGAATTGTTCCTTGACTTTTGTGTGTTTGGTATTTTATATTTGCCGTTGTTTATTCAAAACATGCACAGATTGGAACTGAGTCATTTTGGAATTGATGTTGTGAACGTTGTGCCCGGAGCTATCAAGTCAAATATTGGGAATTCTGCAGTAGCCAGCTACAACCGAATGCCTGAATGGAAGTTGTTTAAGCCATTTGAAGCAGCGATTCGAGAGAGAGCTCATTTTCCACAAAGATCCAAGTCCACCCCTACGGATGAGTTTGCTAAAAACACTGTGGCCACTATCCTCAAGAAGAACCCACCTGCATGGTTCTCTTCTGGTCACTACTCAACCATCATGGCTATTATGTACCATATGCCAATCTGTGTTAAGGATTTTCTTTTGAGGAAAGCAATGAATTGTTGAGCTTCATGTTGGTTTTGATGAGAAGAACATTACCCAAAAAAGAGACAAATTATGCAGAAAATAATTATATTGGATTGAGGATTAGAAAGGATAATATAGACTGCTTTAAATGGCATTGCCTTTCATTAATAATACAGGCCGCATTTGTACCTCTTAAACTCGATCAGCTCTAGTTTTTCATATTTAGAAAAATATCATCATTTTGAATTTTACGGTTTTTCTAGTCTTTAATTTTAGTTTTTTTTTAAGTAAATCATACGTGTCTTTTAAGCTGTTGGGAATCACATTACTTAATAATTTTGAAAAGTGGTTAATAAGAAATTTTGGAGCTTAAGGGAGTAGTTCTCCTTGCATTATTTTTTAATATTCTTTTCCACTTGTAAGATTTGAATTCTAATTTTGTTTTTAAAAAAGTCAAGTCTCATGATTTGATGTAACTCCCGTTTGGATGCATCTGTCGAATTACGTAATATTAAATTAATTACAAGTTATATTCATTTTTCTAATGTAATTAATAAAATTAACTGATGACAAGACATTAATTTTTTGGCCGTCATGCAACAGTAATTCAACTATTATACTTGTGTATTATTTTTTGGCCTGCACGTACCTGCATATTGTATTGTCTACAAATATATTACATTAAGATTATTCACCCCAACAATTGTAATTTTTCTGCCTTAACAAAACTTAGGATTTGTTTAGACTAAAGGTTTAACTTTTACTCCAATTATATTTTACAATATGAAATTGAAATAAAAATCAATTATTATAACGTGACTTGTATTTAGACATGTTCTTGTCCAAAAAAGTCAGTTTGAATGAACATTGAACTTTTATAACCCTTAGAAGCCTTTAAATACCACTTTAAGTCTAACTCGACTTTTAGAGGGGATTAATTAAAAAAAAAAAAGAAGTTCATCTGACTCTGAAATTAGCACGGGTACTACGAAGCCGCATCGTCAGCGTCCATCATGCAGGTTTTTCTCACCTGAAGATGACATGATATCCTTACCATTTAAGTTCCCCTTGAAACTGAAATTTTTTTATAAACATGTATATGATGAAATTTATACAAAATAAATATTTCAAACAAAATTGAAACTCATCCCAATCTTTTGATACAAAAATCCTTCTCTTGTTTTGTTTTTCCTAGTTTGGGAGACTAGCACTCTGGTTTTGTGAACCCTCCTCACTCGCCCAACCAAATTCATGTATTTAGAATCGTGTAATGGGTTAGCTCCTTTTTCGGTCTATCCCATAAAAGCTCAATCGCAGGTACGACCATTGGCATACATAAAATTCCAAAATCTCCAGAGATTGCTCTTAATTTAAACAAGGTCATTTTAATTAGTCTACCCACCGTAAGCCTCATAAAGAATGGTGGTGATTACCATAATATACCATTCCTGGCGGCTGGAGAGGCCGGAAACTAGGAGGCACTGGGGCTTGCTGCGACATTGTTATTGGTTGATGCTGGTTTACAGGCGCAGGTTGATGCTGGCTCATTTGCAGTGTCTGATGTGCTATAGGCATTACTGGCCCCACCATGTGTGGGGGAGGTGGGGGTGGGGGTGGTCTGGGTGCTAAGGGAGGGACGCTTCCATACCCATAACCAGGGATTACTGCTGTTGATTGCATATACTGCTGCGACGTGGGATTACCAAGTAAATGATATTGACCTTGTGATGCAGGGGCTTGATTTTGCATTGTTGGTTGGGCCACCATAACTGAAGTAAATGAATGACTAGGTGCAGGCACCATCTTCTGTGTAGACCTAAAAGCATTGGGATCTGACTCAGGTGTCGACTTATCAGGGTTTGAGGAGGACGCAGAAGAGAGACCAGCATTTTTTGCCTCTTCAGCTGCAAATGTTGAGAGAACAGAAGTCATGATCAATTGGGAAGAGGAAGAAGCCGCAAGCTTATCTGCAACCTCTCGGCAGCAATTGCTGCAGCCGACTTCTTATTTGGTGCTTCAGATTTCGTATTTGCATCGGTTGCCAAAGAAGATGCTTTCTGCACAAAGTTGTCATCGTCTAGTCGTTTCCTCATGTTGTTAGCCTCCTCAACTTGTGCTTCTGCTACCTTCATATTAGTTGAATTGTATCAGTGCACAGTGAACAATGTATATGTTAGCATCAATAGCAACAAAAGCATCTCAAATTGCAGTAGCAATGAAAGCAATATCAACAAGTTATAGATGGCATCAAATGCTATTAGAACAGAATAATTTCAAACTCGGATCCACAAAAGACTGATGTTTGTCAAGCATTCAGCCTCGTAGGTAAAACCCTACATGTACCATGGACATGTGCAGTTGTACTGCAGGCAAGGATCTCCACAATCAATATCAAAATGAAAGGCAAGCAATTATCTAGTTTTCTTTAGACAATCAAAATCTAATCAGCCGTGCTTATCAACTAACTCAAGATACAAAATCTATGGAGATAGGAACTCAATGTTCATAATTCTGAATACCACTGCATAATTATCTATAGCCAGCTGCCAATTCTATACAACAATGATTTCAGAGCATCTTCAACCAAAACTAAATTTTTTAATAATTTTACTATTTTCTGTTATCTTGATTATGAGACCTTCACCAAGGTAGCTCTTAAAATTCAACTACTGTTGGCCAGAAGAGGAATTTAGTGAAGCAATCAAATGGTGCCAAACCGAAATACATGTTCAATGCGTATCAAACCCAACAAGAGACTGATCAAAACAGGACAGCCTTCTGTAAGAAGGAATACTATGTTACGCACCTGCACTTGAGTACGAATATTCTCCAATTCAGATTCCTGAGACAAAAATCCACAAAGGATTGCAAGAAATTGACGTTTAGAGCTTGGTGCCAACCAGAAGCCAGGTGAGTGCGGATCACATAAAGGAGTTTAAGCAGAAGGACATGATAACAAACCTGCTCATGCAAAGCTTCTTTTAACTGCAATACAAGCGCTACTCTACTGGCTTCAACTAATTTAAGTTTTTCAATGCATTGTCTCAAGAGAGTTTCTTCCTCCTCTAGTCCCTTTGCCAAAGTTTTTCGCTTTGGATCGTTTGCTGATAAAGAAAGGAAGATTAGAATCATAAATTTCACAACGTTGATTTACCATAATACCCTCTGAACTTACCAACAGAGCATGCAATATCAACATCTTTCTCCATCTTTCTTACACGCTGAACGGTAGACTTGCATTTTTTCATCTCTGCATCTTCACTCATTTGTTCACTGAGCACCAAATGAAATGCAGAGACTATTTTTTCTGCTGCACCTCCAATGGACAATTTCTGGCTTCCCAAAAAAAAAAAGTGAGCTATGGAAAAATAATGGCAGTCGAATGACACAATAAAATATTTAAACAGATATAGAAACTGGAGGAAAAAGAAGTCAGAAAGGTCCAAAATCTAACCGTTCTAATGTAGCGAGAATCCCTTTTCATAATTCTTACAGAACGAGATCGCTTTTTGTTGAGTTCCAATGGTGGCGGTGCTTCTCCTCCAAGCATTACATCTTTAAGATTCCGTGCCCGAGATCCAAACACCCTCCTTTGCTCCCATATATCAACCTAAATGTTGAATGAGCATCCAAATTAACCAATCAAACAGCCTGACTCAGGATAATGGTGTTCAAATCACTTTGTCACCATTCATAAGACATATCTGAGGGTATAGCCCATGCATAAGTAAAAGTCCACAAACACTTTAGACTCAAATCTTCCACCCACACATTCCCTTTTGACTGGCTGTGACTGTCGTATGGGCTCAATAATTACTTCAAACCATGGAAAATAGACTTACCAATCTAGATACCACGTTCTTTCCATGATCATCACCTTTCTCAATAACATCTTTAAGTGCGGCAGGAAGAACCTTCCAAAACTCAGTCACAAATTCATTTCCTTTCCGCTTGCTGTTCTGCAAAATATCATTTGCAAGGTATAGAAGGGGCACCCTCTGAACCATCTCTGAATTGTGGAATTGTTTATTCCATGTTTCAACAACCAATTCTGCTTTACTCCGGTGAAATATACACAATGTGATAAAGCTAAACCAAAAAGTTAAGGATAACAAACTATGCAACATCAACAACCAATAAAAATGCACCTATTTGCATTTCAACAAGCAATTATAACAACAAAATTTGATGCTCAAAAGATCTTCAATCTATCAAGTAATTCAAGCACTATGGATAATACTTCCAGTCTCCATGAACTAGGACTGCACTAGCAAAACGCTCTCTTCCCATTGGACAATATTATTAAATCTGATCAACAGTGGAATCCATAGAAGGTATTAATTGTGTATATTAAAGAAAACAGAGAGCAATATACAAAAAGCACGTACAAGAATAAATGCCACTAGAAAGATGACAAAAAACTACTTTTTAAAAGGTCAAGGCGAGGGAAATATTCCATTGAACTTCACACTGAAACAATCCTACATGCTCATAGATGAATAGACATGATTATCCTAATCACACAAAACATTATGAAATTGTCATCAACTTATCAAAGCTCCTTTGAATATGGATCATTGATCATCACAAGTGTTATTTAAGTCTGCAATTTAGATAATATTATAAAAGTTTCTGCCACAAGTCTCTAACTAGAGCAACACCCATTATATTCGTTCATTTGTATTATATATGACACAAACGTATGGCTCCTACTATAGTGGCATTGCCATTTCTGTACAAGAATTCTTCTGGTGGTTTTATGCCTAATGTAAGTTCGTCTTTATTCTCTTGAAGATTTTTTTAAAAAATGACACCCAGAAATCACACCAAGGTATGATCCATCAGGTAGAAAGGAGATTAGGAGATCAGGTACACCCCAGATCATTGCTCCATTCCATTGAAAACTAAATTAGGCAGGCGTAGTCGTTAAGATTTACCTTGTGGCATTTTACTATGGAAACCATAACCCTTACCTTAGAATGGTTCTGGCAGCTTTTAATTGGAAGAGATCTTAGTCTAGAGGCTACTTAGTCAAGCATAACAAGCATCAAGTTGACAGGAAAAGCATTGACCATCATTACTACTAAAACTACTAAGGCTCCGTTGCGGAGTACGGACAAGTGGAATGAGGGAATGTTGCTCAACTGACCAAAAAAGAAGTGTAGCACTCTCGTTGTGACACCAACTTGTGGGTAAAAACAAATGAGTTTCAGAGAAGAACTAGCTGAATTAGCAATGAGAAGTGATACTTTTATAGCACAGAACAATTCATGGTAATGCAGAGTGATAATGGCAATTCCAACACTTCCTGCTCCGCCTCTCCCTCCAAAAATATGAAAAAATTCCTCGGCAGCTACCATGGCAGCATTGGCCATCACCTGCAGTCTTTTTCCGGCTTGCCACTCTATGCCATTGACGAAAATGATTTAAATCAAACTTGTTTACCAAAGTAATCTACCAGCATGACAGGACTACATCACACTTTTAGACTCATGATTGCAATTTTGAACTGCCAACCTAGCGTATTTATAAATTCCACGTGGTTGCGCAAACAATTTCAATATGTATAAGCAATTAATTAAACCACATAATACTCCCTCCGTTCCTTATTATAAGAGACATTTGATGCTTATGACATGTTCCTATATATAAGAGACACTTAAAAGTTGTCTCTACTTTTTTGTATTAATTTCCTATTTTACCCATATTTATTGTCTCCAATTCACACTCTCTCTCCCTCCCACTTCTCTTTCTTTCAATAATTTAATTGTTCTCTCTCATGCTCTCTCTCCTTATTAATGAGGGTATTTTTGGAAAAAAAGATTATATTTTTTACACATTGATTGTTCTTAACTAATTTTAACTGCTTTTTTGATCAACGTAATTCGGTTATTCGTCTCTTATAATAAGGAACGGAGGGAGTACTGAACAAGATAATAATTCCTACAAAACAACAAGATGTCCATACACAAGATCCATATGAATGCAATATGATTGAAGAAATGATATTTAAACTAACGCTGTCGACTCAATGGAGCTGAAATGGCAGAATGACATGGCTGTTCTGGTGGTTCCTGCTATAAGAGCCCCCCCCCCCCAACCCACAAAAAAAAAAAAAGGAACTTTTCCCCAAAAACAGCAAAAAGACAAAAGGATAGGCACCACAGCCTCTTTTACTGCTATGGTGACCATTAAGCGTGCCAGGATGCAAATTTGAACTGCCAACCTAGCGCAATTATAAATGTCACATGATTCTATTAACAATTTTTATACATATAGATAAACTAATTAACCCATAAGATATCCGAAACACCTCCAAATCCCAAGATTATATGAGCCAGATGGGCGAGTCGATTAACAGAACCATAAAAGCAGTTTATCAAAGAGGAGGAGGAAGAGAAAAGAAGATTATCAAGCACAAGGAACCCAATGAATGGATACTTTCAATACACTGCTGGGTGCTGTTAAGCCTCGACAGCTTGTCCGCAAGAATCTGTTCACTAAACACGCTATTCATCTCAACTCTAGAAGGCTCCCAATCTACCTGCCAGCCAGTCCCTGCCAGAAACAGTATAAGCCAAACCCTACGGAAACTAGCATAAATTATGGGAAAAGAGAAGAGAACAAATTCTGATTTTGGGACCCAACAACCCTAGAACAGAATTGAAACGAAGCCAAAAATTGCCAAGTTACTCGAAGCATACCTTAGTGAGCTTCCAAGACCAAGCCAAGAGAAACTTCGGCACAAAGCCAACGAATCTCAAAAACTGAGCAAATGCAGAGCATGGATGACTAATTGGGCAGAAATACAAAACTTCAACGATGCTAGAAAATTAGCGCGGATAGAAGCTACCACATTTTTGACAAATCACAGAAACTCTAAGACGAAACAGAGGGAAAAAGCTGTTCTGGTGAGTTCTAGTTGATTTAGACGAAAGGAGGTCGACTTCGGAAAACCCTACAGAAAAAATAATTAATTTACACGATAAAAATAGGATAGATGCGTCTCACAACGTAAAGAAGAGATTGACGGAGAACGAGCTCCCAGAGAAAAAGAGAAGGAACAAGAAGCCGAAGGAAGTGCGAGGTTTGAGTTTTCTCCCATTTGGCGCAAACTATGCAAGGTGTCTAAACGGCGCAGGATAGATGCATGCTTGCACAGTACCGACACTGCGCTACAGTCTACCAAGGAGTATTTTTCCCTTCCTTTCTTTCTCAAATAAAAATAGTTTGATGATTTATGGAAGAAAAATTGGAGACCAAATAAAAACAACACGTATTGAAAAAAAATGCAGTACCCCTGAGTATTTTGTAATACAGTCACTATTCTGAAATATTTTTCTTGTATGTCCAGTATTCTAAAATATTTTTTTCTCTTAGTGCTAAGGGCATCAAAAAAATACTTTTAGATACTAGATGCATGTAAAAAATATTTTAAAGTATTGGATGTATTAAAAAATACTTTAATATACTAGGTGCACTTAAAAAATTATTTCAAAATACTAGATATACTATAAAATACTTTTTGATGTTAAGTGCATCCAGAAAAATATTTTGGATGCTGAATACACCTTAACGGAAAAAAAACCTCTAAATCTCTGTTACTTGCTAATAAATATTTTATCTTGAAAACAAAGTAACTAAATACTCAGCATATCATTCAAAATTAATAAATACATTGTTCCTACCTGCACATGCTAGTTGAATGAGTTGTACTGAATTACACATGAAGTTATAAACAACATTGCTTGAGCAAGAAGACAGGAAGAGTAATTGTGGCCTAAGCGGATGCTAGAAACTATTCCGTGATCGGCTGATCGCTTGTAGTTCCAATTTTAGAATTTACTCAGTTTACAGTCTCTAAAACAAAGTGTGAAAAAGGTTTTGCAGAGAGGGGAGATTAGTTTAACATCTCTTCCATGATCCTTTTTCCCCCAAAGAGACTTCTCAAAATGAAATTAAGATTCAAATCTGAAGAGAGGGACCCAACTCCCCTCCTAAAATTTTTGTACCAAAAAGAAAATCTAAAGACAGAAAGGAGGAAAAGGAAACGCTGAAAGAGAATAATGAGGAAGGTTATGCTTGGACTTACCCTAACATATTTTAAATCATTTATAAGCAATTGATTGTATGACCAAATTTTTCATTGTGTGTGTGTGTGGGGGGGGGGGGGGGGGGCGTGTGTGTGATTATTCCAGATAACGAAAATCATTTTTGGTTTTTTTTCGAACGATGAGTTTGATTAATATTACAACATCCCATCAGTATTTCTTCCCTCCTCAGCTTGCATTCCCATTAATCATTTTGCTCCAAATAATAAAATGCTCCTTGAAGGACTAGACCACAACTAGCTAAATTTCAGTTCAGTTGATCGGTAAGAAAATTAAAAAACTAAAAGCATTCAGGCGGATGTTCAAACCAAATGAAAAATCTACGAGATCAACAAGCTCTTAGTTTGGCGGTTCTAACACTAGATCTATATAAGCCCAACAAACAGATCAACTGGGAAAACTCCAAACCCATCAAAAGCCAAATACATATTCGCATCGGCAAATCCCAATTCCCTCCCAAGATACACCTGCAGAGCTGCCAAGAAGCACCCAGCTATACTTCCATGCAATCATCAATAAAATCCAGGGGAGAACTCTTCCTACTGCTTAGTAACTTTACCATGAGCTTCAAGTTTTGCAGCAACTTGCTCTTCAGATAAAGGTAAATAGTATATGCGAGGTGTTGCCCTAGTCTTGCGAAAGAGATCATCCAGAGTAACAATGGGTGGGTCAACCTTTTCTGGAAGGGGTGGTGGGGATGGAAGCCGTTCTCTAGCTGCTGGTGGCGGTTTGGACAAAGGTGGTGGAGGTGGAAGAGTAGCTGGAACTGGCCGCTGCTCCTGGTGCCGACGAGGAGAAGGCTCTGGCTGTGAGGTAGGTGGGGTGGGAGGAACTACAGGAGCACTACTGACCGAGACAGCCTGAACAGGAGGAGCCTCTACCTTCATTTTCACTTCTTCAGGTTCAACAAATTCAGCAAGTAATTGGCGTCCACCATTAGGCGGCCATTGGAGGTTATACACAGCATTTCGAGTCTCAATGGCTTCGTCCACTGAAGAATACTGCATCAACAAGAAACCAACACAAATTACTCAACTGTATCATGAAGAAGCCATACAGTGGTAGAAGAAAAATGGAGGGATGAGAGGGTGAGAGAGAAGGAGAACAAAGTCATACAGTGACATAGCAATGGGTCTTGATCTGATCCATCCAAAAACTAACGACTTTCCCAGTCTTACCAAGAAGCTCATGCACAGCTTTGAGAGTAAAAGGACGAAGAAACCGATCAATTCTTAGGGAATTTGTCGGGGATCTCTCTGGCGGTGGAACTGCCAAAGATCAAAGCTAAGCTATTTAGAATAAGGAAGCATATTACACATAGGCATCACACGCAGCGCGGCACAAACAACATAATCAAGTAAGCAGAAAGGGGCATGATAATTAATAAGATAATAAGTGCTTATTCAACTTCGAGTAAAAATATTCAGGGAATGAGTTCAAGAAGCATCTAAGATCGGACAATAGTGCGCTTTGAAATGCATGCATCCAGAATCAAAATATGAAAGCATCCAGCTGAAATATAAAATTTGTTAATCCAAGCATCAAACAGAACAAGTCAATCACAATTTTCATATCGAACCAACAAATTGCCCACTAACCAATGCGCTCTCTCGGTGATTCATCAACTGCTGAAGAATTAGACATAGAGAAGCTGCGCTTCAAAGCAATTGGTTCATCCTTGGGAGTAGTAGCAGAAGTGAGACCACTGCTTTGTGGAGCTGGAGCTTTAGCAATTTCAGTGTTCCACCGCCGTACCCTTTTGGCAGGCTCATTGTTCCCAGGTAACGCATGATCTGTGACACGATTTCAAAATAATACTAAACTTTTTTGCTACTATGAAATAAATAAATAAGGAAGTTTCCTAGTCATTTATTTTAAATACCGGTAAAGGCAGTGTCTCAGCTGGCAAAATATATTCCACATATAGTAGACGAATTTCAGTATACACAACAAGAACAATAGTTTAATTGGGAGATGAGGAAGGAAATAAATTAGCGTTACTAGCCTCACAGAAACCTCCCAAAGCATATAGGGAAATCATATATGAATTTGGATGCTCAGAAGTAGAAAACTAAATTAGTTACATTATGAAATATGAGTTAAGTCCGAGGATTAATCTCCACATGGAATCAAATAGTATTAACTATTACTCCTCTCAATTAAACATAACACAAAATTAAAATATAAAGCAAAAAAGAGCACAAGAACAATGGTCAGAAGTTCAGTGCGGATGATAAATGTAACAATAAAGATCATGAGAGAAAAGCTTACCAGTAAATTTTCTTTTTTCAACAGAGACAGCAGGATGCATATCACTGTCTTGGTGGGTAAAATCTTTTCCTGCAGATACAACATCTCCTACATCTTTACTATCACTTTCCTCCTTCACAATAGGCACTTCACTATTCTCCATCTTGTTTCTAAGTTCCGCATCATGTAACTTAGAATCAAATTGCTTACTCTCTGGCAAATCCTCTTCCATGGAATCTTCACCAGAACTTCTGTCTAAGTTTAACTTTTCTAGATACCCAGCATCTTCAATGCCATTGGTCTTGTTTAAGTCTGAACTTGTAATATTATTGCTCCTCTCTTCAAGGGATGCCTTTTCCTTGGGTGGGTCTCCAACATCCATAGGATATGTCTCATCACAAACAGGGACAACATTGTTGGATGATGATTCCAACACCTCTGGCCTAACATTATCTTGTTCTAATTTAACATTATCAGCAATTATATTATCCTTTAGTTCATTCTTTTCATTAATTGACACAGAATCACTAGAAATAGAATCAGATTTTACTTGAGACCCTAAACTAGGGTTGACCTCAGATACCTGATTTTTTGGAGCAGGAGAGTGCACCATAAGATCCATGCTTTGGGGCTCTATGTCACACTCCGGTTGGGACTTCTGATCTTCAGATTCTAGCCGAACATTTGACTCCTCATTCTCCGTCTTGGCTGCTGAGTCCCCATTCTCCTTTTGTGTTTCAGTTCTGTAAGAATCCTGACAACTAGCTACTTCTTCTGTTAAAACACTCCCGCTGACAGTAATACCAGGCTCCACAGTAGAACTAGGAGTGACTTGCTCCTCATCCCCAATCTTAGATTCTCCACCATCAGGCAAGCCCTTAGGTGCAACTTCTTGATCCATGACTGGCACACTAACATTGGCATCAACTGGGGTGGAAACACCATCCAGTTTTTCATTATAATTGCAATCGATACCGACAACCTCAGTAATCTTTTCATTGTTTTCCCTTTCAATTGGTTCAGTTATACAAATATTTCCCCTTTCAGCAGTATCAATTGCTTTGTCACTTCCTGTTTCAATTGTATTAACTATTTTGGCAACTGTAGTCCCCGTCAGTGACTCTTCTGCCCCACCTACTGGCTGAGGATCAAGATCAGCTCCACTAGCATCATCCTTCTTAGAGGCCTCAGCAGCCACCCTGCGAAGGTCTTCATCCAAACGCCTGATCAAATCATCTTTCAAACCTTTTACAGGTAGTTTCCTTCTCTTCAGCTCCTCTTTCAGTTCTGTAACCTTCCACTGATCAATGGGTCGATTGTCAAGAACTGGATATCTTGATGACATTATATCCAAATACAACTCACCTTCAGTAACCTGTAGTCAGCAATGAAATGTTATGCACAATCAACTACAGGAAACACAACTATTCAATTTAAAAAATAAATAAATAAATAAATAAGCAGCAGATGATGGCATACATTAGTATAAACAAGAGAAAGAATCAAACGCTACAAGAATAAGGCTAAAAATAAGTAATTTCCTAAATAAAAGACATTGAAATTACCAGAAAAATATTACCACGAGCATGCAACAAAAACCAGAGAAATCAAATTCTCACACATCATAACAGAACCACAGGCATTCAATGATTCAAGCCATCCTTTCGAAATTGACTGCAACTTTGAACCTAACATCAGTGTGGGCAAGCCGGTACATTACAGAGCAACAATCCAACTAAAGACAGAATGTTTTACATGCACAATTCATTTGCCTTGACAGATTTTTTACAGCTTTCTTTATTCAGATCCACCCCAAGTCATAGCATGTATTACAAAGGAAAATATCCCTCAGCACACACTTCAAAATGTTTCCAAGATATTAACTAGATAAACTCAGAGTGGAAAAGTCAAGATAACACCGAGTAGAAAAAAGGTTTTTTTTGGGGGTGGGGGGGGAGCGGAGGGGATTTCACTAAACAATTATCACGCAGATGAAACTTCCACTGCCCACCGTGCAATATCAGGAAATGCACAACATTTAACAGGGATACGATTATTGTATCGCACAAACCAATTATTTCGGAGATATTGTTGAAACACCACACAGCATTTTATCTGACGAAGAATAAAAGAATTAGAAACCGGGATCCTGACAGGATTATTGAAACACTACAATGACAGTTTTGTTGCAAGCAAAGGCCACACTTTGCGTATGGGGGGAAAGAGCAGATATATGAGAAACCCTAATTTCACAACACAAAACCCATCATAAGAGGAGATGAAACAGAGACGTAAAAAGAAACCGGCGCAGATACACGCTGAGATTAGACTCCCCAAAATAAATGCTCTACTCCACCCCTAACTCGTTTCGTCGCCTGAAAACAGCCAAAAAGAAAATCTAAAACAGAGTAGCTACCGAAACATAAACAGAATTAAATGAACAGCCACAATGATTCGTCGAAAAACAGGAGCGAAGAAAATGAAAACAGCAAAAGATAGAGAAATCGGGCAATTATTCTCTTCGCTTATTGTTTCGGAAGGGAGCACTAAAAAAACTGGTTATCTAGGGTTCTTTCTTTCCCCGGAAATTTTCGCTCCGCTATCACGTACTCTGCCTAGAGTTTTTTGGGGAAAAAGAATGGCTTGAAAAGCGATAATGAAATTAAGATTTTGTCAAGCATAATGCCTAAAATACCCCTTAGCACACGTGGCAGCGGGATGATCTCGTTCTCAGGTTTTTTTTTGGGGGTGCGTCATTACTCGAGGCCCAAATTTGTTAGCCGGGGATGCATTAGTTCACCCCAAAAAACTGTTTTAAAAAATGCCCTCCAACGCCTTTATATTTTGATCCAGAAAAAAAACTTATACCTATATATTTCATTCTAAAAATATTAATAGAACAAAATTATAAGAGTTAATGTTGCCAAAAAAATAAAATTAAATAATTTAGTCAAAAGAGGAAAAATATATATAAATACCAAATTAAACATTGAGAGATACCTCCATTATGTTTTTCCCTTTTGATTCAGTTGTAAGAACTAAGATTTATGATTTTATAGAAAAAATCATATTGGAAATACCTATACATTTTTTTATTTTTAATTTGGTACTCATATATTTTTCTCAATTAAATCATTTATTGAGCAAAACTAGCTCTTGTAACTTTGTCCTATTAGCATTGGTAGTCTTTGTGCAATAATTAACAATATTAATAGAGTAAAATTAAATATTTAATTAAGAAAAAAAATACATAGGTACTAAATTAAAAATTAAGAAAAAAATATAGAGACCTTCAAAATGGTTTTTTCTTATAAAAAACATATAATTTTCACGTGAATAATGAGATGTTATGAAAATAAGAAAAGTAAATTTTTTGACCAAAAATAAGAATATTGTAGTAGAAATACGTAATTATTCTTATTCACTGAGAACATTCTGCAGCTTTTTATTTATAGAGCTCTAACCTTTATTAAATTTACATAAAATAAACAGAAAAATTAGTTTGCATCTGTGCATAATATGTAACCTATGAGTTGAGAAGTAAAAATTCCAAAAATTCTTTCATTGGAGAGTTTATGGAGTGTAAAATATGAAAGGTTGAGAGTTGGGAGAGTTTATAGATATCCGCGTAAGCTAGTATTTAAAACATTATTTCTTAAATATTCATAAATAAATATTGTGCCTCATTAAAAATTTGTTATATTGTTACTGTGGAGGGAAAAGTACATAATATGTGTTGAAGTTGTCTCGCTAAAAACCATAACTAGAAAAACCCCCATGAAATAAAATTTTGATTGAGAGAAAAAAAGCACAGCACAATTTTATTTATCTTTGGTGATAATATCACATGATGTTTTGTCATTTATACAAAAATTTTTAAGTATATTCTTCTAACATATCTTCTGAATATATTGAATTATCAATATACACAAGTAACAACAAAAAATTATTTAAGAAATCAGCAAAATATGTCTTGCATCTAAATATTCAGTTTGTTCTAAATAATATGATCTCATATAATAGTTTCATAACTATCACAATAAATCTCGATTTCATTATCCATTTGTGTACTTGTAGGAACTTAATTTTGCTAATCAGCCTATATATAACATGCAACATCAAGAAAATATATAAATATAGTTATAGAATAAATACATGAGGTTTCTGATCTATTAAATTGAATGCATTTTTGTAGACAAAATCATCATGAGTTCATGATTTTAAAACTATTGAAGCATTCAATTGTTCGATCTAAATGTCAAGTAAAATGTGAAATTGTTCATTTCTTATCTCTTCCGAATCAATTATACATATTCAGATAATTTTAATCCACATAACATTTATATATTAAATGATTCTCTTTTATATGTTTCTAGCATCTTAGATCATCCAAGAATTTAATTCTCATTTAAATTTTACTATTTTATGAGCCGCATGCATGGACTGTAACAGTATCACATATTTTTTCATATACTGTCATACCAATGATATATGCAAAAATTATTGCATCCATCGTAAAATAATATGTCTCATCGTCAGATTTTCGTGAATTTTGTATCTTCACATAATTGTTGATATATTCCAATAATAATTTTGCACAACTCCTCACTCCTCAAGGTAAAAGCTGAATCAAGCTCAATATCATGAAAGGGATGAAGCGAAGTTCCTACCTATAGGAACTCGGACGACAAAACAAAGAACTGGTATGCTTGGATAACAAGATGAGCGTGGAAACAAAAGATGATCTAAACAATAATCGCATTTGAGGAACTTTAGATGGGGACACAAAATAGAGACATGAATGGCCCATGAAGTAGGCTCCTCCCATATCTTTGCGTAAAGTGCCAAATTTTGTTCCGCGTGCCAAAGATGTCCTGTGCAAAACAATACTCCAAAATAAAAGCCTTGTCCCATCTTAATACTAGAAGCCTCTGATAAAGGAGCAATCGCTAGAATTTCCCTACATCAAATCAAGGTTAAATCTCATTTTAAGTCCTTAGTATAAAGCTTGTAAATCCTATAATGTGGCAATTTTTTTTTCCAAAAAAAAAAAGGAAACGTCATTTTAAGTCATCTTGTAAGCCATGAAGGAGCAATCGCTATATATTGCTATGAAATTCCCTCATCCTACCTTTGGATAGGAAAAATTAGAGAAGAAAGAATACTAGGAGGAAAAATTTTCAAAAATAGTTTTTTTTTTAAAAACCTTTTTTAAAGTTTTTGTTCCTAATATTCTCTCCTCTCGTTTTTCCCCCCCCCCCCTTCACATCTCCTTCCATCCAAACACAGCTCAAGAGAATTTTGGGCGTCATCTATTGTAAATATATTAAATCCTTAAGTTTTAGCTTATGGGTTTGGTTAACTAATCTAACAAACCTGATCCTATTCACCATACTATTCCATAATGAGCCGAAATTGGTATACTAGATTGGGCTAAGAAAAACAAGATGTTGTTTGATCAACCCAGCCCAAATATATTGAGTCGTATTTTTTAATTTTCTTATAAATAATAATTAATTCTACAGTATTATTGCTATTATATATATTTGTATGTCACATGGTATCTTGGGTTTACTATTATTAATATCAGCAGATAACATGAGTTGGGCCTGTAATTCAATCCATCAACCCCCTAAAAAATGATGAGATAGGGTTCATTAAAAGCCAATACACTATTAACAAGGGTTGAGTCTAATGGAAGGGGTTAGTTTCCCACAACGTGATGAACTAAGGTTCGAATCCTCGTTGGGAGAAATGCTCACATTTAGTGCTTGACATGCCTCGAATATGATTGCTTCCAATTGAAGGATACCTATACTTTAACATAAAAAAAAAAAAAGCCAACACACTATCAGATGAGACTTTTCAATTAAACCTACAACCCGTCGTAGATTAGTCTACCAAACCATAACCTAACCGGCATCTATTTATTTTATTAATTATTATAGTTATATTATTATATTTTATATCCTATTTGAAATTAAAAAAATCCTATATCATTTATTTGATGTTTTCAATATAAAGTGTTTGAAGAAAAAAAACAAAAAATTCATTATATTTTATTTATATTGTATAAAATATTTAAAAACAATTTTTTTACAAAAAAAAAATAATGATGAGATGCACAAGCCAACCTGTCGACTCCTTATAGAGGGTTATAAGAGGCTAAAAATCATATCATTGTCACTCAGGCCTTTCTAATTCGTATTGTTTAATTCTAACTCTTCACGCGTTAACTCGCAACCTGTGGGGCGGCTCATATTACCACTTATGGGATTTCAGTCCTTTAATTTTATTTAAAATATTATATTAATTTATTATCTTAATATATTATGCAAAAAAATAATATATAACTATTGAGTATCCATAATTATAGGGGAAAATGTTACTGTTGGTCCTATATTATTTTTCAAACATGCATTTGGGACGACGGCAATTTTCTATTAATAAATCTACTTTATTTTTTTAATCCTTTAATTTTTAATTTAATATTTTGATCGCATTGGCCAGCTCAAGTCAAACAACAAATCACTATCCCACTCATGAACACGCTATGTTTGTTTGGAACTTTATAACCTCGAATTTAATGCCATTTTCGGATGGAAAAAATGAGAAGAAAATAAAAAAAAAATGGAAATGCTATAAAGAAAAACTCCTCAAAATAGTAAAAAAAAAAAACCATTTGTAAGAGTTTTCCCTCATAATATTTTTTCTTCTTCAAATTTTTCCCATCTAAGGTAATAAGCCTAATGCACAAAGATTTGTCACCACACCATATTTGTTTGAAATTATTTTTTTGCTTTCACATCCGATATCCTAGGACAGGCCATCTTTAAAATAATACTCCTCCGGTCCTAATTATAAGACCCAATTGACTTATTTGAGGAGATTAAGGAAGTAAGTTAAGTTGGTTATTTATAATAAATAAGTGTTGTTATTCCTAAAATATCCTTGCTAATTAAGTATATTGGCTAAAACTATTATTATTAGAAGGATTATCTTGGAAAAAAATGCATAAATATAAAAGAAAAAATGGATTGGGTCTTATAATTAGGATCAAATAAAAAGTCAAATTGGGTCTTATAATAAGGACAGGAGGAGTAGCTGGTCAAGAGATTTAATGCTTCTCATGTTCAAGGAAGGATTGAACTCCCAATCTTATTTAAGAAAGAATGAGTCCCTTACCGCTCAATCACACGGTGAAATTATTATCAGCGCATTCAAGTAAATTTGTAAACCGCAATTGAAACCTCTTAATACGCATGTGGCCGCCCATGTCAGGGTGAGAGCATCACGTGGTTTATCCGGAAATGGGACAAAGACATACTTGACATTTCTCCTGTTTGTTGGGAATTAAAAAAAATCTACTACTGATATTTAATATAAGAGTTAGTTGACTAATTTAAATAGATTAAAAAAATTTATTAAGTTAGTTATTTGTAATAATTATACCTTGTTTTTCCTACAATACCTTTCCTTATTTATCATGTGTATTAGTCATAATTACTATTTGATAGAATCTTCAATATGTACAACTACTACAAGGACTACTTTAAAAAAATGAATATATTAGAAATATAATGAATTGAGGTCTTATAATTAAGACCAAATTAATACTCAAACTAACTCTTATATTAAGGATCGGAGATAATACTACGTTAAGCGGGTGCAACTCTTTTTCAATTGGATAAAAATACGTTTAAAAATTTTATTGGCTGCAATACTTAGATTTAAGCGGGTGCAATTGTTTATCAATTATATGTGTCATAACAGCAAATGCTTGCTGGTCTAATAATAATAACAATAATAATAATGAGTGAACGAATCATTTAGTTTGCTTGTCTCAAGGCTAATGCCACCAACAAAATCCTGTTATTAGGATATGACAATTAATTTTATTGTGGTTGCCATAGAACAACATCAATTATTACTATTCATCTTTAATATAAGAGCTAATGTGACTTTTAATTTGATCTTAAATATAAAACCTTAATCCACTTTATTTCTCATATTTATCTATTTCTTTAAAAGCTAGTCATTATAATAGTTGTATATGTTGAAGGTTTTTTCAAATGGTAAAGTTTTATCAAATGATAATTCTAGCTAATACAGATGATTAGCAATGATATATTAGGAAAAGTAACAAATATTTATTATAAATAACTAACTTAATAAATTTTATTAATTTATTTAAAATAATCAACTAGTTTTTATATTAAGAATCGGAAGTAATATATGACTTGGTTTGCGTATTTTTATTTTATTTAATACTTTATTTCAATCCATGTAGCCAGGGGGATTTCCTTGGTTAGTTGCATACGTACTTTTAGCCAACTTATTGTCTCTTTGGAGTTTAATTGTTGTTGAATGTTGTCATGATATTCTTTAAATTTGAAACTACCATAAATAAATAGACTCTAACATGACATCAATCGTGAAATTAAATATTACGTTTGACGCAATGATATAAATAACAAACAAACTAAAATAATTCTTATTTTGTTTGACCAGCAAAATAATTCTTATTTATTGTATGATGTTTGAAGCAAGACATGGATTATGATTTATTTGTAGCCCACTTTATTATAAACTTTATACATGATGATTGTTCGATGACATTTATACATTAATTTGATTTGATTCGGTTGCTTTATTTTTTGATAGTGATATTTTTGGGCCAATTTTGATAGTGATGTTTAGCGTTCACATTTTTTCTTAAAAAAAAAACAAGTAAGTCATTGGCCAAACAAATCAGCCTTAGAAAACTCATGTCTTTTTTTTTTTAAATTTATTTTGGCTTTGAAGTAATCCAAAGTATTTTTATTTTATATAATTAAATACACACGCCTATAAATAATACTACCTCAGATCCTATTTATAAGACCTCGTTTGTAAACTATAAATGAGTTCTTATAATTAGAACGGATAGTATTAGACTTAAGCTTAAGACCTTATTTGAACATGATGGGTGTGGCTCCAGTTGAAAGCTTCACTATACTACTAAGTAAGGTGTTGAGTCAAATGAGATGACAAGTTTAACAAGATTTTCTGTATTTAATCCGAAAGTTCATGGCATGAGTTTATAAGGGAAAATGGCAAATAAAGAAGGTAAAAAATATAATATTCTAAATTAGGCACCTAAAAGTTGAAAATGACAGAGAAGAAAATGGTACGTTGTCTAATATTTTGCAAATGTAGTCAAATGACTAAAATATTTTTTTATTAAAAAGTTTATTAACAAGTTCTGAATTCATAACGACAAGTGTTAAATAGTAAATAACAAGAAATATATTGACAATGACAAGTTACTTATTAATAAGTTTTGAACTAGCAATAACAAATATTGAATAGTCAATTACAAAAAATATACTGGTAATAACAAGTTTGATATTTTTTTTCCAGATTTGATACAAGAATATTTTAGTTATTTAACTATGTTTGTAAAATGCCAAATTGGACTCTAATTCCTCCGGTTATTTTTAACTTTCAGGTGCTGGAATTGGAAAACCTTTTCTAGAATTTTCTCAATCTATTTCTACTTATATATTGCGTTTTCCCAAAGGAAATTATGGGCGTATTTTGCAAAAAATAGCCGTAGCCTAACTTTTGTAGATTCTATAATTGATCGATTTTTTTTTTGTGATAAAAAATTTTAGAAAAAAAGTTGTGCTTACTCACGGTCTAAGAACCAGGGTCCCGCTGTTTATGAGCTGATGTCTTAACTTTGAAAATGCCGCCTCCAATGCCGTAACGTGTCTCGGGGTTGTCCTTGCCCTCCTAACGAGCATGTCCAGCCTCTTTACCCATTAACTTCGTGGACGAGGGGTTAATTAATGAGTTAATATAACAAAAGAAGTTACTTCTTTTCTTTTAATAGGAGGATACTTCTATGCATAGTAAAAAAAAAATACTTATTTCTTTAATCTTATTTATAAATCACTTTTAACATGTTTTGTATAGACTAAAAAAATTTTAAATTTCATTAACTCTTATTTAAAATTTAACAACTTTTCAATTTTATTCCCTATTTAATATACATTGTACTTTATGTAAATAAAGTCAATACAATAATCATTAAAGGTTACAATTGTACATCAATATAAAAAATTTCTCTTAATATCTATAAATAAGATAAAAAATGTCTTCTTTCTTTATTCTATAAAAATAGAACTAGACAAGTAAACATACTAATAGCTATCATTCCTTTGTTTTTTTTTTCAATCATAGAACCATTGTTTTATTTACAAAAAGTGGATCGACTTTTTTTGTTAAGCCCAAGAATCTTTTGTTATATAAATTTCTCTTTAATTTACTACTTCCTTTGATAATAAATATAAAATTAGTTAAAGTGTTTATTTTAATCCTAAATATGAAATCTCAACCTCTATAAATTTCTCTTTAATTTTCAATCTACCTCTTTTTTTTAACCAAATTTTTAATCTATCTCAATTTATTACAGGGTGTTTGGATATCCCAATAATTACTTTTTAGAAGTAGAGCGGGAAAAATGGGCCGAGCCCGTTTAGGCCCTGAAATTATGAGGGCCGGGCTTGATATTTTTCTCTTAAAATAAAAAATAAGTCCTGGAGGGCTGGCCTTGAAGGGCCGAGGGCTTAAAAGGGCCAGCCCTGGAGAGCCACAGGCCGGCCCTTTTAAGCTCTTTTATAATTTTTTATTTTTTAAATTTTTTTATATAATATTAATGTTATTAATTTTTTACATTGTTAATAATATTTCAAATATTTAGTTATTATTATCATTTTAAAATTAAATTTAGTTTTAGACAATAATTTATCCAATTAAATTTTTAAAAAATGGGTTAATTTGGACTTTAATAATGATTTGATTTATATTATATGCGTTAATATTTTTAAATATATATTTGATAATAGAATATTTTTATACTTATATAACTTGTGATTCTATAATTTGAATTAGAAATTCATGAGTTTCAATAACAATATTTATTACATTAAAATAAAATAATAGTTAGATTGCAGAATTTAAAAATAAAATTCTTATAAAAAAGAAAAACTTGATATTTTTGTTACGAAAGAAAAGCATACTTATGAAGAAAAGTAATTAATTATAGTGATAATGAAGTTTTAAAAGATTAATGATAATATTTATTTATTGCACAATTACATTATAGATAAAACTTTTAGATGTTGTTATCTTGTTAATGAATGTTTTAGATGTTCTTAGATGTTGATGAATATTTATATATGATGATATTTTATATTTGTGACTTAATTTTATTTATATTTTTGTCTTTTATTAATAATTTCATTGGTTTATTTTTATATTTTTATAAAAAATATGATAAATATAAAAAATAGTATTTTTTCTTAAACAGGCCAAAAGCCCGCGGGCCGGCCCTGGCCCTGTAGCTTAAAGGCCAAGCCTAGCAAATTGGAGTATTTTTAAAATTTCAGCCTTGGAGGGTCGGCCCTTTTAAGCCCGCCAGTCCTGAAGGGCCAGTCCTGGAGGGCTGGACCGGCCCTGATTCCTAGTTCTATTTAGAAGCAATTTTTTATAAATCGAGGCAAATTTATTCACATATTTATTTCATATACTGCAAAAACACTTCTGAAACTATAGTTTTGATCTTACCCAAATACTCCTGGTGTGTACTCAAAATGATATTCATCCTTAGGTAATTATTAACGTATATCATAGAAAAATCAACATATATTTATTATAAATAAAAATTTCATAAAATATTTTGGCCAAAAATTTACATTTTTGACTTTTCACCCACGATAAAACTGTTTGTTAAAAGTTCTTTTCGCCTTTGATAGCGTAAGCTTTACCCCGAGCCGAAGCTGAGCTGCTTAGCTTGGAGCTTCAACTTGTCGTCGTTGTCGGTGGCTCTGTGGAGTGCCGGCTACAACTGGGAAAGCGCCCAAAGTTTCCTTTCGTCTCCTCACTGAGACTCTACTCTCATGAAAATGAAAAAGTAACAATTAAATACAAAATATACCAAAAAAAAGTAAGAAAATCTAAGCTCGGTATTTCTCCCACCGAACATCCTAATTCCTGATCCTCGTCATCTCTCTCTTCCTTTATCTTCTGCTTCTTCGTGTTCCCTTCTCTCGCACGAAACCATCAGATGCATTATAGCACTTCCTCACTCTGAAGGTCTTGTTCCTTCTATCTTCTCATTAGTTTCTTTTAGCTGCTTGCATTGATTAAAATTAATGAATTCTGCGAGTTCCATGCATTTATGTAGCTGATTCGTGCATTCCTGGCATGAATTCGATAGTGTTTTCATCTTCCATTGACTTGACAGAATGGGGTTCTGACTTTGATTTTTCGGTAATTGATCTACTGTATTTTCTCCAAAATTCGTTGACACTGCAATTTCTCCGAAGATTCCATTTTTGGACGATGTGGTTGCATTTCGCTCTATTTGTCTGCTGAGGAAACCCGAAAGCGAGATGCAAACTTATATTCTTCAATTTCGTCGCCAATGAAGGGTCAATTCACAGGATAATTTGGGCTGCTCATGGTGATGATAAGATAAATAATTTTGGAATATTCGTGGAATGCTGCAGTAATTTATCTGTTTTTTTTTTTTTTTGCCCCCTTCCTCGTTGGCTAGGTCGATCATCAGCATCTGGATGATTCGACGTGTTTCCGTTAGCTCCATATTCTTTTAAATTGTGATAGTATTGGCACATAATGGTGCTGTTGCATTAGAAATATTTTCCCTCAGCTATCTTTGAGATTTATAGCTGTCTTTGATCTTTAGTCGTTGAAGTTATTGCTGACTCTAGTTTATTATTATTTGGCAGGAGGCTTTGATGTTCTGGCTGTCTCTCCAGTCTAGATCTGGAGAGGAGCTGGTTGCTGAATCGATCTACTTGGGTGCTTTGAAGTGAACTGAAAATGACGACTACACTTGCTTGGAGAATTGGTTCCAATAATGGCAGCAGCCTAGCTGTTAGTGAGATGGTACATTTTCAAATGATAATCTTATGCAATTATAACCAGCCAATTGGGTAAAATGATGGTTAGATTTGTATTAAAGTGTTATATTCCGGAAATGATTTTCAATTGGCGCTAGAATGTTCTTGGCTGAGCCTATATACGCTCTCCTCCTGCGCTATTCCCTACAGTTTCTAGAATGTTCAATTTGGCACATGCAATTTTCTGCTGTCTGTTTCATCTCTTTATCACTAAAAACATTTTTGACTAGCTTCAGAGTTAAGACATGTACAAGTTAAAAATCTGATGATATTCACATAGATACACTCATCTTGTTATTAAAATCTGATGCGGGCAAAACTAGAAAAAAGAAAAAGAAATAGTTATTAAATAATCTCTCTGTGTCTTTCAATGTGGTGACCAGGCGTTATAACTTTATTCATTGGTTAGTTAATATTTTTGCTCTATAGAGGAAAGTATAGCTGTCCAGAGTACAGTTCTTTTCTGACAATACATTATGTCTGCACAATATTATATTCCTTTCCAGGTATCCCTCTGTTTGGCTCAACAGTTGCAATGGTTCAGTTGGAATTAAATATTTCAGTAATTTGATTGCTACATTTTATTGAGCAGGAATATAATCAAGATGTGGTATATTGTGATTGGAACTCAGTTTTTCCTTGTCCACAGAACTTAGTTTTCCTGAACTTCTTGTTTTTAAGAAGCAAGTGTAGAGTACACACAGGAATGAACAATTGAAAAATTGAAAGGCAAAAGTGCTGCTTTTAGAATGATTTATATCTATGAAGTATCAAATTTGATAGTCCTTTGTTGGTGTTACTTTGGTTCTTTTTCTGATTTGGGCATGCCATTTATCATTCCTCAGTCTTCACTATTGATTTTGTTGATTTCAGGAAAGAAATGGCGAGGGGAACATTCCAGATTCAGAGCCCCTAACTCCACATTCTGTTTCGAAGATGGGATTGAGGTTAGTTAAATTATAATAATATTGCCTATAAATTTTGCAGCACAGGAATAATTTACTACCTGGAATGATTATAGACACAAAATCCTCATCTGGTACTCATGTCATGTGATGTCTGAAACGGGGGCCTTCTTGAGAATTTGGTGTATTTGTTATCCTAATTAAGAATTTCTTTCCCCTGAATTGATTTTCTAAATTTAATGGTGATGGAAATTTGAAATTTGAGTAGGAAGTCTCATACTTCAGCTATCCAACTTCAGTTTCTTACCTTCTTTACTGCTTGCAGAGAACGCAGCAGCAGCATGGAGGATCCAGATGGGACATTAGCAAGTGTTGCCCAATGCATAGAGCAGCTGCGACAGAGCTCATCCTCTGCACAAGAGAAGGAGTACTCCTTGAGGCAGTTATTGGAGCTTATTGACATGCGTGAAAATGCATTCAGTGCTGTTGGATCTCATTCTCAGGCAGTACCAGTGCTTGTTTCTCTTCTCCGATCTGGTTCAGTGAGTGTGAAGATTCAGGCAGCAACTGTTTTGGGCTCCCTCTGTAAAGAAAATGAGCTTAGAGTGAAAGTGTTGCTTGGAGGATGCATTCCCCCATTGCTTGGGCTGCTTAAATCCAGTTCAGCTGAAGGTCAAGTTGCTGCTGCAAAGACTATTTATGCCGTCTCTCAAGGCGGCTCAAAAGACCATGTGGGATCAAAAATTTTTTCAACTGAAGGAGTGGTACCTGTGCTGTGGGAGCAGCTTCGGAAAGGGCTGAAGACTGGAAATGTAGTTGATGGTTTGTTAACTGGAGCCTTGAAAAACCTGTCCGGTAATACTGAGGGATTCTGGAGTACAACTATAAAAGCTGGTGGAGTAGACATACTAATGAAGTTATTGACTTCAGGGCATCCTAGCACTTTAGCTAATGTGTGCTTCTTACTTGCCAGTATGATGATGGAGGATGCATCTGTTTGTTCAAAGGTGTTGACTTCAGAGGCGACAAAACAACTCCTAAAATTATTAGGCCCTGGTAATGATGCCGCTATTAGAGCTGAAGCAGCTGGTGCTCTGAAAGCTTTGTCTTCTCAGTGCAAAGAAGCAAGGCGTGAGATAGCTAGTTCTAATGGAATTCCTGCTTTGATCAATGCTACCATAGCTCCTTCAAAGGAGTTCATGCAGGGTGAGCATGCGCAAGCACTGCAGGAAAATGCTATGTGTGCTCTAGCTAACATCTCTGGTGGTTTGTCTTATGTAATCTCCAGCCTTGGTCAAAGCCTTGAATCATGCACTTCAGCTACTCAAATTGCTGATACATTGGGGGCTTTAGCTTCAGCTCTTATGATATATGATAGCAATGCCGAAGCTACAAGAACATCGGATCCCTTGGTAGTTGAGCAAACATTACTCAAGCAATTCAAACCTCAATCGCCTTTTCTTGTGAAGGAACGAACAATTGAAGCTCTGGCTAGTTTGTATGGAAATCCTGTACTTTCAGTTAAGCTTGCAAATTCAGATGCAAAACATTTGCTAGTCGGATTAATAACTATGGCTGCCAATGAAGTGCAAGATGACCTCATAAGAGCACTCCTTACATTGTGCAACAATGAAGGCAGTCTTTGGCATGCCCTTCAGGGCCGTGAAGGAGTTCAGCTGTTGATATCTCTTCTAGGGCTTTCATCAGAACAGCAGCAAGAGTGTGCAGTTACTCTGCTATGTCTTCTATCTTATGAAAATGATGAAAGTAAATGGGCAATCACTGCTGCTGGTGGTATACCTCCATTAGTTCAAATTTTGGAGACAGGATCCACAAAAGCAAAAGAAGACTCAGCAAAAATCCTTACAAACCTGTGCAATCACAGTGAAGATATACGTGCTTGTGTGGAGAGTGCTAATGCTGTTCCTGCATTGTTGTGGCTATTGAAGAATGGTAGTCCAAATGGGAAGGAGATAGCAGCAAAAACCTTAAATCACTTAATTCATAAATCTGATACTACCACAATCAGTCAGCTTACGGCATTATTGACTAGTGATCTACCGGAATCCAAGGTCTATGTTTTGGATGCTTTGAGAAGTATGCTGTCAGTTGCTCCTCTCAGCGACATTCAACGAGAAGGTAGTGCTGCAAGTGATGCAATAGATACAATGATAAAATTAATGAGCTCTACCAAAGAAGAAACTCAGGCTAAGTCAGCATCAGCTCTAGCAGGCATCTTTGAAATGAGGAAAGATGTGCGTGAAAGCAGCATTGCTGTTAAAACTCTTTTGTCGGCTGTGAAGTTGCTTAATGTTGAATCCGAAAGTATTCTAATAGAGTCATCAAGGTGCCTTGCGGCAATATTTCTTTCCATAAAAGAGAATAGAGACGTAGCTGCTGTTGCTAGAGATGCATTACATCCCTTGGTTACCCTCGCAAATTCTTCTGATTTGGATGTTGCAGAGGTGGCAACATGTGCGGTTGCTAATCTTATTTTAGACAGTGAGATTTCAGAGAAAGCTGTTGCTGAAGAAGTTATCATGCCAGCAACCAGGGTATTACGTGAAGGCACAATTTCTGGAAAAACCCATGCAGCCGCAGCAATTGCTCGACTCATACACTCTCATCAAGTTGATTCTTCTATAATTGAATGTGTGAATCATGCTGGGACTGTGCTTGCTTTGGTTTCCTTCCTGGATTCTGCTATTAATGCATCAGTTTCCACTTCTGAGGCTATAGAAGCACTTGCTGTTCTGTCCAGGTTGGAACAAAAGAGCACGCATATTAAACCGGCATGGGCTGTATTGGCTGAATTCCCTGAAAGCATAAGCCCAATAGTGCTGTCTATTGCTGATTCATTGCCAATGTTTCAGGATAAAGCTATTGAGATATTGTCCCAGTTATGCAGGGATCAGCCTATTGTACTTGGAAACAACATTGTTGCGGCCTCTGGATGCTTGTCTTCATTAGCCAAAAGGGTAATTGGTACCAAAAATGTGATGGTCAAAATTGGAGGAGCTGCACTTCTTATTTGTGCTGCCCAAGCGAACCATCAGAGACTGGTGGAGGAACTCAACCAATCAGGCTTGTGTGTTGATCTTGTTCAATCTCTAGTTAATATACTTTCCTCTGCTCTGCCTCTGTCAAACCAGAGTGAAGAAAACAAGGAATTCATTAGCATTATCATACATAGAAAAGAAGATGCCAATGGTGGTAAATCCAGCACAGGCAATGCGATTGTATCTGATGCCAACTTAGCTATATGGTTACTGTCTATTTTTGCTTGTCATGATGAAACATGTAAAATTGCAATGATGGAGGCTGGAGCAATTGACATTCTCACTGAAAAAATCTCAGACTGTTACCCACAATATACCCAGGTATTAAAGCACCTTACATCCATTTTGTATTTTGAGAGTCATACTGAAATATGGCATGGATTGGCTTCTGTTTGAAATAGACATTTGCATAATTGCACAAAAAAGCAACCTTAGTTGTCAAACATTGTTTATAAGTAGATGTTTACCTGTCCCATCTCTTGGAACACGTACAAATGCTATAGCTAGATGGTTAAAAAATTCGTTGTGTGATTATTGGTTCTCTCTCGATATATTATATATATATATATATTAATATTTGTCCTTTTTGGTGTCCTGGCAGATTGATTATAAAGAAGATAGTAGCATGTGGATTTGTGCATTGTTGTTGGCTGTATTATTTCAAGATAGAGATATCATCAGAGCACATGCTACCATGAAATCTGTACCAGCTGTTGCCAGTTTATTGAAGTCGGAGGAATTATCTAACAGATATTTTGCAGCACAAGCAATAGCTAGCCTAGTCTGTAATGGAAGTCGAGGGACACTACTCTCTGTTGCGAACTCAGGGGCTGCAAGTGGGTTAATCTCCTTACTTGGCTGTGCTGACACTGATATACAAGACCTTCTTGATTTGTCAGAGGAGTTCTCCCTGGTTCATTATCCTGATCAAGTTGCTCTTGAGAGGTTGTTCAGAGTTGATGACATTAGGGTCGGTGCCACTTCGCGGAAGGCAATACCCGCCCTTGTTGATCTGCTCAAACCAATTCCAGATCGCCCGGGAGCACCTTTTTTAGCTCTTGGACTTCTAACTCAGCTCGCCAGAGATTGCCCGTCTAATAAGATTGTGATGGTGGAATCTGGGGCCTTGGAGGCGCTTACAAAGTATCTTTCACTGGGTCCCCAGGATGCCACCGAAGAAGCTGCTACTGATCTTTTGGGAATTCTGTTTGACAGTGCTGAGATACGCAGACACGAGGCAGCATTTGGTGCTGTTACCCAACTTGTAGCTGTGTTACGTTTAGGTGGAAGGGGTGCAAGGTACAGTGCTTCCAGAGCCTTGGAGAATTTGTTCTCTGCTGATCAGATTAGGAATGCAGAGACTGCTCGACAAGCTGTTCAACCCTTGGTGGAGATTCTTAACACTGGTTTAGAGAAGGAGCAGCATGCTGCAATTGCTACATTGGTTAGGCTCCTAAGCGAAAATCCATCGAGAGCGCTAGCTGTTGCTGATGTTGAAATGAATGCAGTGGATGTGCTTTGCAGGATCCTTTCATCAAATTGTTCGTTGGACCTCAAAGGGGATGCTGCTGAGCTATGTTGTGTTCTGTTTGGAAATACTCGGATCAGGTCCTCAGTGGCTGCTGCACGCTGTGTTGAACCTCTGGTTTCTCTCCTCGTAAGCGAGTTTAGCCCTGCCCAGCATTCAGTTGTCCGTGCACTGGATAGGCTTGTTGATGATGAGCAATTGGCTGAACTGGTTGCTGCTCACGGTGCAATTATTCCTCTTGTTGGTCTTCTCTATGGTAGGAATTATTTGCTCCATGAGGCCATTTCTAGAGCTCTGGTTAAGCTAGGGAAAGACAGACCCGCTTGTAAAATGGAAATGGTCAAAGGTGGAGTTATTGAAAGCGTACTTGACATTCTTCATGAAGCACCTGATTATCTGTGTGCAGCATTTGCTGAATTGCTGCGTATACTGACCAACAATGCTAGCATAGCTAAAGGGCAGTCGGCTTCTAAAGTGGTTGAGCCCCTATTTTTGTTGCTGACGAGACAAGAATTTGGGCCTGATGGACAGCACAGTGTATTGCAGGTTTTGGTGAATATCTTGGAACATCCACAATGTCGTGCTGACTATACACTGACATCCCACCAAGCTATTGAACCACTTATCCCTCTGCTTGATTCTCCAATACCAGCAGTGCAACAGTTGGCTGCTGAGCTTCTCTCACATCTTCTTTTGGAAGAACAGCTTCAGAAGGATCCAGCTACACAGCAGGTAATTGGTCCTCTTATTCGAGTTCTTGGTTCTGGTATCCACATATTGCAGCAGAGGGCTGTGAAGGCCCTTGTTAGTATTGCACTGATATGGCCAAATGAAATTGCAAGAGAAGGCGGTGTTGTTGAACTTTCGAAAGTGATACTGCATGCTGATCCTTCACTTCCCCATGCTTTATGGGAGTCTGCTGCTTCTGTTTTGTCAAGCATTCTGCAATTCAGTTCTGAATTCTACCTGGAAGTGCCTATTGCCGTGTTGGTAAGGTTGCTCCGTGCTGGCTCAGAGAGCACTGTTATTGGCGCATTAAATGCTCTTCTAGTGTTAGAAAGCGATGATGGAACTAGTGCAGAAGCAATGGCTGAAAGTGGTGCCATAGAGGCTCTCTTAGAGCTTCTAAGATCTCATCAGTGCGAGGAAACTGCTGCTAGACTAGTGGAAGTATTGTTAAACAACGTCAAGATTAGAGAAACAAAAGCTACCAGATCAGCCATCGTACCGTTATCACAGTACCTCTTGGATCCACAAACCCAAGGACAGCAGGCAAGGTTACTGGCAACTCTGGCTCTTGGTGATCTATTTCAGAATGAGAGTCTTGCTCGAACAAGTGATGCAGTTTCAGCATGCCGTGCTTTGGTGAATGTGCTTGAAGATCAACCAACAGAAGAAATGAAAGTTGTAGCTATATGTGCTCTTCAGAACCTCGTGATGCATAGTCGATCAAATAAAAGAGCAGTTGCTGAGGCTGGTGGTGTACAGGTTGTATTGGATCTGATAGGTTCAAGTGATCCAGAAACATCAGTTCAGGCAGCAATGTTCATTAAACTTCTCTTCTCTAATCATACAATTCAAGAGTATGCTTCAAGTGAAACGGTCAGAGCAATAACTGGTGGGTTTTTCTTTGCTTCTTGTGCAGTATTTGCTGCTTGCTGACTGATCTTTACAGTTATTTTATTCTGAACAACTGAAGAAATGCATATCGTCATTTTTACTCATGAAAAAAATCATAATTTTTACAATAGATTTGGGAACTCTCGGCACTCATATCATCTGTTAATTGAGCAATGAGGTAATTGGTGTTTGAATTACTTTTATAAGGCAAGGACATATCTTGATTTTCAACTAATACGATAGCATAGATTGACAATGTTGCAGTGAGTTTATTGAATAATGTTATTCTGATGTGGCTGACAAAGTACAAAATTAACTTAAAATCCTGGATTATATGAAATAATGTACTATTTTTAAACAGACCCAGTTAGTGGGTAGTGGTGTTTGCAGTTCAAGACCTCAAATTTCTTTGCCTTGCATAGAGGCACACTCTGATTCCTGGGTCTGTAGTGTGCACGCCCTTGTGCATGTGTTAAATTGATTATTGATGTTTTTATGGCGATGATGCAGCTGCTATCGAAAAGGATTTATGGGCTACAGGAAATGTTAATGATGAGTATCTGAGAGCCTTGAATGCTCTTTTTAGCAACTTCCCACGGCTGAGAGCAACTGAGCCAGCGACACTTAGCATTCCCCATCTGGTTACATCATTAAAGACAGGCTCTGAGGCTACTCAGGAAGCTGCATTGGATTCACTTTTTCTCCTCAGGCAAGCTTGGTCAGCATGTCCTGCAGAAGTCTCGAGAGCTCAGTCAATAGCAGCTGCAGATGCTATTCCTTTGCTACAGTACTTAATCCAGTCTGGTCCTCCTCGGTTTCAAGAGAAGGCTGAGTTCTTATTGCAGTGTTTGCCTGGCACATTAGTTGTGATCATAAAACGTGGTAACAACATGAAGCAGTCAGTTGGAAACCCAAGTGTTTACTGTAAGCTTACACTTGGCAACACCCCTCCAAGGCAAACGGCGGTAAGACTTGCTTATCTCCAACTGCAGTCTTTTTATTTTTCCTCTTTCCTTTTTGGTCGATCTTTGTCCCAGAAAAAATGAAGGGGGTCGGAGGTGGGAGAGAAGAGGTTAAAACGAGCCTTGTTTCTCTTTATGTGCACTAGGATTTGATGACAACGGTGTCACTAGACTAGATTTAGATCCGAGTAATGCACTAGGATTTGTTGAGCTGGTTAGTCATTGGAGAGTTTATATTCTTTGATACTTCTAAAGGAAATCATGCCAAATCAAATTTTCTCAATTAAATGATATGCACTCTTGGGTTTGCTGCCTAGAAAAAATTCCAGTTGACCTCCACCTGTATGCCACAGTTCTGCAGCCATTCCAGTTAAGCAGATCAATTAAGGATTTGGTGAAAACTAGTCCCATAACTGCGTTTCTATGTAAAATTTCTCATTATTATGATTATTATAAATCCTGGGCAATTGAGCTTCTAGTTTGATTCATAATAGCGTTTTATATGGAAGCGGCTATGTGCTAGAGGAGATTATTTGGCTGATGATCAGATTTGAAGTGGATAGTTCGCTATCCATATTGTTTTTTTTCTTTTTCCTTTTTTGGGTCGTGCTTTGTATTGAAATAATTTGAATTAAGTTGTGATTTGCTTCTTTTCGGATGTGGAAGTATCCCTCCTCTCTATAACCGCTTCAAGTCTAGGCTATGTTGCATTTATGGACAAGTGTGATCTGTCCCCAAATTATGATTGTATGATATTAAGCCAAGGACGTTTTGTTTTTTGCTTACTACATTAAGTTATCTGGGGACAACCATGAGCCTTTTTGTATTTACTCTGATCAGGTGGTCTCAACTGGCCCTAATCCGGAGTGGGATGAGAGTTTTTCATGGTCCTTTGAGAGCCCTCCAAAAGGCCAGAAGCTTCACATTTCTTGCAAAAATAAGAGCAAAGTGGGAAAGGTTAGTAGGGGAAAACATAGATTACAGGATGAAAAAGGTTGCATTAGTCTCCTTAGGTTTTCTTGTTTGTTCCTTCTCCACTGTCATTTGACATTTTTGTTGCAATCCGATGACAGAGTTCATTCGGGAAAGTGACAATCCAAATTGATCGTGTGGTAATGCTTGGATCTGTTGCCGGAGAATACACTCTCCTGCCTCAAAGTAAAAGTGGTCCCCCAAGGAATTTAGAGATAGAATTCCAGTGGTCTAACAAATGATTCCACTCAGAGTGCATTTTCAAGCTTCAGATTCGGTCATCATAGAAAATGCCTGGAGAGAAATTTTTGTGTTATTCGTCATGTTAATGTACATAGCATCATTTGTTTTATATTCGGCCTACACTACCATACTAGTATTCTTTTGTAATCTGATCTTTCAATTTCCTAGTAT
Source organism: Neltuma alba (assembly GCF_004799145.2). Taxonomy (NCBI): domain Eukaryota; kingdom Viridiplantae; phylum Streptophyta; class Magnoliopsida; order Fabales; family Fabaceae; genus Neltuma; species Neltuma alba. The sequence continues at coordinate 468,866 of NW_021636177.1, forward strand.
TCTTTTATTTTTGGCCTCATCTGTATGCAAAGGGCAACTCTTTCGAGTTTCTTGTGTAATTCCTGCGTCGTGTCAATTTGACCTTGCAAGAAGGGCAATGGGTTATTTATGATTTTGGGTTGAAGACATTTTTTCCTCCACAAGGTATCAAATATCATTGGAGTTTTTCGTATGCTGACCATCGCTGGAATCATACAGCTATCATTCTTTTTATAAAGAATATGGGTTTTTTTTTTCCATTGGAAAGGTGGTACGTGCGAGATGAAAGATAAGCCTGCAGCCTGACTTGTACTTAATCTGGTCAGGCTTGGCCTCTTCAAAAATAAGAACCTGCTCAAGCCTTTTGAAAAGCCAGGTCAGGCTTAAGTTTTTTAAGAAGCCTATTAAATTTATTAGATTGGGTTGAGCCTGTTAAAATTTTATAATGTGATGTACTTACTATTATCTCTGGTTTTAATTATAAGACCCAGTTGACTAATTTGAAGAGATTAAAAAAGTAAGTTGAGTTAGTTATTTGTCCTAAATTGGTGTTGTCTTTCCTAAAATATCTTTACTAATCAAGTATATTGACTAGAACTATCATTGTTAGAAGGGTTACTTTGGAAAAAAATGTATAAATATGAGAGACAAAGTGGATTGGGGTCTCATATTTAGGATCAAAATAAAGGTCAAACAAGGTCTTATATTAAGAACCAGAGGTAGTAAATAAGTAATAGGAGTAGAAACACGTTAAGTCATGCTTCGTTTTTAATAAGCTAGGGTTGTCTTATAACAATAGGTTTGAGTTTGGTTTATGACTTGTCATAGGTTTTTTTTTTTCAACCTGAGTTTGGTTTGAAATCAGTTAAAAAATTTGTATTTTAAAAAAAATTCACTGGTGCCACAACAAAAAAAAAATCTGTTCACCCCATATAAAAAAGAAGGCTTTTTATAACTATTCTTATTAATATTAATAAGTTTTCAACAGTATAATTTACTCTAAAACTTCATATAAATTTACATATTTCAAGATACAGTTAAAATAATACAAAAGTTACTGAATTAAAATTGTAACAGCAGTTGACATGAAAAACTTATGATTCTCACAATTGAATTGAAAATAAAATCAACGATACCAACAAGTGTTGATCCAAGTGGAAGGGGTTTAGGTGTTTTAAGCATCATGTTCTAGGTTCGATTCTGGAAGCGATGTATATGAAGAAAACCATTGTTAGGAGAGGTCCTCGTTACGGCAGCGGGCCCTTAACAATACCCTGACCGTTTGGGTGGAAAGATACTTGGGCAATTAAAAAAAAAAGAAAATTAGCCATGAAATAATTAATATTGGCAAAATCTTTGGTATATCTCATGAATTTTTTTTATTTCTTATCTGTTAAATATATATTTTGTGTTTTTGCTTTATGAAAGGAGATAGACCTAGAAAGGTAATAAATACAATTGGAAGGGATGTTTCAAGAAGGCTTGGGCTTTTTTTTTATTTTTAAACAAGTTAGGCCACATGCCCTTGACATGCTCTTTGGCTTATTTTTTATCCCTAACAAGTGATCTTTTTTTTTAAAAAAAAAACAAACTAAAAGGTAGGTATTAGTATTATGAACTTATAAGTGAGATCAAACACGCAAATTTTATTTGCAAAGAAGCTTTTTTGTCATTAAACTATAAGATCATTAATAATATTAGACATTTTAATGAAAATAATGGTCATAATAATGAGATTCAGGGTTAGCCCATTGTTTCAAAAATTTAAAATTAGATGATGATGGGATAAAAAATATTGGATTAATCTTGAAAAACTCTAAATTAGCTTAGCAATTTGACATTAATGTTCTTGATTTAGTTTCGTAACTGAAAATGGTAAAAGAAAAGAGAAATCATTACTACTACCTCTGGTCCTTAATATAAGATCTTGTTTGACTTTTATTTTGGTTACAAATATAAGACCCCAATCCACTTTGTCTCTCATATTTATTTATTTTTTTCCAAAATAGTCCTTCTAACAATGGTAGTTATAGCCAATACACTTGATTAGCAAGAATATTTTAGGAAAGACAACACCTATTTGGAACAAATAACCAACTTAACTTACTTTCTTAATCTCCTCAAATTAGTCAATTAGCTTTTATAATTAAGACTAGAGGTAGTACAATAGAAATACAAAACTATATTATAACTCACTCATAATGTTAGATTTTTGTTGTTGTTAACATATCATATGTGCATTGTTCATAGAATATTATTGACATGACTTGTTACGATGGCTATTGTCTAAATAATTTTTTTAATAAAAATTGTTTAAATTCAATATGATATTAACTATGTTACAAAATACATTGAACAAATTAAGCATTTTTTTTATTATGTAGAGTGAGTGACCTGTCAAAATTATTTCACATAAACGTTTGACAAATAATTTCTTAACTCACCCAAAAGAATCATAAAAGAATGGATGAATTATATCATATCATGCCCATTGAATAATATAAAGCTCAAAAATCCCAGACTCTACATACAAATATTCTTTGCCATGAAAAATAGTTTCTGAGTCTAAATCACAAGGGTTGCAATATCAACTTCCATGAGTCAATCTTCTTAGCCATAAGACCAAACAAAAGGAGAAAGAAGAGAGAGCTAGCCAATACGACTGAGATCACATGCTTCCTTATTCAACTGCATCCATGCACTCGAAGAACAATTAGAAGGTCAAGAAATAGCAGCTGGTAATAAAGGTATAGGGTCTCAATCATCGTTGTCATAACAGCAAATGCTTGCTGGTGCAACTAATAATAATAATAATAATGCATAAATAATTAAATCATAAATAATTAAATGTTTGTCTTCATGCTACCACCACATCTTGCAGCCAATTAACATAAAGCTGATTAAATTAATCAGCATAATAATAATAATAATAATAATCATATCATAATCATAATAATACAAGGCCACGTTGTTAGCATAACATATTTTATTGGTGCGTTATCACTGTCGCTAAATGAGAGTTAATTGTATATTCGCCTTAGGCAATTAAGCATTTACAGTTGATGATGTTGTTGTCTCTTCTTCTTCTTATTACTCCCTCCGTTCCTTATTATAAGAGACAAATAACTAAATTACGTTGATCAAAAAAACAGTTAAAATTAGTTGAGGACAATTAATGTGTAAAAAGTATAATATTTTTTCCAACAATACCCCTATTAATAAGGAGAGAGAGTATGAGAGAGAACAATTAAATTATTAAAAGAAAGAGAAGTGGGAGGGAGAGAAAGTATGAGTAGGAGACAAAATAAATAGGGGTAAAATAGGAAATCAATACAAAAAACTAGAGACAACTTTTAAGTGTCTCTTATATATGGGAACATGCCATAAGCATCAAATGTCTCTTATAATAAGGAACGGAGGGAGTATTATTTATGCTTTTCTGGCTTCACATGCTTCAATCGTCACAACTCGTCACTCTGGAGGTTACTTATTGTTAATTACTACCTCCGGTCCTAAATATAAGAGTTAGTTGACTAATTTGAGTAGATTAAGAGAATAAGTTAAGTTAGTTATTTATAATAAATAGGTGTTATCTATTCAAAAATATCATTGCTAATCAAGTTTATCGGTTAGAACTATCATTATTAGAAGGAGAGTCTTGAAAAAAATAGATAAATATGAGAGATAAAGTGGATTGGAGTCTTATACTTAGGACCAAAATAAAAGTCTAACAAAGTCTTATATTAAGGATTGGAGGTAGTATTGTGTTGTACTCACCCCATTCCTACATATTACTTATCTTTTGCAATAAATTAGTACCACCTCCGGTTTTAAGTATAAGATGTAATTTGTAATGTATAAACTAGATTTTCTATGTATTAGTTGTTTTAGTATAAGAACAGTACTATGTTATGAGTTCACGTAGTTTCAATGGGCTTTCTTATTTAATATGACAGTCTCGTAAACTTTCTTTTTTCTTTTTTCAAAACGGCAAGCATCAAGCTTGAGAAACTGCTGCCGGGGAACGTCTGCTTTTGAATGAGGTGCCTAATTTAACTATTTCTCTTTTATTTCAACGAAATAGTTAAAAATATCTTGTAAGTACCACTAGGAGGTTGGATCCAGTAAAAGATACTAGTTCTTTTAAGTTTTGAATTCTGATTGAAAGAAATATATATTTAGAATCCTATAATGTCTCGAATCAAATTATTTCAAATGAAAAAAACAGAGTGTCATGGCTGGAATCTTTCCTGGTACTAATTTAAAACTACCGTAAGTGTACTTTTAAATTAATTTTGTATTCAAATTCACACCCACTGCATTGAAAATTACAAGGTTTTAAATCTTTTTTTTTTTGTGTGGATAAGATAAGCTTTAAATCTTTTTAATGGAATGTTTTCAATGATAAGAAATTCAATTTTTTTCAGTGAGTATTATTTTAAATCCAAATGTAATAAATGATCTTTTTTTATTTTTTGCATATGAACTTGGTATCTTTCAAGGAATTACAAATAAGACTATTACAGATTGAGTAATGCCAGGATCCCAAATGGACGGCGATTCTACCGCCTATGCTACGCTACTGTATTCTCAATGGATCTAACCCATAATTTTTAGTTAAACTGAGACAACTCCTACCACTTGGGGGTGTTTGGGTAAAAACAAAATCATAATTTCAGAAGTGCTTTTACAGAATACGAAGCAAATATGTGAAGGAGTTTATCTCGATTTACAGAAAAGTGATTCTGAGTGTTTCCAAACACCCCTTTACTATAACTTTGTGCGAGTCATAAAAACTTTCACCCCGTTAATAGCATATTAGTAATGTGCCAGTAAGTATGTAGTTTCACTTCATATAACTTAAAAAAAAAAAAGAGGTTTAATGAGAAATAATTAATTTTTTATTTCAAATTATAAAAACTAGCATTTTAATTGAATTTTCTTACATATTGACATCGTTGTTTTTTAAGATTTAAAATTAAAATTATGAATTTTTTTGGGGCAACTAGAATTATATAAATTGACGCGTTTGATTTGGAATATGATATAAAAGAAAAAAAAGAAAAATTCCAAAAGTTGCATTATTGATTCTCCGTATTAGCTGTTGAGCTTGGAGCTTCCACTTATCCTCGCTGTCGGTGTTTTGTGAAGTGTGAACTGTGAAGTGACGGCGACAACTGTGAAAGCGCCCATTTCCTTCTGTGTTCATGAAAATGAGAACGTAACAGTCAAATAAAAAAAAAAAATTAACGTTACAAATAATAGCAAGTTAAATTGGAGCTCACTATTTCTCCTACCGAACCTCCAAATCTGCTGCTACTTTCTCTTTCTTTATTCTTCTGCTTTTTCGTGCTCCCTTCTCTTGCACGAAACCGTCAGATGCATCACAGCGCTTTCTCATTTTTCTGCCTCTAAAGGTTTGTTATTGCTCAGTGCTCACTCCTCCTGTGTGTATCTTTGAGCTGCTTGCATTGATTGAAATTAACTGATTCTGTGAGTTTTATGCATGAGTCTTATTGATTCGTGCATTCCTGGCATGAATTCGATAGTGTTTCCATCTTCCATTGACTAGACAGAATGTGTTTCTGACTTTGATTCTTCGGTAATTGATCTATTATCTTTTCTTAAAAACTCGTTGATTTTTACTGCAATTCGTTTTAGGATTCGTTTTTGGGATGATTTAGGTGAATTACATTGTATTTGCTTACCGAGATGCATGCTTATATTCTTCAATGTCGTCACAAGTGAGAGTCTCAATTTAGAGGCTGATTTGTATTGCTTATGCATGATGAAAAGATGAACCATTTCGGGATGGGATGCTTGTGTAATGGTGCAGTAATTTATCTCTTCCTTTCGGTTTTCTTCTCCTTGGCTTGGTCGATCGTCGGCATTTGGATGATTCGAAGTGTTTCCGTTAGCTCCATGTCCTTTTTAATCCTGGAAGTATTTCCACAGGATTGGGCTGTTGCATTGGAAATTTTTGTTCACTTATTTGCGATTCCTAGCTGGCTTTGATCTTTAGTCCCGCTTCGTTGAAGTTGCTTCTAACTCATGCTTGTTATTATTCAGCGGGAGGCTTTGATGTTCTGTCTGTCTCTCCAGTCTAGATCTGGAGAGGAGCAGCGTGCTGGATCGATTTACTTGGGGTGTGTTGAACTGAACTGAATATGGCGGCTACTCTTCCTTGGAGGTTTGGTTCCAACAATGGCGACAGCCTTGCTGCTAATGATATGGTACTTTACAAATCGATCTTAATTTTTCATGCATGTGTTAGTATTCCAGCATGAAAAATAACCCTGTGCAATCATGAAACTCAATTAGGTAGAGTGATCGAGATCTGTATTAGCATGCAGTATTCCGGAAATCATTTTCACTTGGCGTTTCTTAAATCATGAAAAGTGATGTAAAATTCAAGTTGCTTAGCCGAGCTTTATATGCTCTCTTCTTGCACTGTTAGGTTCTAGAATGTTTCATTTGGCACCACAGTGCAATTTTCTGCTATCTGTTAAGAACACGTTTGACTATGTTCACATTTGAGGGTCAAGACATGGTCAAGTTAAGGAGTATTCAAACTCAGTTGGCAGATGTTATATCAACTGCTCAGTGCATCTTTCATGCTCTATGCTCTGTGGTCCGTGCTCCGTGCTGCTGTAATAGATATGCTCATCATGATATTAAAAGTCTGAAGCAGCCAAAGCTACTGAGTTATGATTTTTTATCTTCATTGGTTAGTTAAATTGTGTGATAGTTGTCCAGAGTCCACTTCTTTGATGACCCAGTATATTATATTGGTACCATTGGGTGGACTGAAATTAAAGCAGACTCTTTCTTTTAGTAATTTGGATTTTACATTTTCTTGAGGAGGAATATAATCAAGTTGTGATGTATTATGATTGAAATTCAATTTTTCATTTTTCCTTTTTCCTTTTCAATATAACTTAGCTTTCCCGAGCTTCTTGCTTTTTAAAGGCAGGTAGGTATAAAGCAACCACTGGGCATGCCATTTATCATTCTTCAGTCCTCACCGTTGATATGTTGATTGCAGGAAAGAAACGGTGAGGGGAACATTCCAGATTCAGAGCCCCCAACTCCGCATTCCGTTTTGAAGATGGGATTGAGGTCAGTTAAATCATAATATTCCCTGGAAACTTTGCAATAGATTCAGGTCTTTTTTTTTTTCCGGGCAATAGAGTAATTGTTGACAAATATTTTCTTTTCTGGTTCAAAATATAAGAATACAAAGGAGATGTATTTTCATAAAAAATCTCGTGTCATGTGATATCTAAAGGAGGGGCTTCTTTGAGAATTTGGTACATTTGTTATCTGAGTTAAGAATTTCTTTCCCCTGAATTAATTCTCTAAATTTAATGGCATTGGAAATTTAAAATTTGAGTATAGAATCTCATACTTCAGCTATCCAGCTTAAGTTTCTTACATCCTTCACTGTCTGCAGAGATCGGAGCAGCAGCATGGAGGATCCAGATGGGACATTAGCAAGTGTTGCCCAATGTATAGAGCAGCTGCGACAGAACTCATTCTCTGCACAAGAGAAGGAGTACTCCTTGAGGCAGTTATTGGAGCTTATTGACATGCGTGAAAATGCTTTCAGTGCTGTTGGATCTCATTCTCAGGCAGTACCCGTGCTTGTTTCTCTTCTCCGATCTGGTTCAGTGAGTGTGAAGATTCAGGCAGCAACTGTTTTGGGCTCCCTCTGTAAAGAAAATGAGCTGAGAGTGAAAGTTTTGCTTGGAGGATGCATTCCCCCATTGCTTGGGCTACTTAAATCCAGTTCAGCTGAAGGTCAAGTTGCTGCTGCAAAGACTATTTATGCCGTCTCTCAAGGCGGCTCAAAAGACCATGTCGGATCAAAAATTTTTTCAACTGAAGGAGTAGTACCTGTGCTGTGGGAGCAGCTTCAGAAGGGGCTGAAGACTGGAAATGTAGTTGATGGTTTATTGACTGGAGCCTTGAAAAATCTGTCCGGTAATACTGAGGGATTCTGGAATGCAACAATACAAGCTGGAGGAGTGGACATACTAATGAAGTTATTGACTACGGGGCATCCTAGCACTTTAGCAAATGTGTGCTTCTTACTTGCCAGTATGATGATGGAGGATGCATCTGTTTGCTCAAAAGTGTTGACTTCAGAGGCGACAAAGCAACTCCTGAAATTATTAGGCCCTGGTAATGATGCCGCTATCAGAGCTGAAGCAGCTGGTGCTCTGAAATCTTTGTCTTCTCAGTGCAAAGAAGCAAGGCGTGAGATAGCTAATTCAAATGGAATTCCTGCTTTGATCAATGCTACCATAGCTCCTTCAAAAGAGTTCATGCAGGGTGAGCATGCTCAAGCACTGCAGGAAAATGCTATGTGCGCTCTAGCTAACATCTCTGGTGGTTTGTCTTATGTCATCTCCAGCCTTGGTCAAAGCCTTGAATCATGCACCTCGGCTACTCAAATTGCTGATACATTGGGGGCTTTAGCTTCAGCTCTTATGATATATGATAGCACGGCCGAAGCTACAAGAACATCAGATCCTTTGGTAGTTGAGCAAACATTACTTAAGCAATTCAAACCTCAATCACCTTTTCTTGTGAAGGAGCGAACAATTGAAGCCCTGGCTAGTTTGTATGGAAATCCCGTACTTTCAGTTAAGCTTGCAAATTCAGATGCAAAACATTTGCTAGTCGGATTAATAACTATGGCTGTTAATGAAGCGCAAGATGACCTCATAAGAGCCCTCCTTACGTTGTGCAACAATGAAGGCAGTCTTTGGCATGCCCTTCAGGGCCGTGAAGGAGTTCAGCTGTTGATATCTCTTCTAGGGCTTTCATCTGAACAGCAGCAAGAGTGTGCAGTTGCTCTGCTATGCCTTCTATCTAATGAAAATGATGAAAGTAAATGGGCCATAACTGCTGCTGGTGGTATACCTCCATTAGTTCAAATTTTGGAGACAGGATCCACAAAAGCGAAAGAAGACTCGGCAAAAATCCTTACAAACCTGTGCAACCACAGTGAAGATATACGTGCTTGTGTGGAGAGTGCTAATGCTGTTCCTGCGTTGTTGTGGCTATTGAAAAATGGTAGCCCTAATGGGAAGGAAATAGCAGCGAAAACCCTGAATCACTTAATTCACAAATCTGATACTACAACAATCAGTCAACTTACAGCATTATTGACAAGTGATCTACCTGAATCTAAGGTGTATGTTTTGGATGCTTTGAGAAGTATGCTGTCAGTTGCCCCTCTTAATGACATTCAACGAGAAGGTAGTGCTGCAAGTGATGCAATTGATACAATGATAAAATTATTGAGCTCCACCAAAGAAGAAACTCAGGCTAAGTCTGCATCAGCTCTAGCAGGCATCTTTGAAATGAGGAAAGATGTGCGTGAAAGCAGCATTGCTGTAAAATCTCTTTTATCAGCCATGAAGTTGCTTAATGCTGAATCTGAAAGTATCCTAATAGAGTCATCAAGGTGCCTTGCAGCAATATATCTTTCCATCAAAGAGAACAGGGATGTAGCTGCTATTGCTAAAGATACATTACTCTCCTTAGTCACATTAGCAAATTCCTCTGATTTGGATGTTGCAGAGTTGGCGACATGGGCAGTGGCTAATCTTATTTTGGATAATGAGATTTTAGAGAAAGCTGTTGCTGAAGATGTTATCCTCCCGGCTACCAGGATATTACGTGAAGGCACAATTTCTGGAAAAACCCATGCTGCAGCAGCAATTGCTCGGCTCATACACTCTCGTCAAGTTGATTGTTCCATAACTGAATGTGTGAATCATGCTGGGACAGTTCTTGCTTTGGTTTCCTTCCTGGATTCTGCTATTAATGGATCAGTTTCCACATCTGAGGCTATAGAAGCACTTGCTGTTCTGTCCAGGTTGGAACAGAAGAGTGCACATGTTAAACCAGCATGGGCTGTATTGGCTGAATTCCCTGAAAGCATAAACCCAATAGTGCTGTCTATTGCTGATTCAACACCAGTGTTTCAGGATAAAGCTATTGAGATATTATCCCTGTTATGCAGGGATCAACCTGTTGTTCTTGGAAACGATGTTGTGGCTGCCTCTGGATGCTTGTGTTCATTGGCTAAAAGGGTGATTGGATCAAAAATGTGAAGGTCAAAATTGGAGGATCTGCCCTTCTTATTTGTGCTGCCAAAGTAAATCAGCACAGACTGGTGGAGGAACTCAACCAATCAGACTTGTGCGTTGGTCTTGTTCAATCTCTAGTTAATATGCTTTCTTCAGTTCTGCCCTTGTCAAACCAGGGTGAAGAAAACAAGGAATCCATTGGCATTATGATACATAGAAAAGAAGATGGCAATGGTGGTAAAACCAACACGGCCACTGCCATTGTATCTGATGCCAACTTAGCTGTATGGTTATTATCTATTCTTGCTTGTCATGATGAAAAATGTAAAATTGCATTAATGGAGGCTGGAGCAATTGATATTCTCACTGAGAAAATCTCGGACTGTTACTCACAATATACCCAGGTATTGAAGCACCCTACATCAACTTATTTTTTAGTCAATCAGAAAGGAACATGATATGCATTGGGTTCTGGTTGGTGTCGACATTTGCATATTTGATTTAAAAGGATTCTTTGTTCTTAAACATTGTTTCAAGTAGTTTCGCATCTCTTGAGCATGTGCAAATGTTATTGTTAGATGGATAAAAAATGATGTGGGACTATTGGTTCACATTTATATATTAACCTTTGTTCTTTTTGGTGTTCTTGCAGATTGATTATAAAGAAGATAGTAGCATGTGGATTTGTGCATTGTTGTTGGCTGTATTATTTCAAGATAGAGATATCATCAGAGCACATGCTACCATGAAATCTGTTCCAGCTGTTGCCAGTTTATTGAAGTCGGAGGAATTAGCTAACAGATATTTTGCAGCACAATCAATAGCTAGCCTAGTCTGTAATGGAAGTCGAGGGACACTACTCTCTGTTGCAAACTCGGGGGCTGCAAGTGGGTTAATCTCCTTACTTGGCTGTGCCGACACTGATATACAAGACCTTCTGGACTTGTCAGAGGAGTTCTCCCTGGTTCGTCATCCTGATCAAGTTGCTCTTGAGAGGTTGTTCAGAGTTGATGACATTAGGGCCGGTGCCACTTCGCGGAAGGCAATACCCGCCCTTGTTGATCTGCTCAAACCAATTCCAGATCGCCCGGGAGCACCTTTTTTAGCTCTTGGACTTCTAACCCAGCTCGCCAGAGATTGCCCGTCTAATAAGATTGTGATGGTGGAATCTGGGGCCTTGGAGGCGCTTACAAAGTATCTTTCACTGGGTCCCCAGGATGCCACTGAAGAAGCTGCTACTGATCTTTTGGGAATTCTGTTTGACAGTGCTGAGATACGCAGACACGAGGCAGCATTTGGTGCTGTTACCCAACTTGTAGCTGTGTTACGTTTAGGAGGAAGAGGTGCAAGGTACAGTGCTTCCAGAGCCTTGGAGAATTTGTTCTCTGCTGATCAGATTAGGAATGCAGAGACTGCTCGACAAGCTGTTCAACCCTTGGTGGAGATTCTTAACACTGGTTTAGAGAAGGAGCAGCATGCTGCAATTGCTACATTGGTTAGGCTCCTAAGTGAAAATCCATCGAGAGCGCTAGCTGTTGCTGATGTTGAAATGAATGCAGTGGATGTGCTTTGCAGGATCCTTTCATCAAATTGTTCGTTGGACCTCAAAGGGGATGCTGCTGAACTATGTTGTGTTCTGTTTGGAAATACTCGGATCAGGTCCTCAGTGGCTGCTGCACGCTGTGTTGAACCTCTGGTTTCTCTCCTCGTAAGCGAGTTTAGCCCTGCCCAGCATTCAGTTGTCCGTGCACTGGATAGGCTCGTTGATGACGAGCAATTGGCTGAACTGGTTGCTGCTCACGGTGCAATTATTCCTCTTGTTGGTCTTCTCTATGGGAGGAATTATTTGCTCCATGAGGCCATTTCTAGAGCTCTGGTTAAGCTAGGGAAAGACAGACCTGCTTGTAAAATGGAAATGGTCAAAGCTGGAGTTATTGAAAGCGTACTTGACATTCTTCATGAAGCACCTGATTATCTGTGTGCAGCATTTGCTGAATTGCTGCGTATACTGACCAACAATGCTAGCATAGCTAAAGGGCAGTCGGCTTCTAAAGTGGTCGAGCCCCTATTTTTGTTGCTGACGAGACAAGAATTTGGACCTGATGGACAGCACAGTGCATTGCAGGTTTTGGTGAATATCTTGGAACATCCACAATGTCGTGCTGACTATACACTGACATCCCACCAAGCTATTGAACCACTTATCCCCCTGCTCGATTCTCCAATACCAGCAGTGCAACAGTTGGCTGCTGAGCTTCTCTCACATCTGCTTTTGGAAGAACAGCTTCAGAAGGATCCAGCTACACAGCAGGTAATTGGTCCTCTTATTCGAGTTCTTGGTTCTGGTATCCACATATTGCAGCAGAGGGCTGTGAAGGCCCTTGTCAGTATTGCACTGATATGGCCAAATGAAATTGCAAGAGAAGGCGGTGTTGTTGAACTTTCGAAAGTGATACTGCATGCTGATCTTTCACTTCCCCATGCTTTATGGGAGTCTGCTGCTTCTGTTTTGTCAAGCATTCTGCAATTCAGTTCTGAATTCTACCTGGAAGTGCCTATTGCCGTGTTGGTAAGGTTGCTCCGTGCTGGCTCAGAGAGCACTGTTATTGGCGCATTAAATGCTCTTCTAGTGTTAGAAAGCGATGATGGAACTAGTGCAGAAGCAATGGCTGAAAGTGGTGCCATAGAGGCTCTCTTAGAGCTTCTAAGATCTCATCAGTGCGAGGAAACTGCTGCTAGACTAGTGGAAGTATTGTTAAACAACGTCAAGATTAGAGAAACAAAAGCTACCAGATCAGCCATCGTACCGTTATCACAGTACCTCTTGGATCCACAAACCCAAGGACAGCAGGCAAGGTTACTGGCAACTCTGGCTCTTGGTGATCTATTTCAGAATGAGAGTCTTGCTCGAACAAGTGATGCAGTTTCAGCATGCCGTGCTTTGGTGAATGTGCTTGAAGATCAACCAACAGAAGAAATGAAAGTTGTAGCTTTATGCGCTCTTCAGAACCTTGTAGTGCATAGTCGATCAAATAAAAGAGCAGTTGCTGAGGCTGGTGGTGTACAGGTTGTACTGGATCTGATAGGTTCAAGTGATCCTGAAACTTCTGTTCAGGCTGCAATGTTCATTAAACTTCTCTTCTCCAATCATACTGTTCAAGAGTATGCTTCAAGTGAAACGGTCAGAGCAATAACTGGTGAGTTTTTCTTTGCTTGTTGTGCAGGACACTGCTTGGCTAACTGATCTTCACAGGTCATTTTTATTCTTAACATCTGAGGAATTGCATATTATCATTTTTCTGGCATTAAAAAAGGACTTACTGTTTACTTTTGGTTTGGCATCTTTTGGCATGGTCTTTGTTCTTGCCTTAGTTAATTGAGCAGATATCATCATAATTAGTTCTTGTATTACTCTTATAACGCAGGGAGATAACTTGATTTTCAACTAAATTTTCAATAAAATGGGATATAGTCTATCAAAGAACATAACCGTTGGAGAAGCTGATGAATCATTATAAAAAATAGCAGAGCAAATCTTTCATTGTTACTGACTGCCTCACTGGTGATTGAACAGGTCCCCCCTCCATTTTTTTTTTTTTTGAAATTTATGAAATAAACACATATTACAGAAGTCGTGGTTTGTGTGAATCAATTATTGTTGCCTTGGGACAGCTTGATTCTTCTCTTGCAGTATGTATTTTTGTTGCATAGATGGATCACATCGCTGTGATTATATTAATTATTGTTATGTTACATATCTATCCAATTGTATTCTAATCTAATATATGCTAAATTTTGTGGGAGGCCATTTAAGTCGGTTACTATTCATAAGGTCACACGTTAGCTTCATTTTGGGCACCATGCCCCTTTTTTATTTATTTGAAATCTGAAATTTCTCTCTCCTCTTTCTTATTTTCATATAAACCCCTCTTTTTTAATTTGATTGTGTCTATTTTTATATCTTGGGCACTTAAAAGCCAAATATATATAAAGTATCGTTTTTAGTCTGACCCCGATGCTCAGTAATAGTGTAATCAGTTCAAGACCTTAAACTGCTTTGTCATGCATACAGGCACACCCTCGTGTGTGCGCGTGCAGGTGCACCCGCATGTGCATGCGAAATTGGTTGTTGATGTTTTTTATGGTGATGCAGCTGCTATTGAAAAGGATTTATGGGCTACTGGAAGCGTGAATGATGAGTATTTGAGAGCCTTGAATGCTCTTTTTAGCAACTTCCCCCGTCTGAGAGCTACTGAACCGGCAACCCTTAGCATTCCCCATCTGGTTACATCATTAAAGACGGGCTCAGAGGCCACTCAAGAAGCTGCCTTGGATGCACTTTTTCTCCTCAGACAAGCTTGGTCAGCATGCCCAGCAGAAGTCTCAAGATCTCAGTCAATAGCAGCTGCAGATGCTATTCCTTTACTACAGTACTTAATCCAGTCTGGTCCTCCTCGGTTTCAAGAGAAGGCTGAATTCTTATTGCAGTGTTTGCCTGGCACATTAGTTGTTATCATAAAGCGTGGTAACAACATGAAGCAGTCAGTGGGAAACCCAAGTGTTTACTGTAAGCTTACACTTGGCAACACTCCTCCAAGGCAAACCACGGTAAAATGTTTTATGACTTCATGCTAAGTAAACTGCAATCTTGTGATTTTTCCCCATTTTCCTTTTTTGTGTTCCATCTCCGCCCCCACCCACCGTCATCCTCTCCGCCCCCCCGCCCAAAAAGAAGAAGAAGAAGAAAAAGAAAAAAAAAGCAAAAAGAGAGAAAGAAGGAGGGATTTTTTTTTTTTGAGGGAGGGGTTTATCCATGAGAGAAGAGGTTAAATGGTGACCTTGTTGTGTCTCTGTGTGCTAGGACCTGGCCATATGGGTTTCACTGGGCTAGATTCAGACCCTTGTAGATGATCAGTTTGTTGTGCAAAAATTTATTCTGCGAATGTTGCGTGTTGAATTTGTTTGTGGAACTATTATTCTTGGTGCATTAAAACTATTATTTTCCTGCTTATAATGGAACTCCTGTACTCAATTTGATCAGGTGGTCTCAACTGGCCCCAATCCGGAGTGGGATGAGAGCTTTTCATGGTCCTTTGAGAGCCCTCCAAAAGGCCAGAAGCTTCACATTTCTTGCAAAAACAAGAGCAAAGTAGGAAAGGTAAGTTGGGAAAATCACAGATTACAGGATAAAAAAGGTGTATTAGTCTTCTTAGGTTTTCTTGTTTCTTCCTTCTCCACTGTTATTTGACATTTTTGTTGTAATCCGATGACAGAGTTCATTTGGGAAGGTGACAATCCAAATTGATCGTGTGGTAATGCTTGGATCTGTTGCCGGAGAATACACCCTCCTGCCGCAAAGTAAAAGTGGTCCTCCAAGGAATTTAGAGATAGAATTCCAGTGGTCTAACAAGTGATAGCCCATTATTGAGTTCATTTTCAAGCTTCAGAAATATCCCATTATAGAAAATTGCTTGGTGCGAAATTTTTGATCTGTTATTTATCATGTTGATGTATATAGCAGCAACTGTTTTATTTTTGGTCTATAGTTCCACGTCTTAGCAGATTCTTGTGCTGGTATTCTTTTGTAATTTGATCCTTAAAATTCCTAGCATATACACTGGGGACGCAAAGATCAACCCTATTTCAAGTTGTATAATTCTGGTGTGTCGTCAAAATAAAGGAAAGATAATCGGCTTGTTACTTGTTTTTGTTTTGGAGTAGACTTCTTCCCTTTTTCTTCCTCTATCACGAGGCTACTGTACGGTGGCGGAGTTTGTCACATGGTGGTGTTTATAGCGGGAAAATCATAGAGCCGACTTTTTTTTGTTTTGTTGCCATCAATCATAGAGCCAATTTGTTTTATCATTATTTTTGGAAAGAAAATTCATATAAGACAAAAGTAGTTTGTTAGTATCTCTTTAAGCCTTGTTTAAGGGTCCGTTTGGATCAGTGATTGGAAAAGTAGCTTATTGAAAAAGTAGCTTATAGAGAAGTGAAATTGGATAAAAGCTAAATTGGATAAGCTGAATTGTGTTTGGATTAGAGTTCAGAAAAGCTAGATTGCAAAAGTGAGATTAGTAAAAGGTTGTTTGGATTATGATTGAGTAAAAGTAAGTTTTGTTGTAAAATGACCAAAATAGATATGAGTTTTAATAAATAATGAAACATGATTAAAAAAATAATTTCACCTAATACAATGAAATTAAAATAATTTAATATGAAGAAGTCATAAAAAATATTTTAAATATAAAGTGAAACATGAAAAAATAAAAGTATATTTTTAGGAGCATATTTAAAAATAAAAATATATTTCTAACTTATTCATTACTTTCAACTAATTTTAACTGATTTTTTATTATCTACAAATTAGTTATTTGAGGCTTATAATAAGAACCAAAAGAGATAATAAATTTCTTAACTTTTTCTCTCTCCATATTTCAAAAGTCATAAGCCATAAGCTATAAGTCATAAGCTGTTAATTTTAGCTTATAGCTTATTGTAGCTTTTCAGACAAAAGCCCGATTGCAGAAAAGCTGATCCAAACAAACCCAATTGTGTCAATCGAGCTTATAGAGCTTATAAACTACTTATAAGCTCAAAATAAGTGATGCCAAACAAGCACTAAGCATCATGTATCTGATTATGTGTAGATTACTTCCACCAGGGATGACAAGAAGAAAAGGTGGAATATATGCATTATAATATGAAAATAATCGTTTGATTTAATACTGTATTATATATCTCATTATACTCTCTCTAGTCCTTATTACAAATTATTATTATTTATGTAAATAACTTTTCACTAATTCTTTGAAATTTGTTATAAGGGTAGATTTGAAAAATTTTATACTTTTTAGCACATTTAATTATATAACTATCATTTTTTTAGTATGTGTGAATAAGCTTGTTGACTCCTTATACTAGGAACAAGAGGGGGTATTAAAATGTAAAAAGAAAAAAAAGAATTATAATAAGGTCTTAAAAAATAATTATTAAAAAGTCTCAATACAACTTAAATAGTTTGACAAGTTTCAGAGTAAAAATGAAAGTTTTTTAAATTTTTTTGTAATTATTTTTATTCTTCAGAGTTTCATTGTAGTTTTTCTGAATAAAAAACAATATTTATTCCTAAAAAAAAGTAAAAAATGATATATTTATGTTAGCTTATAAATGAATAAATCGGGCCCCACACGTCAATTAATTAACCCCACCACCAATGGAAACCCGTTGTTTTGTCTGACACGTAAAGATAAGAGTGGGGGCCACGCGCGTGGCTTCTCCTCGCGGCATAGTCCCAATCACAATCATTAACCTTTCAAATTCATAAATGCTAACAATAACAACAACAATAATAATAATAAAATTTCCTCCCCGAAATTACTTTCGCTTTACTTTTCATTTACTAAATAATTAATTAATTCCATTTTTAGATTTTCTTTTTAAATCACAATCTGTTCACAGTGAACCCCATTCTGTCCTAGCGTCTACTAGTACTCCCCCCTGATAATGATAATGATACCATTACCAAACCAACACCGAAAGCTTTACTTATAATGTGTCTCTTCCCTACCCTGTTCCTCCTTCTTCCCCCGTAAATCTTCCGACCAATATTCCATTGCTCTCTCTAAGCTCTACCTCGTGACTTCGATTCAGTAGTGTATCTCAGGAAGACTTGGAAGGCCGATCGAGGCATCGGAGTTGTCTCAGATCGAGGCCTGCGAGGCTCTTCCTGATCCCTCCCCATGGCCCCTCAGTGGCTGTTGGTCTGGGTAATGGCGTCCTTTCTCCATGGGAATGCAATGCCGATCACATTTTCTGCCAGGCTGATTCATCGTTTCTCTGAAGAAATGAAGGCGCTCCAGGTTTCGAGTGTTGGCGGTCGTAATGTGGCCGGTGGCTGGCCGGAGAAGAGGAGTATGGAATATTATGAGATGCTTGTTACCGGCGACTTTCTCAGGCACAAGATGAAGCTTCGAGCACCGCATCAGTTACTTTTCCCCTCTCATGGCAGCAAAACGATGTCGCTTGGAAACGACTTTGGCTGGTGAGCTTCTTGTTTTTCTCTGGTATAAAGTGTTGTATTCGTGTCTTTCTCCTCTTAATTAAAAAAAAAAATCGAAATTGTTTGTTGATGTCCAATCGTTGACAGAACTAATGAACTAAGCTTTCAGTTAGTATATTCAGAAAGAAAACTGAAAATGTTTTCTGTTTGCGAAAAACGACAGAAGATTTGACTCTCAGATCAAAACTGAGAAATACAAGGGAAGTATATCTAACTCTTTTAATCATGGAAATAATTCTCTTGTCCCCAAAAAAATGGAAATTATTCGGTCTTTTTTGTGGCCGAGTGGAAATTCTTCGGTTTGAGTAGATCGTTTTGTTCCTGTTATCTTTTTTAAAATAAAAAATTTCGCCCAAAAGTTTACCTCCGTGTTCATGAATACTTCAAGTGGAAAATATTAATTTTTCAACAAAAGTTGCTGAATAGTAGTGTTTATTTCTTTAGGAGCCGGAACCTGTTAGGTATGGCACTGTCTTTTGTATTGACGAAGATTTAGACAGAAGCATTCAAGATTTTTTATGAGAGAAAAAGTACAATAAACTCTTTTTTTTCTTTTTTTAATGAATGTCTCAGATATTATCTAAAGACAATTTTTTTTCCTGTAGTCATACTATCGCTATGCACTGAGGAAAGATATCTAACAGAGAGTTAATAATCTAGGAAGCTGAATAAATGTAAATCTTGTAATATTTTTATTGATTCTTTTTGTCTCCACATGTTTCATCTTTGTCTAAAGCCACCTTCTATTTGCTCATTGCTTATTTAATGTACCTATTCTTTTTAGAAAAATGATTTGGCATATAGCATAATTTTCTTTTGTTTGCAAGGTTCTCAAGTTTCCTTGTGCCATTTCTTAGGTTACATTACACATGGATTGATATAGGGACGCCAAGTACTTCATTCCTTGTAGCTCTGGATGCTGGGAGTGATCTACTTTGGGTTCCATGTGATTGCATACAGTGTGCTCCTCTATCTGCAAGTAACTATGCCAATCTGGTAGGCAAATCATTTCATGTTTTAATCCTCCACTCTTTGACTAGAAGAAATCATCTTAATGTATCATCATTGTTTTCTTTCTTTCCTTTTGCATGGGAATTTTTGGTCCCTTTAATTGTTCTTGAGGTGCTCTTGTTTGAGATTGTGATGCCGATTTTTATTTTGTGTGGGTGGATGTCTTTCTTTGTTTTCCTCAAAATCCCCTGAAAATTTTCATTGCTCCATTATTTCAGTATGACTGCTACACATCTTTCCCCAGTGATATTCAAACCAAATGTTTCAACTGCCAAGTGATTATTTACCGATTTAATGGCCTGATTCAATCAGTTGGTCTAAAGTAAATATTTGAGAAATCTCTGATTGCAAAGAACTACAAACAAGACAATGCATAGTATTCACTTTCTTATTTCTGATAGCATAGAACTTTTTACCACAACTCTGTAAGTTAGGAAAACTGAACACTGAAGTCCCACAAGAATTCTGTATCATATAAATTTGAAGCTCATACATGAGACTCAAGCGCAGCTAGTTGAATGTTTTATCTTGTGATACTGGTGTAAGATTCCAGCCTTTGAAAAAATGTCTCTCTAGCGGTTTGATAGTCTACTGTGCAACAAAGTTGCATGCCTTGATCGAGCCAGTCTTCATGTTGAATCCATAGTAACCTGGGACTGGGAGAATGTTTCCTTAATCTCTGCATATTTTTCAATGGAATTGTGAAGTCAAAGCTAAGTCTTGGTAACAGGTTTAGCACTTATTTCCAATAATTGATTGGCAGGTGCTCCCTCATATATGGGGCATGTATTATGCAGGATAAAGACCTGAATGAGTATAGTCCATCTCGATCAACATCTAGCAAGAATCTATCTTGCAGCCATCAGTTATGTGAGATGGGTTCTGACTGTAAAAGTTCCAGGCAGCTGTGTCCTTACACTGTCAATTACGTCTCAGAGAATACATCAAGTTCCGGATTGTTGGTAGAGGACATATTGCATCTTGCGTCAAGTGGTGATGGTGAATCCAACTCAACAGTTCAGGCTTCTGTCATTATAGGGTGTGGCTGACGGATCTATTGCCTCTCACTAGAATGCTTTCTTGATGAATTATTCTTATTATTATTGTCTCTCAGTAGAGTGCTTTCTTGATGAATTATTCTTATAATTATAGAGGGATACGGAACTTGTTTTTTACTCAACATCTATATTAATGCAGGTGTGGTATGAAGCAAAGTGGTGGTTATTTAGATGGGGTTGCTCCAGATGGTCTTATGGGTTTGGGAACAGGGGAAATTTCAGTTCCAAGCTTGCTTGCCAAATCAGGATTAATCCATAATTCTTTCTCAATGTGCTTTGACGATGATGATTCTGGTAGAATATTCTTTGGAGACCAGGGATCAGCCATCCAACAGTCTACTCCGTTCTTGCCATTGGACGGAATATAGTATGGAACTCTTTACTGTAACTGAATTTACAATCATTCACAACATTCAAACTATTTACAAAATACCATCTTGTTATTTGTTATTGATTACTTGTCCCAGTCCAACATATGTCATTGGAGTGGAGGCATGTTGTGTCAAGGATTCATATCTTAAGATGACAAGCTTCAAAGCACAGGTTGACAGCGGAACATCATTTACATTTCTTCCGGGCCATGTGTATGATGCAATTACTGAGGAGGTAACTATATTTTGTGAACTTTCCATGACGGTAAATTTCTTGTCAGCCATTTGATATGATTTCCTTTATGGCAGTTTGACCACCAAGTGAATGCTTCGAGATCTACCTTTGAAGGATCCCCTTGGGACTATTGCTATGCTTCTAGGTAAATTTGATTACTAGTTTTGTTTTTCTTTCTCCCCCCTCTTATCTGTCTAGCATGTGATATATCCTTGTACACTACCGTTTTAATGCCTTCATGATTGTGTCTTTTTTTTTTTTTTGGTACAGTTCACCTGAGTTGCCCAAGGTTCCCTCCCTCACATTTACGTTCCAACAGAATAGCAGCTTTGTGATCCATAATCCCGTATTTGTATTTTATGACGATCAGGTTGGTAGGAACTAAATTTCCATCACTTGATCCTTTTTCTGGCATAGAGTTTTTGCCAGAAAAATAACTGATATTCTGGTTCTGGCCAGTTTAATTTGTTCTCACCCATCAGTTTGTGTTTTTAGGCCCTCACTAACTTAGGCTCTTATAATCATATGGCCACATAGTATTTAATCTGGCTAGTCTTTTTCCTTCACTTTGCAGTTATTGTCACTCCTCCATTTAGACTTGACTTCTAAAATTATTCGCATACATGATAGATTTGGCGATATGTTGATGTGTGTGTCTATGTCAATGCCTATGCTTCCTAGAGCAGGAGTACGTAATTTCTAGCAGAACTGAGCTTGAGCAATTTTAGCTGTCTTTTCTACAAAGCACAAATTTCTTTCTAAATACATTGGTGCTGCATAAGTGCAACCAACTAGGTAAATTTCAATGTTTTCGGCAATAGTGATTAATAAGAAGGGAAATGTAAGAAATGATGAACATTTCTCCTATATCTTTTTATTCTTTTTCATTTTTTGCTTAGTATAATAATACGTCTCCTATAATTGGTGTAACTGAATACAAAGACTGGCCCTTTTGGTGCAGGGAGTTATTGGATTTTGTTTAGCCATACAGCCAACGGATGGAGATATGGGAACAATTGGACGTAAGACTGGATATTTTCTTCAGCAGTCTGCTATTTCCCTCTGCTTGCCTTGACTCTGAAAATCCATCTTTGATCTTTAAACTAATGATCATTTTGCAGAGAACTTCATGACAGGCTACAGGCTGGTATTTGATAGGGAAAACATGAAGCTGTCCTGGTCGCAGTCAAGTTGTGAGTTTATCATGCTTTTCTGTGAATTTTATACACTACCACATATGAGCATACTCGCATGTTGTGTGCATAAAAAACCTAACCACCATAAATAGGCAATGAAGCTATGAATCACTGATTTCCTTCTACATGCATTTTGCAGGTGAGGATCTTGCTGGTAAGAACATGCCCCCGTCTCCAAATAAGACACCACCAAAACCCTTGCCGACAAATGAGCAGCAGAGAACCAATGGGCACGCAGTCGCTCCAGCTGTTGCTGGAAGAGCTCCCCACAAACCATCAACTGCTTCATCTTTGATGATGTCATGCCAACGACAACATTGGCACATTTGCTTGTTTCTTCTTCTTCAACTTGTAGTGGCCTCTTCAAGGCTTTAAAGTTATCCTGTTACGGCCGCATGCATTTTATATTGTCTAGGTAGTGTTACATGTATATCCATTTTGTCCCCACTTTTTGGCCCCTAGTTCTGTAAGTATCTTAGATGTTTTTATCATCTGATGCTGCTATTTTTACCCTACCAGGCATTAGATTGATCGCAGCTAGCGAAGGATCATATTTTTTAATTTCCTCCCTTGATGAGGATGAGGCTGTATAATTTTATTTGTTTGGTTTGATCCTTCTTCTGTCTTCTTGAGACCTTATTGATCCAGGAACTCCATTGTGTGGCTTGTGCACATTGCGTAACAGCGCCCTCTGCGCCCCAAAAGTAACGTATGACGGTTTAAAGTTAAAGTGAATTTGTTGGCGATTTCTGTACTTTGTAAATGATAAACGAAGCTGTCATTTTTTTTCCAAATTTTATTTGAAATTTAAATGTCGGTCATGTATTTCGTACATAAAATCTGGGGTGATTGCGATTTATAAAGGTTTAAGCTCCAATATTGTTTAGAGAGAGCTTATGGTGAAAGTTTGTTTCATCAAGTGTTGAAAAAAGTAGTAGTAAAATTGTCCTAACTGTTAAAAAACTAATGACTATTAAAAAACTTTCGGATATGAAAACTTATAGCCTAACCCATTAATATATGATATAATTTCACAAGAAATTGATATCGCGCATATAGAAGATGGATTCAGATGAGACAATGTGATGAAACAAGATGCAAGCTTTAACCGAATACTGATTCAGACAGGCAAGTGTTTCAAATGCTCCTGAGTGAATTGCACGACTTGATGTAACAACTGACAACGTAGATGCGTTTCATGACGAAAACATCAAATATAGCGGACATCATAAAATCTTAATTGAGTAGAACTGGTCGTAGGAAAGGCCAATGGCATGAGGGCTTATAGTGAAATAAAAGATTGCGTCACATGATATTGTCTCACCTAATCCTCTTCATATGGGCGACAGCTGAAGCTGACTTTTCTGTTTTTTTTTTTTTTTTTTTTCCATTTTCACTTTAGAGCAAAAGACTCCTTAATAAAGCTACTTCACAAAATAAAATCATTTTTTTGAGACACGACTTGAATGTGTTGATCAATGCCATAACCCGAAGGCAAGAACACGTTGTGGGGCGTGAGTGCTGAATCTTTTTGCAAGCTTTTTAAGTAACTTTTCACTCCAAATCGAATTTGGGTTTGGTGTGGGGAAGAAAGAAAAAACAAGGTAAACAAACAAAGGGCTAACAAAAAATTTTGGGTTTAGTGGATGGAATTAGTGTCTTGACATGGTGAATTAAGGTTTGGATTTCTGCTGGGAGAAGCATCCATATTTAGTACCTGATAGTACCTCAAATAGAACTGCCTCTAATAGAAGGATACATATGCGTAGTTAAAAAGGGAAAAAAGAACAAAGGGCTTGTTTGAAATGATGATAGAATCCTTCCAAAGTAGTTTTTAAACTGAGAATTTACGGAATATGAAGTGAATATGTGAGATTAATTTTATCTCAAATTGTATGAATAAGTGCTTTTAAGATCCCATGATTCACAAAAGCACAAAGATGCCAAATATTGGATTGGGGAAAGAGAGCGTATTAGGGTTTAGTTTTCACTTTCCCCGCTCATTTCCGAACGAAAGTTTTCTTCCCCCCCGCCCGCCGCCCGCCGCCCCCCGCTATGAACAAAAAGAATCAGGCATGCATATCTTAAAGAAAAAGAGAAGGCATGAAAAAGATGATTACTCAATGCCTTTTTTAACCATGACCTTCAAGGAAAACAAACATGGATCCTTGTGTCCACTTGATATTTCCAAACTCAGCAACTCACAATATCCTGCTTTCCCAACCACCCCCCAAAAAGGAAAAATTAATACTCCTCCGGTCCTTAATATAAGACCCATTTAACTAATTTGATTAGATTAAGGAAGTTAGGTAAGTTAGTTAATTATAAAAAAAATGACACATTTTTCCTAAAACACCAAATCATCTTTCTTAATACCATCTCTCCTTCTTCTACTTGATTATGGTTGAGAGAGTATCCATAGGGGTAATTTAGAGAAAAATGATAAATATGAGAAAAGGGTCTTATATTTAGGACCAAAACTAACACAAAAATTAGGTCCTATATTAAGGACCGGAGGAGTAATTAGCAATTAATACCTTATCTTAACACATATATCTAATCTTTTGATACCCTTTTTAATAAAATCTATTTCTCAATATGTGTTGGTTCTAGTAGGGAAAAAAAATTAAAACTACTCAAATATAAGGTATTGAGTTTAAATTTGTGATTTTTTTTTTTAAAGATGAGTCTCTGTTTTAACATGTCAATGACAACTTTTACTTTCGGGTCGGATCTTCTATTAACCCTCTTAAGTTAGATTGGACGTTGAACCATGTATTACGTACCAAAGAAACCCAAAGAAAAATCCAAGCTTAAAACAATATTATATCCTTTATTAATCAGACTCTACTAAACCCTTACATCCAAGGAGATGGTAAGTTAAAAAAAAAAAAAAGGTGAAAAATGACCATTAGGATTATGAGCAAATCTAGCAAGCCAATTAGCATATACTTACTGACTGGCCCAACAATAAATCTAAGAACCCAACAATAAATCTATCTAAGATTATTGGTCCCTCCACACACACACACACACACACACACACATATTTGTTTATTATATTGGTACCAATGACTTAGGGCTTTCGTGCCACTTGGTTACATCACTGTCTCTGTAATCCAACTTCACATCGTTAATGGAATAGCTTTCCTATTTCCTCTCTCTCTCTCTCTCTCTCTATATATATATATATATTCATTATATTGTGATGCATGCTTCTCACCCACTTCTTTTGTTCTGTCTATTCGTTATGCTCTTTTTTTTTAAAAAAAAAAAAAACCTTTTGGCCCTGTCTTTTCAAAAGCGACTGTAATGCATAAGAAAAATAATGGTTTATGCGGGTTCACTTGAACTATTTTAATGGCTTCATTTTTTTATTTTTACTTGTGAAATATCTCTGAAATGGAGGTTGGTGGATTGACGGTAACTACTTTGGGTGATAAAGTATAATGGATATGATCAAGAACGGTAAGTATTAATAAAGAAAATCCATTTGTCGTCTCTAACAGCTTCTTTATTAAGAAACACTAAAACCATGGTCGCAGAGAAACAGAACATTGATTCTACTCTTCGAAATTCAGAAGATGTTTGGATAGAAATAAAATCATGAGTTTAAAAGTACTTTTACAGTATACAAATTAAATATATAGAGGAATTTGTCTTAATTTGTGAAAAAGTGTTTCTAAAAAGTACTTTTGGGATTATCCAAATACCTCCTCAGTTTCTTGAGTAAAAAGAAATGTGGTTTTGATGCTAAAAATAATTAATTACCCTCGATTTTAAATGTAAGACTTCATTTGTAGATTATAAATAAGTCTTATATTTAGGACCACAGGTAGTAATTAAGATTATTTTCATGACTATAAATGAGCTTTTATATTTAGAACCAGAAGTACTAATTAAGATTATTTCTATGTCATTTTTTTATCTGGATAAAGACACAACCACTCATCACCTCAGCTCTGAACACTTGGAATATAGAATTCATCATCTCCTTTATGAGAAAATATGTGGGGTGCTTTTTGAGTCATAAGCTTTTATCATTTCTCGTATACCATAATCTAATATACGAATTGCAATTGAGGGGGAAAAAAGGGAGTAGGATGATAGAAAATAAAACAGTAGACTATGATGAAAATCGCCATAGATAGATTTTGTTAACAATAAGGTCATATAAATTACTACTTCCGATTCTAATTATAAAATCTCATTTATAGAGTACAAACGAGATCTTATAATTAGAACCGGATATAATAATTGTCTAATTGAGAAGTTGGAATCAGGATTGAGAAGTCATGAATTAAGATTCCTAATCTTTGAAAAAAGATTATTATCATGGGAGAGATATTTGTTTTCATGATTATGATGAACCAAATATGATTATTGGAATAAAATTGTAAAAAATATGCTTATACTAGAATAAATATAATGATCGTTATGGGAAATGTCATTTCTAAAGTCCCAAGAGTTAAAACAAACAAAAACATATAGATGAGACTTGGGATCATTGATTTTTGGCATGACAAAGATAGTGCTTATCTCTTTAATAGCAACTGTACATATAGCTCTGTTAAAGTATTACTTTTTTTTGGGGCCAACTGAAAGCATTATCTTTTAATACCTCCAGTCTTTTATATGAAAGTTAGTTTGACATTCAACTTGATCTTAAATATAAAATTTTAATTCATTTTGTCTCTCATTTTTGTCTATTTTTCTTAAAGTAATTCTTGTCATAGTTGCACATATTAAAAGTTTCATCAAATAGTAGTTTTAGCTAATACATATAATTAGCAAGGATTTCTATAAAAGACAATATCTATTTATCATAAATAATTAACTTAATTAATTTTTTTAATCTCCCTAAATTAGTCATTTAGGTCTTATATTAAGAACTACAGGTAGTATCTCATTTATGGTGTATGGCCAATTAATATTTTTTAAAGCAATTATGAGAATAATTTTGTTTCATGCTATGTCCCTATCTAAGTGTCCCTGGGAGGACGTTTTGCCTCAAGGCTTAAGCAACATGTTTATATTTTAACATGTGATTGTGGGATTCCCACTTTCATAAAATTTAAAGTGAGTATGGTTTATAAATAATACTACTTCTGGTCCTAATTATAAGAGCTAGTTGACTGATTTAAGGAGATTAAAGAAAAAAGTTAAGTTAGTTATTTGTAATAAATATGTGTTGTCTTTCCTAAAATATCATTGCTAATCAAATGTATTGGCTATAACTACTGTTGCTAGAAAGAGTATCTTGAAAAAAAATAAATATGAGAGACAAAGTGAATTGTGGTCTTATATTTAAAACCAAAATAAAAGTTAAATAATGTCTTATATTAAGCATCGGAGGTAGTACTCTCTCTAATGCTTTATATAAGAGTCATACATTACCTCTTGTCCTTAATATAAGACCTTATTTGACTTTTATTTTGGCTCTAAATATAAGACTCCAATCTACTTTGTTTATCATATTTATGTATTTTTTTCCCAAAGTAATCTTTTTAATAATGATAGTTCTAGCCAATACACTTGATTAGTAAGGATATTTTAGGAAAGACTATATCTATTTGTTACAAATAACTAACTTAACTTTTTTTTTAATCCCCTCAAATTAGTCAACTAGCTCTTATAATTAAGACTGGAAGTAGTATTAACTAGCTTTCATAGATTGAAAAAAATCAAAGAAATTAGTTAATTAAAACATAATGTGATATAATAACATATTACATATCAATTGGGAGAGCCATCATCAAACGAACCTGATAATGCCCGAATGTGAACTAATGATATAACCATATAATCAACTTAAATAAAAGTATTTATTCAAAAAAACAAAAAATGCATAAATATAAGAGACAAAATGGATTGGGTCTTATAATTAGGACCAAATAAAAAGTCAAATTGGGTCTTATAATAAGGACCGGAGGAGTATTAACTTATACTTGTTGCATTATTGAAATAATTTTTAAATTTACAATTGAGATGGAAGGAGTATATGGATAGTACAGTAGCAAGTGATGTGAATAGCATAAAATTGTTCAAATCAACTTGTTTTGATTTAAACGTTTCAATCAGTTATAATCAACTTGGATGAATTATTTTTATTTTTAAAATATTTTTTCTCTTCTAATGAAAAAAAAAAGGTGATAGCTATTTTTTTTTGGATTTCTCCTCCGGTATCCCAGGGAAATAGGCGTCTTTCAGCCGTGACAACGTCCCCAGACTAATCCGGATCGAGGGCTTGTAAGGAACCTTTCGGTCGGCGCCCTCTGGCCCCTCAGGGTGCTGCATTCCCACAGCTCGAACTCGAGACCTGTGGTTAAGCTAGGACAGTCCCAGCCAGCTGACCTAACCCCTCGAGGTTAAAAGGTGATAGCTATTTAATTGAAGTAACTGTCGTTTTACATTGCCTCGATACCTTAAAGTGCAAGTTGCATATTTACAACTCAAAAGAAACTTAAATTTGGTGAAAGAGTAGTTAGCCCCTACGTGAGTTTATAAACAATTTACTCGATTACTTACTCTTAAGATAAGAAATCTGTGTTCTTATCCCCTACAACAAATATTCATATATTTCCCAAAATAAATAAGTATTATTATTTATAATGTATGAATGGTAAAAATTAGTGTATATATAGTTCATAATAATATTTGATTATTTTATTATCATACTAAAAATGAAAACCAATCTTTCTGGTTTAAAAAAAATGAAAACCAATGTATGCAATATAAATAGAATTCATTTCGTTGCATTTTATTGCATACATTGGATTTTAGAAATTTAATTAGAGTGAAAAAAAATGGTGCAAATAAAAAGGTTTTAAAATGGTGCAAAAACACCATGACTATTAAGTAAACTAATATTGATAGTTTAACAAATAGTTCCCACACACGTTACATAGTGTTATATTATTTTCTTAATTGAAATGCTTTCTAAACTGATCAATATTGGTTCGCTTAATAACCATGACATTTTTACTCTATTTTGACTCTTCATATGTACCTTTACATTCAAACAATTTTTAGGAAAAATCATAAAAAAATCATAAAATTAAAAAAATTATAAATTGGGACCCACAATAATAATAGTATGGGTTTTGGCAACAATAATATCGGTTTTGAGAACAATTTTTATGAATCATCTTCTGTATGTAATTTTTCTAATTTTATGGTCTCTTTTTGCAATTTTTCCTAACTTTTATTACCTCCAGTAGTTATTGAGAAATTTTTTATGGATAGATTTACGCCTAAACCATTTAAAAATATCGTGGATGGAGCTAGTTGGCAGAGCAAGACATATTCCTAGAAGCTAACCGACCAGGTCCCGCTCTGACACTTTTACCCTTCTCTTTTACTTTGTTTAAACTTTAACCCCAAGCTCCTCGGCCACGTTCCACCTCCATCAGTCTATCACTTTATTCTTTTGCTTATTCTTTCTATTATTAAGCTCTCTTTCCCAGAGTGTTGCATTTTTTAGTTATAACATCCTAATTATTTTGAAGAACTGATAAAATGTTAATCTGGTTTTGCATAAAAGATGTCCGTAGCTTTCTATTTTTTTTTTCCTTTATTATATGTAGATATATCACTATATCATATTTGTTACGTATGGTAGAATAAAAAACAACCTGTATATATTCACATTATCTATTTTACCTCTTCTACTCTCATAATTTATTATTACCTCCGGTCCTAAATATGAGAACTAGTTGACTAATTGAATAGATTAAGAAATAAGTTAAGTTAGTCATTTATAATAAATATTTGTTGTTTTTTTTTAAAATATTCTTATTAATCAAGTTTATTGGTTAGAACTACTATTATTAGAATGATTATCTTGAAAAAAAAGGATAAATATGAGAGACAATGGATTGAAACCTTATATTTATGATCAAAATAGAAGTCAAACGAGATTTTATATTAAAGACCGGAGGTAGTAATAGGTTGATTTATATATAAACACTTAGATGATATTCAATTATAGAGGCCAAACCTTTACATAATTGGGTTTATTTTTATCAGAATTAATTGAAGACTAATTAACTGGCAAAAGTAGGGTTGCAGGGGACTTTTTCATGCAGGTGACTGTGGGGGCCCCGACCTTTCCACTGTTTGAATCTGAAGAAAAGCCCTCTCTATAAGAAGACCGGTGTCATGTGATGTTCTTAAAGATAAAGATCTGAGAAACCAACTTCAAAAAAAAAGGTCTTCACATATCGCACACAGAGAGCAACATACCTTTACATCATCTTTTATTGATTATTCCCAGGTAAGGAAGGAATCCCATTTCCTCCCAGCAAGTTCCTTGTTTCTTCTTCTTCTTCTGTACTTCCTTTTCCTTTCTCCTTTTCAATATATAAATAAATAAATAATAAATGAACTCCCATACATCTCAACGTTCCCGTGACATAACCTTTCCTCCATTTGTTTTCTGATATATTCACACACTGTCCCTTTTCTTCTGTAAAACTCACAGAAATGGGAGTTGGAAGCACCACTCTGGATTATTACAGCAGCTACAACAAGAAGATGAAGAAGAAGCCATTTCAGACCGTGGAACTCAAGGTCAGAATGGACTGTGATGGCTGTGAACTTAAGGTCAAGAAAGCCCTCTCTTCATTAAGTGGTAACGTACAGAGACTTTCCTCTCTTCATAATTACTTGTGGGTTTAAGGTCAGTAAAACATGCCAATGACCTTGTTGTCGACTGACATGAATGCTTCTGTATAAGTAAGAGGTTGCAGGCTCAATCCCGCCTGTATTTTCAGGCCATTAATGTCTAAAAAAGAAGAGTGAAACAGATATATGTGAATGAATGTGAGTGTTAATTGATTGGTTGATGAATGTAGGCGTGAAATCGGTGGAGATAAACAGGAAGTTGCAGAAAGTGACAGTGACAGGGTATGTGGAAGCAAGCAAGGTGTTGAAGAAGGCGAAATCGACAGGGAAGAGAGCAGAGATATGGCCTTATGTGCCTTATAACTTAGTGGCTCATCCTTATGCGGCTCCGGCTTATGATAAGAGGGCTCCTCCTGGTTTTGTCAGAAACGTTGAGGCCTCTTCTTCTTCTTCTTCCTCCTCCGTTGGAGCCCTTGTAACAAGATATGAAGACCCTTACATCACCTTCTTCAGTGATGACAACCCTAATGCTTGCTCTCTTATGTAAATTTTCAATCCTCAAGCTTTTTCTTCCTTCTTTTTTTTTTGGGTGTGGTTTTGTTGGGGAGATTTAATTTTAAATAATGTAATCTTGGTTTGGCTTTTAATTCTCCCTCCAACGGTCTTCTTCTGTACCTGTGGTTTTGCAGCAAATAGTTTCTGGTTTTAAGAAATGATATGAAAATTAGACCTTGCACAAGAGATCTCCCTCCATCCAATGCTAAATATAAAAACTAATTGGGGTATTTGCTCTGGTATCAAATATATCAATCCACTTAGTTTTCCCAAATTTATTAATTTTTTTAATAAATTATTCTTATTGATTGTATAAATAAAATAGGTTTCTATTAACAAGGTAATGATTAAAGGGATACATTAGAAAGTTTAGTGACCAGCATTAAAATCTCTTCAAAAAGTTTACGGTATGAAGGGATTAGTCACTGTTACATACTATAGATATCCTGGGTTCAATTAAAAAAAAAAAGAGAGTATATTAAAAAAATTAATATATTTTTTATTACAAATAACTAATTTAAATAATTTTTTTAATATTTAAAAATTAATTATCGGACTACAGTACTAGAGGGAGTATTAGGGTTCACAACTTGCTTGCCAGGGGTAGCGGTTAAAATTATTGAGATTGGCTTGCCAAAGTTAAGAAACGAGGGAGAGGAAGTATGAAGGATCACGAGTGATATAGAAGGGAAGCATATCCTTTTCTCAAAGAGAACGTGAACCAGCTGGAATTCCTTTATTCATTTATTTATTTTTGTTTTGATGTTGCCTTTTTTGGTACCACATCCTAAGAAAGTGTAAAGGCCTATTCTATATGTGTTAGCCTCCGACAACATGCAGGGTTCCACACAGTTAATCACGTTAATATATTATCACTCATTAATTAATTAATAAGATTCACTTGTTTCTTTTGACTGCCCATATCAATCAGATCACTTTTTTTCTTTAGCATTATGTAAAATTTACAAGACGAGTTCAACTGCTTATGATTTATAAATATACATATCTCTATAATTTTTATATCACACACACATGTATATATCGTTGGCAAAAAATGTCATAAATATATATATATATATATATATAGATATTGATATATTGATCCCAGTTGACCGGTTTCTTCCTCGTGTTCCTTAGGTACTGTTTGGTACAAGAAAAATGAAGGAGAGGGGACAGGGAAAAAAATTTTAATGAGCTCTATTTAAAAAGTTAGAGAAGTGGGGTTTTAAAATTTTAATAAAAAAAAGAAATAATATAAAAGAGTAATGAAAATTAATTAAAAGCTTTTAAACCCACTTTTTAAATTTTTTAAATCGAGTTTATTAAAAATTTTCTTCTATTTCCTTCATCTCATTTTCCCTCATACCAAACGGACTCTTAATCATTTATATCACCCTCCAGACAGCTGTAAGTGGGCCTGGGCCTGCTGGGGTTGATTCATGGATTTAGGCCCTCTAATGATTAGCCTCTCTTTTTGGGCCTCATTGAAATTTCAGACTTGGCCCTCTTTTCAGGTTTCCTTGGTAGACCAAATTTTCCCCAGCAAAAGTATTGGGAGTGGGCTTGGGCTTTTGGGTTCGAAACGAAATTTGTGAATGAAGGCCCTTTAAGAATTGCCCGATCAAGTTACTGAAATTACAGAATTGTGTCTTTCTTCAATTTGTATTCCTTTTTTTTTTTTTTTTAAATGAACATTTTTCATCTTCCTTCGGTTTTCACGTTCCCCGCCAAATGTAACTAAAATCTCACAACCACTCAATCCTCGTGCTTCTTCCACGCGCGCGTCAGCGTTCTCTAACGATTTCATAACCGCTTCCTCACTCCCTTGCCCCCATAAATTCTTTCTGGCTCACTCGCTGCTTTCATTCTCTTTCGCATTCTCTCTGAAATTCCCAAACACTTCTCTGATTTCTTTTCCCTCTCCGCCAATGGATACTTCACTGCGATTCTCATTGCTCTGTGCTGTTTCGATCGTTGCGATGCTCTGCTCACCCACGGTGACCGCCATTGATGGGCTGCGAGGAAGCTTCACGCCTCCAACCGTACCGCTAACGCCACCGCCGACTCCACAAGAACTCCAAGAACACTCGTTCTTCTCTCAAACGGCACTCCTCCCTCCGATCTTGTCTCATCTCGGTTTTCAAGAGCTTGCCACGGCGGCTCCTTCACTCTCTGACTCAACTTCCCCCGCTGCCACCTCCTGGACCGGTCCTTCTACGATCTTTGCTGCGTCAGATGCGTCCATTCGCACCTGTTACTCCTGCTCTGTTCCTAATCTTCTTCGTGAGCATATCGTTCCAGGATACTTTACCATGGATTATCTGCGGAAACTTGCCTTTGGAACCAAGATCGAAACCTTGAGTCCAGGCCGCTGCATTACTGTCACTTCTGATTCGATCAACGGAAACTCCAGCAATGCTGCTGACGTGAAGGTTTTCATCGGAGGAGTGGAGGTCACGCAGCCCGAACTATTCAACAACGGTATGGTGGTTATTCATGGCATTCAAGGCTTTGTCGCACCACTGTCTCCGTTTTCTTGCGATGTAGAGAGGATGTCTTCACACTCGTACCCGTACCATCTAGATCATCGTTCCGGTCACCACATCCCGTCCGGCTCAATGCAGACAGCTATCATGCGCTTAATGATCAGAGACGCGATTCTCCGGCTCCGTAATAATGGCTTCAGCATCCTAGCCCTCGCGATGAAGGTGAAGTACTCCGAGCTGGTCACCCTCAATAACATGACGATATTCGCCGTTGACGATCTATCCATCTTCTCCGGTTCGCATTCTTATATCAGCAATGTGAGATTCCACATCGTGCCGAATCATTACTTGACATTTACGGACCTGGAAAAGCTACCGGTAGGAACGCCTCTGCCGACATTGGAACGAGGCCAAACGCTGCTCATCACTACCTCCAGTGGAGGCTTAACCTCAGCGCCGATGAGGATTAACTATGTTAGGGTTAAGGTGCCGGACGTTATCCACAACATCAAGATGGTGGTGCATAGTATTTACTTGCCATTTCCACATATCAGTCCTGTGGCTGCGGCTTACGACAGTATACTTGGAGGTGAAGGAGCGGCTCATGCGTCGGCAGATCAGATGATGGAAGGAACCTGTGCTGCTATAAATGGGAATGGAAATTGCAGCGAGCCGCCAATACCTCAGGCCAAGCCGATGGTGGAGATTGAAGATCACCATGGCCTGTGATTCCAAAGTTTGTGTCTCTTCTGACACGCATTTAGTTTTTTTTTTTTTTTCATGGTCACTAAACTGTTTCTATAGTTCCCTGTTAGCTCTTTGCAGCTTGAGTCGAGTCATAAATTGAGTCAATACCAGATGTTTCTCTTCATCAGTTTCGTTAGTTTCAAACGTGGCGTATGCGGCGCACTCTGTTATCCATTGATAAAAGGCTGCTGATTCAGAGCTTTCTTGAAATGTTTCTTGTTCTAGTTTTTTTTTTTTTTTTTACAAAAAAAAAAACTGAATTCCTTCATTTGTTCCTCTGTGCTGATGATCATATTGACTAACGGAAAGCATAAATATATAATTTATAATATATATATATATATATCTCGTGCACCTACTTTCAGAAGATACTTTAGGTGCTCGTTAAAAGATCGGTTTCTTTATGCTCTTGCTGCATTTTTATCCCTTTGGTTAAGAAGTTGCAGAACTGAGTTCATGTGAGTTTAGATTGTTTAGTTTGGATTCGAATCGCTTCGATAAAATCCGTTTCTCCAAAGCCTCGCGAATTGAATTTTATGATCGAAGTGTAAAGTTGTGGCATATATGGACCTCTGTTTTTTGAACAGAAAAAGTTGTAAAATGTAAATGCTAATATCTTTTCTTTGTTTGACTTAGTAAATACTGTC
Organism: Neltuma alba; assembly: GCF_004799145.2. Taxonomy (NCBI): domain Eukaryota; kingdom Viridiplantae; phylum Streptophyta; class Magnoliopsida; order Fabales; family Fabaceae; genus Neltuma; species Neltuma alba. The sequence continues at coordinate 503,941 of NW_021636177.1, forward strand.
AATCCCAATTGCCAGACAATTGTAATAAAGAATGAATAAATCTAATTGCTACATAGAAGGAGTGTTGTGAGACAAAACTGAAACGGCACGAGTTGAATCAAGGCTGGTGAAATCCTTTAGTCTTACCACAACCCATGATGGATGAAGGCAGCTTACCCAGCCTCTCAATTCCTTCTTCAAAAACCACACCCATCCCCATAGAGAAATGTGCCTCTATATGGCAATGAAAAGCCCACACTCCTGGGTTGTCTGTCCTAAACCTCAAAGCTGTCCAACCATATGAATGCACCGGCACAGTGTTCTTCATTATAGGATTCACCAAATTGTATTTCTTTGGGTCATTATTGATATCAAACTTACCCTTACCGTATCCCAGAACCCAGAAATCGTGCCCATGGAGATGCCATGGATGTGTCTCGCTGTTATTTTTGTTCATGGTGTTGGCATTCTGAAGTATGATATCAACCGTCGTATTGAACTTGAGCCTGTAAACGCCATTGCTAGTAGTGGCATTTGTGTTGTTTGCCACATTGAAAATGTCGTAGCCAAGAAAATCGTAGCTATCTGGTGGTGGGGTCTGATCAAATGCATCGGTCATGTTCTGTTTGAGGGCAACCAGGTAAGGGGTGTGAGGAAGAGTGAAAGAGACATTGTTCACTGACCAACGCACATAACCATCTATTTTGTTCTGCGTGTTGAGCAATACTATGACTCTATCTGAGGATGATGGCGGTTTGATTATATGGCCTGAGTGAGCTTTAATGGCAAGGCTTTGAGCCAATCGGAGTTCACCGTCATCCCAAGCAGGGGGAGACGGCGGAGTTGATGGAGGTGGCCGCCGTGGATGGTTGGGATAGTAATTGAAAACTCCTAGACCAGGTGGGGTGGTTCTGTTTCTGCCAACAACATTGGAAGTGATCCAGTAATTCCTAGATGGGTCTCTGTCAGCTTTCACAAGAACAGAGTATGTCTCTCCAGAGTATAAGAACAGGTTTTGAACCTGGAAAGGCTCTACATAGTGGCCATCTGCTTCAACCACCGTCATGTTGTGGCCCTGCGTGTTATGATATTCCGTCAGAAACCATTCAAAAGGCCGATTTTCAGGGGCAGAGTTAGGAAATCAAAAGATGCTCAGAAGGATTTACCTCAATCTGAAAACTGAGTGCTGATAAGGCAGTCAAACTAGCAACTCTGAGTCGATACGTTTTTCCAGGGACCACTGTCTGTGTATAAGGAGAACAATCAGGGTTTGATGTGTTACAAACTCCAGCGTCTAGGCTTGGAGTTGCGAGTTTAGAGCAATTGAATCTTCCTCTTCCTTGAATCAGAAGTGACTGCAGAAAACAATCGAAACGATAAATCAACTGTCGATATTTGCACAAAATGGTGAATTTTGGGTTGAAGCAGTTTGGAGCAGTGAAAAGCAAAGTGGTTTACCTGAGGCTCTCCAACCCAGACAAAAGGATCTTTTGACGACAACCCTGTGGCTTGTTCGTGGGTGCTTTTGTGGAACCAATCATTAAGAATAATGCTTCGTTCGTAGTCATAAGTAAAGGGTTCAGGATTACGAGGTGATACTTTGATCATTCCATACAATCCAGCTTCTCTTTGCATCCCATAGTGAGCGTGGTACAGATACGTTCCAGGCTACAAATTAAACAAGCTTGTTAGATATTTTGATAAGATCAATACTTAGAGCCGTTTCTTTCATTGAAGGAAAGTCAACACGATGGCTCAGAGGATTACAACTTACCCTATCAACTACAAACTGGTATTTGAATGTGTCCCCAGGCAGTATAGGACACTGAGTGACCCCTTCTGTACCATCGAACCAAGGAGTCCCAATCTGCCAAAAAAAAAAAAAGAATGATTCAAATGAAACATTTTCGTTTTGTCTGAGCATGGTGAAAAGAGTTATGCAGAGAAATCAAAGGCTTACCTGACGAATTCCATGCCAGTGGATGGCAAGGTTCTCAGTCAGGAAACTGTTCTTGAGTTCAACAACGATGGTATCACCTTCCTCAGCCTGGATGGTGGGTCCAGGAGATCTGCCATTAATGGTGATAACCAGCTTCTTAAAGCAATCTGGGGACCTGTACTCATACTTCACCTCCCATTTGTAGTGTCTGATTCTGGCCTCACAACTGCTTAAGTAAGCCAAACAGAGCAAAAAATACAGAACCAAAAGTGTTGGCACCATTCTTAAGCTTAAGGTAAGCTCAACCATGGCTATGTTAATTTCTAGCGCTGCACCAAGCAAATTAATATATAAATATCAGTAAGCTAATTGACAGTTTTGCGATTCTCTCTGGCAATGGAGAACGGTGATATCTATATATGGCTTTACAGAGTTGATTGCCTGTGTTGCTTGAGCTGTACTGCATGTTATATCACTTATATAATGCAACGTGGGGGAACAGTCAAAGAAAGTAGGTGCCGGTTGCTTACGACGAAGTCTCCCTTTTTTGGGTTGAGGAACAATTTTTTTTGATTTATCAATTTTTTTCAGAATAATCTTACCGATATTTTTCTAATAATTATCAAGTAAGAGAGAAAGAACGGAATTAAAAAAGATATTTAGAGTGTTTTTAGAAATAATATATTTTATTAACTAAGTTAATTAAAATTCTTAATTTACTCAAATTAGTTAATTAAGTCCTGTGTTAACACCAAGAGGAGTATTTCGCGTATAGAAAATTTTTTTATATTTTTTTATCTCCCATTATTCACGTCGTGTTGAATTGACTAAACTTTCTGGTATACTGTCTGGGAAATTCTTGCCTGCAATTTTTTCATAGAAATGTGACGTAACTTGATTTTTAAGATGATCTCAATTGGGTTTCTCTCAACAGTTTATAATAGATTCTAATGATTGATTTTTACTTTTATTTTAAGCTATCCAAATTATTCAAATAGGAGAGAAGAGCAGAGGCGAGACGTCTGATTTAGGAGATAACTACTGAAATGCAACGATGACTGGCTCTATGCTTTTTAACCAATCATTAGTTTTCAACTTGCTCTTTATATATATAGAAAAATTTAAAGGTGATGAAGCCATGATCCGAGAAGCCTTCTCAATCTTTTTTATATGTTTACTTGCATTTAATCTTTTTTTTTTTACTTTTACTAATTTGAATTCAAATAATGTTCATTTCAACAATTTTTTTTCAATTAGGAAAATAATAGGCAGAGCCTTATGGCTCATATGGCAATTTTTCTAATGGAGGAGGTTGTGGCTTGTGAGATTAAATTCTCCATGTAATCTACGGGGATCTCCTTTACTAAGAAAGAGGGTTAGGATACGAGAGGGAAAAAAAAGAAAATAAAAATATAACAAATAAAAGTTTAGGTTTATTTAATTAGTAAATAGTTGATTCATAACTTACGAGATCATGAGTTTAAACCCGTTATTCATAGTTGAATTATAATTGCACTATTTATAACTATAAATAACATGACATGTTATGAATTTCACGTTGCATATAAATTTATAGATAAGATTTTTTTAGTAGAAACTAATTTTCATAAATTTAAAAGAAGCAAAAACATAACCATATAGCAGTTAAAATCCCTCATCGATCTCCCTCTTTTGAAAAAAAGGAAGGCAGGACTTGATCAAAGATATTAACAGTATCTTCTCACGTGTGACTTGGCTAAAAAATCAGCAAGAGACGTTGCTATATGCTTGATGATCAAATGGGGCAACCCGTGAAATACTAAAAATGAAGTTTGAAAAAGAAGCTTTGAAAACGCGTTCTTGGTTATGAGTTGTTAAAGCTTCAAAAAGCCGAATGGTGAGCAAAATATAGAATCAATTTGCTGCAGTTGGCAGAGACTTTTTGGTTAAAACAATAATAGGCATGCCTTTTTTGACCACTTTAGACGATGTGTTTGTGTGCATGGGACTATAAACCACACGTTTTGGGCTTAGGTTGAACAAAAATTAGATCAAACCACCGGTTCAATCGGAAAACTGGTGAAACAGCTAGTGGTCTGGTTTGGTTTAAATATTGAACTAGTTATAAATCGAACTGGTGGTAAACCGGTGAAATCGGGAAAAATTGGTGTGAACCGGTAATGAATCGATTTGGATAATTATATTGCTATTGTTCTTATTTTTTCTCATTCAGCGCTTAATATTTCAGTCATTATGGATTTGAATGAATTTTGATAATGATTTTAGTATCAATAATTATTAATTTTAGTTGTTAAGGAATTATAAAAATCAAAATTCTTAATATTGTTATATTTTGTTATTGTTTCAATCAAACTATTGTTGTATTTTCTTACATTTTGTTATTAGTAATTATTATTGTTATTGTATTTTATTATTTTTAATTAAATTATATTATTTTAATATGACCGGTTTGCTTCCAGTTGGACCTCTGTTTGACCCACTGACTTTTGAACTACTATCCTAATCGGTTTAATGTCCGGTCTGGTTTGTCGTTCCTTGGTCTTAATCTTAGCTCCAATCTGAAAAGCACGAAGTTTTTCAAACGAATCAATAAAGGTTGTTCACATTAGCACAAGTTGTGTCCTTCTTGAAGCCTTTTATTGTGATGATAGTTTAAATGGAGTATTTTCACTTTTTGGCAAAGGAACGAAAATATAATGAAAGAAGGACATGATCACTGCATTTTTTCAAACAAAAAAACATTATATACTACACTTGTATTGTAATCCTGTCGAAATTTCGAGGTTATAAGCCATATTTGAACTATTCTTTTATTGACTTGCTGATTTTTAAGATATACACAAATTTTTATATTGGTCCTTATTTTAAAATATATTGAATATTCAAAGGAGATGTTCCAAGTAATTACTACTTCCTTTCAAAATTCCACCCACGGGCAAAAACAAAAGACAAAAAGACATTCAAAAAAATAAGATAAAATAATCAATAGTCCCTCATGTCCTTAATTAAAAAAATTAGATAATTAATTTGTAAATATTAAAAGAATTAATTAAATTAGTTATTTGTAATAGAATATAACTCTTTAATGTACAATCACCATATGGGTTGCTTTAAAAAATAAATAAATATGAGAAATAAAATATACTAGGATTTCACACACATATATATAGACAAAATCCAGATAATCATTATCATGTGTGGTTATTATTTAGCAGTTTATTTATTTTAGAATGCATTATATTGTTAGACTGCCTATGAGTTCTGAGCCCAACTCAATATCTTAAGACCTACATAAGCTCAGTTTCAAAGAGATCAAAGATAATGTTATAATTAAATAATTTATTTAGTTTTCTTAATTTTTATAAATTAATTAATTATATCTTATATTAAATATTAGAATTAGTATTACTACCCCATATACTAATTATAAGATCTTATTTGTTATCAATTAATAACTAACTCGCCGCCTTTGCCCGAACTCACTCTCTTCACTAATTAACGCGTAGTGTTTTTTTTTTTTTTTATTTATTTAAAAAAAATGTTCCCTCAGTATCCACGCAAGTGAGGTTAACTATAGTTTTAAAAAAAAGGGGGGCCCTGGTAAAAAAAAGGGGGGGGGGGTTTGTTTCTTGTCCTTTAACTTTAATAATTATTTATTATTTATAATTCCATTGGGTGAGCTCCTCGAACGTTCTTAAGTTTTACAAACAATATTGGCAGTATTATTATATCCAACCTGAAGTTCAGCGATGCTTCCCCGAGACAATATTTTTTTATTAGCAGCTCCTTCGTTGCAATACAAAATGGACTTTGACAATCAAATAATTATACGTCTTTTTCTTGTAATTACTCATATGTTTCCCGATATTACCAATTAATTCAACATTCAACCATTGTTGACCTCCAATAAATGCAGCTCTCAAAATACTATATGTATATGTGAAACTTTTTTTACATTGCAATCTTCGGTCTTTAATATAAAAACTAGTTTATTGTAAAGAACCCTCTACCTCAAGACATTTTAACCCATCACAAAACCTCTACTATGGTAGAAAAGGAAAGCTGTTAAAACGAGCTACCATAGTAGAAGGAAAAAAAATCATATTTTTAGAAATTGACTCTTAAGCTCGGATCAACCCATAGGACGTTGCATGCAACTAAAAAAAAAATCCATTCATATCTACTGGGCCTCTGAGCCTCCAGCCCGGGTAACACATACATCAAGACAGCCCATCCAAATAGTTTTCCACCAAGTAAACCAAATTCCATGAAACAATAACAATGGCCTCCGGCCAACTAAACAAGGAGATAACGTATCCTCCAATTTACAATAGATCAACAATCAAAATATCACAAAAGACCCTAACTGTGGCAATATACAAAAGATCATACATAGACAAAAGCAAGAGGCCTACAGCTAACCAAGCTCAAGCCTCTGCGTCTCTTCCCGAAGGCGCACGTCTAGAACCTTCTCCTGAAAACATTATAAACCACGGGGTGAGACAAAGTCCCAGTAACCAACCTTTCCAATACTAGGTACTACTAAATAGGTGTTCGTGAGGTGTCAAGTGGGGCAGTTCACAAATCATATATATATATATTGATAGCCACAACAATTCATGCAAGTGCAATGATGCAATCCCATCTATCAAATCCCTCACTTTGGGGGATTTTCAGGAGCCGAACCCGGCCTATCCCTCACTATGGGGGACGTAAGGAGCCATAAAGGCCTATCCCTCACTTTGGGGACGTAATGAGCCCGAAGGCCTATCCCTCACTATGGGGGACGTAAAGAGCCAACCATCATGCATTAATGGAGGCCTTACCACGTGGTAGTAACAGACAAAACTCTCACCAATTCCCAATCAATGCATCATGCTCAAATCATAATTAAAGAGTAACAAGCATTTCACAATTAACATCATTCAGTGGCATATCTTTCACAATTCCAAAATTCATTCATCATTAGTCGAAACCCCACAAGACGGTTTTCCTTTTTATACACAACATACGGTTCGAACATAATTACTACTTAGAGCACAAAACATAAATCTACTCACAATACCACAGAAGCAAGTACTAAGGATTGGAAAGTGGTTACCTCTCGCCTGAGCAAGGAATAACAACCAACAAAGTGGCCCCGCGCACCACCAAGACTCACAACCGGTCTACACAAGCACACAAACACACAACCAACATATATTAGCTCTCAAACTAATAATGTGGCCAAAACAACACTTGGGGACATAAAATTCCTATCTCCCATCAAAACTCTACTCAGCTCAAAGGGTATAACTATCAAAACAACACTCCAAAGTCCTCAAAGTCTATTAAAACATCAAGTCTCCTTCCAAGCATCAATTAGAGTTCAAACCTCGAGGATCCACTATAGGAATTCAACCTCCAACATCCCATTTGAGCAATTAAGGTTCCAACAACAATTCTAAACCGATTAAACCTCCAATTTAACCCTCCTTAACATAACCCAATTCACAAAACTCAAAATCAATCTCTACATTATCATCCTCAATCCCCAATCATCCAATTCCATAAACCCTAACTCCAAAACTCAAGATTCTTTAAATCTAAGAAAACTACACCGATTAAATACTCAAACTAACCCAATGCAATCAATTAAACTCAAAACAATCGGTCAAAAACCTCAATTCCATCACAACCTAGAAAATCCTAGGGTTCCACCAAAAATCCTCATAAATTCCATGGAATTTCAAGAAAGAAAGAAGATTAGAGGTTAAAATCACTTACTTGAGGTAAAGGATCCTTAGAAATGTCTTTCCCAAGCCTCAAAACCGAAACCCTAGCAGAGCTTCTCTCTCCTCCTTCAGATTTTCTTATTTTCGCACAACTGAACCCTCCAGCGATTATATAGAATCGCGACCTTTCGCCGCGGCGAACTAATCCCGAGAGGGATTACTCGCCTGAAAACCTGACTTCGCCGCGGCGAACTCCCATCTTCGCCGCGGCGAAAGCTTCCCGAGAGGAAACTCTCGCTCGCCCAGAAGAACTTCGCCGCGGCGAAACCTTCCTGAAAGGGAAGCCTCGCTCACCTGAACAACTTCGCCGCGGCGTCCCCTAAACTTCGCCGCGGCCAAACCTTCCCGAGAAGACACTCCCCTCTGAAACTCCCGGTGCGCCGCGGCGAACATACCCTGAGAGGGGTACGTTCACCTATGCCTCCAACCAACCTCAAATCCAACCCAAACACCAAGATCAAGATTAAATCACTAATCTATCCTCAAAATCAACCCAAAGGATGCCATTAAAACCCGATCAAACTTAGGATGTTACATTTATCATTTAAATGGATTTAAAAAATTAGTTAAGTTAGTTATTTGTAATAAATATGTATTATATTTTGTAAAATACTCTTGCTAATCAAATATTATTTGATGAAACATTTAATATGTGCAACTACTATAAGAATTATATTAAAAAAATAAATAAATATAAAAAACAAAATAAATTGGGTCTTATATTTAAAACTAAATTAAAAATCGAACCAATTTTTATATTAAAGACTTGATGTAGTATAATTTATAAAGTAAGCTAAAATTAAAAATTGAGACAACAAACCAGATGAAACTCACCAACTCTTATCCAAAAAGCAGGTTTTATGTCCTTGGCCAAGTGAGGGGTTAGGCTTTTTACGCCATAGTATGACAAAGTCCTGAAAATGAAACGCGTTTTTGAGTCGGTAAAAGCAATGGTTCATAAGGCCACTTGTTCAAATCAGGTTTAACCCGGTATCAGACTGAACATGATTTAAAAAATATAATTCAATTAAAATTATAAAAATATTCATATATAATTATGAAGAGAACGCGACATTTGAGTTAAAAAAAGACACGAGTTCACAGATAAATAAAACATTTATTTATAAATCACACATAATTCAATAAAACAAACTTATTAAAGCATGCATATGATGGACTCTGTTCACCAAAAAAAAAAACTCAAAACAATATATTTTTTTTGTTCAATAATTAAGAAGGAAAAACATTAAATTCAACTCCATGAATCATTGAAAAAAAATGCTCGCATAATTGGTAGTACAAATCGGAGAAGAGTCAAATAGAGTAGGTAACGGTATTTGTTATGAAGTACTACCTCTGGTCCTAATTATAAGTCTGGTTCTAATTATAAGAGCCATTTAATTAATTTAAAGAGATTAAGAAAGTAAATTGAGTTAGTTATTTGTCCTAAATAGATGTTGTCTTTCCTAAAATATCCTTATTAATCAAGTGTATTGACTAGAACTATCATTGTTAGAAGGACTATTTTAGAAAAAAAATATAAATATGAGAAATAAAATAGATTAGGATCTTATATTTAGAATCAAAATAAAAATCAAATAGGATCTTATAAGAACAGGAGACAGTACGTATGATTCGTAGGTGTCTGAGAATTTCTGAGCTGCGCTCGTTTTTTTCAATATCGCGTAAATTGATTTGTAAGGAAATGTCAATTCAGTTGCTCAGTAGCTAGGCAGTTTAGAATAAAATTTAAGAATTTAAAATTGAAGGCGACAGAGTTCTGTGCTGAAATAGACTGATTCTCTCACTTACCGAGGAAAAAAAAATAGTAATAATAACGCGGCTATGTCATAATATATCCTGAAATGTTTTTTTTTATTTGTATAAATTAGGCCTAATATTTTATATAAATCATCTTTCTTTGTGTAACTTAAATTCACTTGTAAATGCAATTTTTTTTTCTTGTGTAATTCATCTTTTGAAGAATTATTTGGTAATAAAAAATCTAGGGGGAGAAAAGAAAAGTAAAAACGCGTTTTTGTGAGTTGTTAAAGACTTAAAGCGTCAAAAAGCCAAAGGAGAAGCAAAATAATGTGCCTGTTTGGGTCAGCGTTTGCTGGCCCAAACGTGGCTTAATTTCAAGATAAGCCATATTGCAGCGTTTGATGATGTTTGGCAGGGCTTCAGATCCATTGAGCTTATTGGATTTTAAGCTAGCTCAACGTACGATTGGAATAAGCTGGAGGAGGGAGCTTATGACTCAATTTGAAGAGCTTATTTATGCAAGTGTGTCAGATACCTTTTTCCCACCGTATTGTTCTCTCCCTTCCGGCACTATTCCTCCTCATTATTTCTCACTCCTCCTTATTATTTCCAATCAGAAAGGGTCCTCGCATAATATTCTCTCGCCTCTGGACTTCATTCGCTCTTTAATATCTTCCATAATTTACAACCATTGGCAGTAATTTTTTTATATTTTTCTTATGTTTTCAATTTTAATTTACTTATTAAATTTTACTTTTTATATTAAATTAAATTAAATTAATTGTATTATTTCAATTCATTTTTTATCATGTTTCATTTTATATTTAAAATATTTTTTATGATTTTTCTAAAATTTTAAAATTTAATTCAATTCTTAAATTTGATTTCTTCATATTAAATTATTTTAATTCCATTATATTATGTGAAATCATTTTTTTAATCATATTTCATTATTTATTAAAATTCATACCCATTTTAGTCATTTTACAACCAAACTTACTTTTACTCAACCATAATCCAAACAACTTTTTACCAATCTCACTTTTGCAAACTAGCTTTTCTGAACTCCAATCCAAACATAATTTAGCTTATCCAATGTAGCTTTTACCCAACTTCACTTCTCTATAAGCTACTTTTTCAATAAGCTACTTTTCCAATCGCTAATCCAAACGGACCCAATGTTGCGTCAATCTGCTGCAGTGTATTGTGCTGGGACTTTTAGAAGCAATCCTTTTTTTTTGGACCATTTTAGACCCTATACGTATAAAAGGCTTTAAATCCCACGTTTTGGTCTTAATATTGTCCAGTTTGATCGATAGATACAAAATCTGAAATGGATGAACATTTCATATGAACCAATAAATGATGTTCACAACAGTGCAGTTGAAAAATATTCTGAATAAGGGTCCAAAGGATACCTATTCTTTTTAGCACTGTACATGTTAAGAACTAGTTAATTAATTTAAATAGATTAAAAAAATAATTAATTTAGTTATTTATAATAAATGGGTGTTATTTTTTTTAAATACCTTTACAAATTTATATACATTAATTAGAAGTATTATTTGATGAAACATTTAATACGTGTAACTATTATAAGAATTACCTTTAAAAAATAAATAAATATGAGAGACAAAATGGATTGAGATATTATATTTATGACCAAACTGAATGTCAAACCAGTCTTATATTAATGACTGAAATAGCTACTGTACGGTTACAATTAGAGTTAGCCACTTGTAAAATCCTAGATATATACTACCTCCGGTTCTTAATATAACAATTTGTTTGACTTTTATTTTGATCCTAAATGTAAGATCTCAATCCACTTTGTCTCTTATATTTATCAATTTTTTTCTAAGATAGTCATTATAGTAATAGTAGTTCTAGCTAATACAGATGATTAGCAAAAGTATTTGAGAAAAATAATCTCTATTTATTACAAGTAGCTAACTTAACAAACTTTCTTAATCTACTCAAATTAGTCAACTAACTATATTAAAGACTGAAAGTGGTACAAAGAATGAAATAAACGAATATAATGAAGGATTTGAAACCGCGTCGCATGAGTAATTATCTTTAACCGGCCCAATTGGTTTTCCGGTACTTGTTACTTACTATGCTTAATATAAAAGTTAATTTAACATTTAATTTAGTTCTAAATATAAAATCTCAATTTATTTTATCTTTTATATCTATTTATTTATTAAGATAGTTCTTATAGTAATTGTACATGTTAAATGTTCTAACCAAATATATGGCAATAGTATTTCAGGAAAAATAATGATTACTTATCACAAATAATTAATTTAACTAATTTTTTTAATCTAATCAAATTGGTCAACTAGATCAAAGACAAAGGTGAACAAGATTTTGTTATTGCACGTCGCCTACCCGGTTACAAGCATGTGTCTGCGTGAGGGAGATTAGGCTTTCTCGTGATGATAGCTTAAATAAGTTAATATTGTCATTTTTTTGTAAGAGGAAACGAAAGAAAATAGATTTAAAGAAACATGATGCCACTTTTTTCCATAAGATTTTTATCATTACGTACTTTTCTAAATTTTTATATAATAATATACTTGTAATATTGCCGCTTTAAAGTTCAAGGTTGCATTCAAGCAGTATTTTAAGTATTGACTTTGTTTCAGCCAAAAAATTTGACTTTGACTAAACGTTTTTTAAGATATGCAAGTTATAAATGCTATATAGAACTTTTTTTTTTGTTGGGTTCAAACATTGACCTTTATCCAAAATATAAATGAACATTCAAGCAAAGCTCTCCTCGTCAAAGGAGATATTCCAATTAATCATAGGAGAGTCCCTTGTCATTATCTCCTGCAGGTATTATTTATTTTAGAAAATGCTTGATTTTTGTTTGTTTTGTTTTTTTTATTTTTATTTTGAAGTTTTCTCAATATCTGCGCAATTGAGGTCTGCTACCCATAGCTGCATTGGCCGATACGAAACGCGGAAATCTGTGCCGTACACGTCATCGAGTTATTTTGCATCCTGTACATGAAATCTAATACTCTGCACCTTGAATTGAAAGAAAATTGTATTTTAAAATATAAGATATTTTCAGGATAATTGATAAGGATTTTTATATTCACTCTCACTACTTCCGATCTTATTTATAAGTTTTTTAAGAAGTGTGGTTCATTTTATAAGTTTCAATATAACCTTGTTTCAACATTAATGTATTTTTTTTAATGTTCACCCTTAATTATTTCTCTCTCATTATATTTTTCTACACATTCTCTTTTATTCTTTTTCTTATTTATTATAAGGACATATTTAAACATAAAAGTATATCTCTAACGTATTTATTATTTTTAACTAATTCTTTGTTATCCGTTAATTAATTATTTGAAACTTATAATAAGAAGCAAAGGGAATATTAAATAAGGGGAGAGAGGGAATATTATTTATTTATTTTAACTAATTATTCCTTATCTGGTGGTTTGGGCTTCAAGGACTTTGAGGCCTTCAACTTGGCTTAGTTGGCTAAGATTGGCCGTCGTATTTAGCAAAACCCTGATCAACTGTGGGTAAAGATTCTTAAGACTAGATATTTCCCAAGATGCAACTTTATGGAAGCAAAGAAAGGTGGCTCGGCCTCTTGGTTGTGGGCTAGCATCATTGAAGGAAGGAAAGCCTTACAAGGCAATCAATCTCATGAAGAGCATTGGAAATAGGGCAAATACCAATATTCGGAAGGATCCATGGCTTGGCAGTCTCCCAAGAAAAAAAAACTTTTTTCACCATGCCCAAATAATTTCATTGCTAATCTAAAAGTGGCGGATTTGAGAGAAGGAGGGGGATGGAACCTTCTTCCAATTGAACGATGGATTTCAGAGGAGGAAAAGTCTGCAATGCTTAACACAATTGTTGCTAGAAATAATCGAAATGATAAATGGATCTGGACAGAAGGTAATAGGAACGTTTATGTGGTCAAGCAGGGATATAATTTGGCAAGAACAAATGTGCTGCATAGATATGATTATTTTCCCACTGCCTCTAATAATGATCACAAGAAGTTACGGCAAGAGGTTTGGAGGCTTAAAGCTCCTCATAAAGTCAAAAATTTTGTTTGGAGATTAATTTCCAAAGCCCTACCTACCTTTGAGAATCTTGCGAGGAGGAATTGTAGCATTACCAATAGGTGTCTAATTTGCAACAGTAGTGTAGAGTCCTTGGATCATCTCTTTCTACGATGCCAATGGGTAAGGCTGGCTTGGTTTGATAGTCCCTTCACTTTTCTCTTGGATGACAATCTAAATGTTGGTCTGAATCAATGGATTGCTAATTGTTTTTGCGATTTATCTATGTTGCCTTGGCAGAAAGCATTCTTGGCTGCTCTTTTGTGACAAATCTGGAAAGGCAGGAATGCTTTTATTTTTAATAATATCTCTCCTGATCCTGTCTTTGCCTTTACTCAAGCAGGGAAAATTATCTCTAAATTTTGGGAGGCAAATGGTTGGTTGAACTCTGTAGCTACAAAGCATAACTTACCTAATCCTCCTCTGAAGGCTGACATGAAGTGGACTTCTCCTGTTGGAAATACCCTAAAGATTAATTCTGATTTTGCCTTTAGCTCAGAAAACAAGTTGGCTGCCTCTGTTTTCTTGGTCAGAGACTCAAACGGAGTGTTGCTTGATGGAAGAGCTAGGATTATTGCAGCTGATTCTGCACTAATGGCAGAATGAATTGCTGTTAATGATGCAATGGAGTACTCAATTAAAAATCAAATTGATGATGTCCAATTTAAGTCAGACAATCAGATTCTTGTCAACTGTATTAATACTCAACGGGAGCTTCCAGACTGGAGATGTGTTACTATCCTTGATAATATGTTGGAATCAAGGAAAATGTTCAGGAACCATGTGGTTAAATGGATTCCTAAAGAAGCTAATGCTGTTGCTGATTGGCTTGCTAAGGCTATGCTGGATGGGTCATGCCCAGAAGATTGGGTTTGGAGACCACCCACTCCTCTTTTGAAAATTTTGCATCATGATGCTCATGGGGTTAATGTTGATCTAGGATAGTTACTGGTGTTTGCATGTCTTTAGTTCGTTTTGATAGTTTTATTTTCTTTCTTTGTTTCATTTTGCTTGTACGTGAGACCTGGTTTTTCTCTTGATTAAATGAAATGGAGATATTCAGGCAAAAAAAAGGGGGGAGGAGAGAGAAATGAGAAATAATAAAATTGTAATATTAACGCAATATTTGGTTGAAGGTCTTTGAAAGAGAGGGGAAAGAAAGAAAGGAAAGAGGATGCGTCAAACATGTCTGGTTCAAAAAATGAGGAGGAGGTCAAGGAAAAAATTCTGTCTCATAGTGCTCCTCTCGCCTTTTTCTGCTTCCCTCTAAATTTGAAATTTTTTTGGAGGGAGAAAAATTTTATATGTCATTTTAACGAAATTATTCTTACTAATTATTTAATATTTTAAGTTTTCTCTTTCTCACTAAAACTTTTTTTTTTAACCTCTGCCTCTTTCTCAGAGCGCCTCTACTTTTCTAGAGGTTACAGCACTCCTCCAGCCATAATATTTTTCCATGAGATGATATGACAAGGATGTATTTTTTTATCATATGTATATCTTTTACTTTTATACACACTTATGTTACGTTATAATTATAAAACTAATGAGGCATAATGTTGAAATTTCTATCATATTTTATTTTTTAGTTTTGTCATGTTTTTTTAGAAGTATAAGATTTTAAAAAGCATATTGAAATTAATCAAACGATATGTTGTTATAATTATTAGAATGAATTTTAATAATGAGATTATAAGATATAATATGATAAGAACATCTACATGGCAGATATATAGCAAAGCACTTAAGAAATAAATGACAAATTTGATACTGAAATCTAATCAAGCATTAAGAAATCTAATCATGCATTAAGATGATAATTTTTTTAACTATAAAAAATTTCCTTCAAAAAATTATTAATTTAATGGTGTTGGAATCAGTTAATTACAAAGACCATGTTCTCATAAATTTCTTATCAATATATTAGAGTTAGTATAAAATATTATATTATGCAATGTCAATTTTCTAATGCTACCTTTGATCTTTAATATAAGACCTCATTTGATTTTTATTTTAGTCCTAAATATAAGATCCCAATCCATTTTGTTTCTTATATTTATCTTTTTTTTTTTTAAGGTAGTCCTGATAATAATGATACTTCTAGCTAATATACTTAATTAACAAGGATATTTTAGAAAAAATAACACCTATTTATTACAAATAACTAACTTAATTAGCTTTCTTAATCTACTCAAATTAGCCAACTAGTTCTTATATTAAGAACCAGAGGTAGCATCTTAGTATTTTCAAATTTTTTTATGTAAAACACTTTTTATAAATAAATACTATATAATGCCAATTTTTCATGGTTTAATTTTTTTCAAAATAATATTATTTTAAATTATAAACTAGTACTACCTCTGGTCCTATTTATAAGAGCTAGTTGACTAATTTGTGAAGATTAAGGAAAGAATTTAAATTAGTTATTTGTAATAAATTGATGTTGTCTTTCCTAAAATATCCTCACTAATCAAGTGTATTAGCTAAAACTATTATTGTTAGAAGGATTATCTTGAAAAAAATATATAAATATGATAGGCAAAATGGATTGGGATTTTATATTTAAGATCAAAGCAAAAATCAAATAAGGTTTTATATTAAAGACCAGAGGTAGTAATAACGTCTTTTGGCTTAATTAGTAATTTGTTAAAAGTGCAAGCCTTAATTTGAATTTTGATACTTCAAATAGATTTAATTAGAATTTTTTTTAAATTAAAAGTATATTTTTTAAAATTAAAAAACCAAATTGAAACTGTGCATAAAAAGTTAAAGCACTAAATATAATTTAGTCTATTTATTATTATTATTTTTTCATTGGATGAGTTCCTCTGAACTTCTCATGAGTCAATGTAAATAATAGACCATCTCCAATGGCGATACTAATTGTAAGAGTTAATAAAGTGATTTACCTTGGTATAAGAAAAATAACCGTTTGGTCCGACATATGGTGGCTGGATCTGGACTTCGAAAGGCCTTCTTTGCCTGAGATTATGAAAATTTCAAAAATCAAAATGTATCCGTTGGTTCATAGCAAGCTTTTGATCCGTTGGAGCTAACCCACTCAGACGCTGGGATATGCTAAATCCATTTTACACATTCTAGCCATCTCCCTTATTTTCCAAAATTCAGAGCGTGTTTCTCTCTCGTCCTCCTCAGAAGTCACAGACTCACGGTAGGTCTTGCTCTTCTCTGCAATTTTGCTCCTAATTCCTTCAAATTCGCCCACCGTTCCGTCATCTTTCCTTGCTCGAATCTTCTTATAATCTCATTCTCGTTCTCAGAACCTGCAAATTTTTCATAAACTCTCATTTAGAAATTTATTAGTGATGACGGTGAAAAGCAACCAGAGGAGAAACCGAGGGTCGTATCTGAGGAGAAAGAAAGAAGAGGTCGAACTGGATATTCATTAGCTATCCTGTTTCAGTTTTTTCTTCTACACTTAATTGACTGCCCCAGATTACAGCTGTGATTCGGAAAGTTCATATGCTTCAACATGAGGAGGCTTGCGGTGAGGAATCAAAAGACGCATACATAGAATGAAAGGTGCGTTACCCGTTTTCCACAACTTCATCTCATATCAGTGCAATCCAATTTGTTTAATCTTATTTGACATTAATAAATGCCCCTCATCCCAACTTTGTGTGGGATCATGGTCCAACTTTTTAGATCGCGATTAGCCTGTGTGATAGAAATGGTCTGGGAATAGTGATTTTGAACTTAGTTTTCAGGCTCTTGGAAAATGAAGCGCTCGGTTACATGATTATTTAGTGCTTGGGCCTTTGGATCCAAACATAATTATTGAGAATTTGTAGTTTAAGTACGTGTTCTCTTTTTGTTTACTCTTCATGAGGAAGCAGCATTGCAATTTCTCCTTTAAACTATTGAGCCGGCTTTTGATTTTTCTGTTTTTCCTTTTGTGGTTTACTGCTGCATAGCTTCTTAAAAGGTGATCATTCAATTTTTCCTGTATTTTACATTGTAATTTGCAACAATTTATAAACTCTCTTGTAACGCAGACACCAATGTTTTTGGCTCGAAATAAGTTAACTCCCACGCATATTCTGGGATATCAAGATTATCAGTGTTGCCTGTGAGACATGGAGAAATTGAATATATTATACTCGGATGGTTTTGCCCTAGTTTGCCGCAAAGTTTTATCCCCAGTATGTCATACTTCTCAAAATTTGTGCTCCGTCCCCTTTGTTCCCTTCAGAATGTTAAATTTATCATTCTGGTTACTTATTTAGCCAAGGGTTTTTGTAGTTTCTTAGGGTGTGTTTAGATGAAACCAAACCATGGTTTGGAAAGGTGATTTTGGAGAATAGATTCTAGAGAGAATAGATTTTTTGAAGAATAGATTTTGTAAAAAAGTGATTCTAAAAAGTGAGAGTGTTTGGATAATTGTTACCAGAAGCACTTTTTACATGTGCAAATTACTAAAAAGGGCATAAGGTAATATGACAATTATATAAGTGATAGATTTTATAATATATTTTGATTTGAAAGAATAAAATTGTTAATAAAATAATTTTTACCAACATAATTAATAATATATAAGATAATATAATTAATAATTAATTAATATGTATATATATTTTTAAATTATAAGATTAAATATGTTTATAGAAAAAATGATTATTTTTTCTAATAGAAAAATATTAATTTGCTTTAAAGATTTTAAACATGAAATTCTATAACATTTTTTCTAAAAGCATGACACTCTCCAATTTTTTCCAAAAACAAATTCAAGATGCTTTTTCCAAAACCATGATTTTGATTTTTTTTATGGATGTTTGGGTCATTTTTTCCTCAAACCATGATTTGGGAAGACATCCAAACACACCTTGTACTCATTCACTAAATGCCCTTCAAACTGCAGTGCTCCCTCTTTATCATCCAGGTGTTTTGTGATTGTGACTTTTAACCCAGGTAAAACTTTTCAATAAATAGAGTGCTATGTAATCATTTCACTTTCTAAATTTCGCTTTTGGGCCCTTCAATCACTGCATTTTTTATAATTCATTTAGGTTCCTTCAAACTTCACTTTTGGGTCTGATTCTATTTTTCCATCAATGTAGTGGAACGACTTTATTTAATGCAAGAGAAGGGGGAGAGACCGGCACGAGCAGTAGGTATTTACGTATTTGTGTTAATTTAGCTACAATATTATAATATTTGTGATAATGTGCATTAAATGGTAATTAATTAAGCAACTTGTCAGTCATTGGATCATTTACATAATTTCAACTCACAACTCATCAATTCAATTTTTGAAAATTCAAAATTACTCGATTGCCCAAAATTGCATTCTTACGGGATCGGTGAGATGCTGCCGGCGGAGTCTCAACTACTATATCACTGAGTAGGGAGTCTCTCGCAAAAAGAACAAAAGAAGCAAGGCAGGTCCCGAACCAGCAAGTCTCTTGCTAGGAGAGGTTTGAAGACGCTTGATTGGTTGGAGATAGCATTAGAGTGGATTAGTTTACTAATCAAGTGTAGATCTAGTTAGACTAAAAAGAACAAAAAACTTTAGAAACGAGTGTCCGTGTCCGTGTTAGAGTAGCTGGAGATGTGGCATCTTTAAGAGATGTGGCATCCGTTACACATGCAAGTCGAACGGGTTAGACACATTGCATGTCACGTGAGTGAAGAAAGGCAATGCTAACAATCCAGCCGGGGCAAGTATTATTCGGAATGACGCTGCCTTTAAAGTTCTTTCAACAAGAAAGGCAGTGGAGTAAGCCAAAAACAGACCAATTCACTTTAGTCAGAGGAGTAGGGGCGAAAAAGAACAGGAGAGGTCAGATTATCCCCTCGGCTTACGATGAGTGCCAGCCCCTCGAGCAAAACAGACCAACTCACCCCTTGGTCGCTGAAAAGTGGTTGTCATGGCCACGAAAACTTTCAGCAGTAAAGGCAACTTTTACAAGTTTCAGGGCGGCGGCGACAAATACTTTCATCGCGGACCGGCCTCTGCATCATTATCACGTCACCGCTTAAATATATATTTTATAAAAGCAAATTCAACCCATCTCAATAGCAAGAAAATTGGAAATGCACGAATTCGAATATTGAAAAAAACACATTTAGGGTGGAAAAAAATCACCGCAGCTGTCGCTCTCATTATCTACTTTGGTGCAACCGTAGCCACCTCACGGTTTTGTTTCCCTGAGTGCAGCCACACGTCTACGTATCCGTACCTTTATAAGACATGCTTCATTCCCCTCCTAGCTGATGTGGGACTTTACAAACTGTAACATCCTCATTTTCTTATTATTAGACTTAGGGTGTCACTAGTACCCATTAGGTCATAAGATTTGATTTTATTCACAAAGGAATACTATAAAGGTTGAATAAAAAAATTTAAGTACAGACAATTTGAGATTTATTATAAAATAAATTGTGTGCATATATACTTTAAAGGTAAATTGAGTAAAAAGTGATATAATTAAATATAGCTATATATATTTTACAACGTAAATACATTATAGACATAAATTTAAAAATAAATAAAATAAAATAATAACAAAGTATAAATTTAGGGACATGTATATATCTAAACGAGTACATATCCTATTTTTCTAAAAATGATCTAATGTTTATATTAAAGAAGATTTTCTCTCCTTTATTTAAAAAAAAGGCAAATATGAAATAAGCTAGCTTAAATTTTATTGGCCTTAAAAAATGTATATAGGCATATAAACCTAACACCCAATTTATTTTGCTCACCCATTACTTCTCTTGTTGTGATCAAGTACCTCTTTTTGCTTTGCTTGTTACTTTTCTGCAATTACCTCCATCTTATTTTCTCTCTATTTTTTCCCTTGATCCTTTTGATCCCTTTTCCTTAACTATACACCTGACACTCACATACACTTATTCTCCTTTCCTCTAGTTATAATCATATTTTTTCTTATATATATGGGGGTGTTTAACAACCTTCAAACCATGGTTTCAAAAATACTTTTCTGCAAAACGAGGCAAATTCCTCGACATATTTACTTCGTAAACCGTAAAAGCACTTCTGAAACCATGGTTTGGTTTCTATCCAAACACCCCTATAATCAGCTCCAACACTTTTTGTCTTTTTCCCCATCCAAACACCCCTACACATATTATGAAGTCACAAATCGACTGGAGAGGGAAACGAAGCATGTCGTATAAGGGTACGGATACCTCCCCCTCGTAAACGAAGCATGTCGTATAAGGGTGCGTATACCTCCCCCTTGTAAACTCGTTTCTTGTAAACTCGTTTTTTGGGTGGCTACGGCTATACCAAAGTGGACAATATTTGCGAGCAACACCTAGGGTGGCTATAGCTGCACTCTAGGACTTTGGGACGTTCCTTAGGACGTTACACACAGAAATGTTACCATTAGTTTCACATTTAGTGCAACATTTTTGTCACCACTAAAAAAAATGCCAATAAAATGCCAATATGAAATAAGCTAGTTTAAATTTTATTGGCCTTAAGAAATGTATGTAAGCACCTAAACCTAACACCCAATTTATTTTGCTTGCCCATTACTTCTCTTCCTGTGATCAAGTATCTCCTCTTGCTTTGCTTGTTTTCTGCAATTGCCCCCATCTTATTTTCTCTCTACTTTTTTCCCTTGATCCTTTTCGTCCTTTTTCCTTAACTATACCCATACTTATGCTCCTTTTCTCCATGTAACATGTGAAGTACCCTTATATTGTGAAGTCACATATTGACTAGAGAGGGAAACGAAGCATGTTGTATAAGGGTGTGAATACCTCCCCTTGTAGACGTGTTTTTTGAGTGGCTACGGCTATACCAAAGTGGACAATATCTGCAAACAACACCTAAGGTAGTTATGGTTGTATAAAACAAACAGAAATGTTGCCATTAGTCTCACATTTAGTGGTGACGTTGCCGCTAAAAAATACTGCAACATTTTTGTCACCACTAAAAATAGAATGCCAATATGGAATAAGCTAGTTTAAATTTTATTGGCCTTCAAAAATGTAAAATATAAGCACCTAAACCTAACACCCAATTTATTTTGCTCGCCCATTACTTCTCTTGCTGTGATCACCTCCTCTTGCTTTACTTATTACTTTTCTGCAGTTGCCTCCATCTTATTTTCTCTCTACTTTTTTTTCTTGATCCTTTTCGTCCCTTTTCCTTAACTATACAGCTGATACTCATACTTTTCTCCTTTCCTCTAGTTATAATCATAATTTTTCTTATATATAATTAGCTCCAACACGTCTTGTCTTTCTCCTCATTCATATAACATGTGAAGTACCCTTATACATATTGTGAAGTCACATATCGACTGGAGAGGGGAACGAATCATGCTGTATAAGGGTGCAGATACCTGAACCTCCTCCTCGTAAACGCGTTTTCTAGGTGGCTACAAAATATCTACGAGCGACATTACAAACGGAAATGTCGCTATTATTCTCACATTCAGTGGCAACGTTGCCGCTACAAAATATTGCAACATTTTTGTCACCGCTAAAAGTATCTTTCAATGATGAGTGTCGCCGTTGAAAGTCAACTTTGACAACTTTTTTGTGGTCACCGAAAATCTAGGTATACTACTACAGGGTTTAGGGTTTAAAGTGTGTTGATTGCTTAAAAAAAATTGGGATTTGAGCTTCCCCTTGAGAGAAACAATCATGGAACTGATGATGAGATCAAGGATGAGGCTATTGCAAGTAATATTCAGTCTATATTAAAAAAAATTAGTATTTATGGAGAGGGATCTTAAAAATTATAATTAATTTGAAGGACCAAAAATTACGAAATTATCCCTGGCCAAAATCCCATCTCAATATTAATTTATAATTATTAAATTGCCCCCATTAACATTAAAACTAAATACAGCAATTAACAAAAAATATAGTCCTATTTTTCAGTCATTCATATTTGCATCTACTAGCCTTTCATTCCAATATGGTTGGAAAAATTTTTAGCTTGCACAACTGCGATTTTGCCCCTGATTCCGATGTGGTTGGAAAAATTATTAGTGAAGCTTAGGTTACAAAGAGGTATTTACTTGATTTTCATATTTTGGTTAACACAAAGAACTATATTCATCTAAGAAGCTTTGTATAGGTAGTTGAGATTGAATAAAGGTACAAATATATACTTTTATATTCATCCAAAAAGTCTTTATATAAAGGCCATGACAAAATTAGAAAACATTCGGTACAAATAAACTAAAAGAGGAAAAATAATGTTCAGAATATACATATCGTCCAATAAATAGTCTGTTAGTTGATTCATTTTCAATTTATCTTCTTTGTTCTGGATTTACAAGAAGAGATAAATCAAAAAGAGATACACAGACAGAGAGAGAGAAATCAATTTCAATTGATAATTTGGTTGTTTTGTTTTTTTCTTTACATTAGATTTAACTAAATGTATGTGTATTGATGATATAAATTAATTGCGCTGGTGAATGCCTGAATATAGATTTTTGGGTTGAGTGTCGAAGGAGATGAGGGACTTTTTTTTTTTTTTGGTCCCAATTCAAAGCCCTTTCCTTTTTTGATTAAATTGGTCACTCATAGATCGTTTAAACCTGCTTAGTTAAATCAAATATAATTAAATCCAAGTCAAATATCGCACATATTATATTTTTCCTCTCTGCCTTGCATAATGATCTAAGTTGATGATGGAAGAAGAGAATCGGGCCTACAAATAAAATTCGAAGGAACCTAAATGAATCAAAGGAAGTATAATGATTACATAGTTATTTTTTGAAAAACCTAAGTTTTACCTAAAGAAGTCAAAAATCACAAAATGCCGGAATGCCAAAGAGTGCCAACCAGTGGGTGAGCATAGGAAACTATAAGTAACCTTAAATGATTAAATGATAAACTTAACCTTCACAGGAGGAGAAAGGAGAGGGAGCACAGATTTTGAGAAGGATGATAGTAATAAGAACAAATTTTGAGATAAATATGTGGGAAAAAAAATTGTTTCAATTTCTTTATATTTAATTCGCTCCTTTTCTTGCATGACTCATGGGTAACTTATATCTATCAAACTGCCTCCATATTCAAGCCAAAAAAATTGGTGTCTGCAATATCAGAGAGTTTATAAATTGTTGCAAATCACAATGTAAATTAGGGACAAAATTCAATGATCACTTTTTAAGGAACATTTCCAGCAATAAATCACAAAAAGAAAAACAGAAAACTCAAAAGAAGCCTCAGTTCTTGAAAGAAGAAAATTACAATGCTGCATCCTCGTGAAGATCAGTATAATCCGAGACCAGTGTTAAACTACAAATTCTCAATATAATCACTAATCCAAGTCCATTTCTATATCACACAGGCCAGTTGAGATCTAAGAAGTTGGGGATGAGGGGAAATATTAATGCAGACAGTATCAAGCGAAATTAAACAAAACAGAAAGTGAGAGTTAAAGTTGAATTGCATGAACATGAGATGAAGTTGCAGAAAAACACACCTTTCATTCTATGTGTGCGTCTTTTGATTTCCTCGGCGCAAGCCTCGTTACGCATATGAACTTTTCAAACCACTGAGGTAATCTGGGCAGATAATTAAATGTAGAAGAAAAACCTGAAACTCAATAAATATTTAATGAGACCCAAAGAAAAAGCGAAGAAATCCATTTCAACCTCTTCTTTCTTTCTCCTCAGATACAGCCTTCGATTTCTCTTGCTTCGTTGACGGCTGAATCAGAGAAATAACGTCAACTCATTATTGTCTCTTTCTCTGTAACGCGGCGGCCGATTCTCCTCCGTTTTTTTTTGTACGGCGGCGGAGAAATCAGCTCAACTCGTCCTTTTTCTCCTCAATCTGCCTTTTGGGCTGCATGGCTTCATCTCTGGTTTGCTGTTTTTGATCCTCCATTTCTTGTTCCTCTGGTTGCCTTTCATCCTGATCACTAATATATTTCTAAACGAGAGGACTCACGGAAAATTCAGAGGTTCTGAGAACGAGAATGAGATTGTAAGAGGATTCGAGAGGAAGGAAAGATGACGGAACGGTAGACAAATTTGAAAGAATTAGAATGAGAATTGCAGAGAAGAACAAGAACCGCCGTGAGTCTGAGGAGGACGAGAGAAACAAGCTTTGAATTTTGAAATAAACCAGCCATGGCTATTATAATATACAAAAACGGTTTTAGCGTATCGCTGTGAGTTCCTTCCAACGGATAAAAATTTATTATGAGCCAACGGATACATTTTGATTTTTGAAAATCTCAGGAAAAGAAGGCTTTTCAAAAGTCCAGGTTTAGTGGAAAACCAACGGTTATTTTTCCCGAAATTATGTAAAATAAGTCTACCTATATCTCATAAATCTTTTATTTCATATAATAAAAAATTATGTATTTTCTGAATAAATATTATGTATTCAAATTCGTATTTGGGCCACCCTTTGCCCCTGACCCTGAAGTGGCAGGGGCATTCGTTTTTCTGTCCGTGATGCATTAAACAGAAAAAAACAATCCTTAAGAGTGAAATATTCTAAATTTCCTTTCATTGCGCAGGCTTCTTCTCTATTATGAAAGGATACACTTAAATACAAATCCTCTTCATTGTGTTAAAAATATTCTAAAAAGAAATTTTGAATTAACTTACTCTTTATCATACTAATTCACGAATTTTGACTTAAATTGCCTAAAGATAAGAGTTTTCTTTTTCCCCCATTAATTTTATTTTTATTTTTATTTTTGAAATAGTTGTTTTTGTAATATTTTTATTATATTGGGACAAAAGTTTAAGTAATTTAGTAGGGATGCTTATAAAACTTATGAGTAGTATGTACCAACGAGTTTTAATACATAAAATGATAATAAATTCATGTTACATCCTTATTATTACAACTTTTTTTGCAGTTATCTTTTTTTTCTTGAAATCTCACACACTAAATTTAGTGGAAGGAAAGCACTGTCATTTTCTCAACTAAGGACTGTGGGCCTGTTGAAATTGTCTTCATATTGAAGCATCCTTGAATTTCACATTAGATATATTCAATACAAATTCTCACGTTAATTTCGAAGTTAAATAATTAATTTATAAAAATTAAAATAATTAGTTAAATTAATTATTTAAAATCTGTATATTAGTTTTTATCAAATATCCCAAAAATTCCCATCTATGCTTTGTCTTTTTTTTCTTTTTGTTTTGTTTGTTTGTTTTTTTTTTACCCGTGCCTGCAAGCATTTCAATGATTTACCAAAATCATTATCCAAACATTTTACTTTCATTATACGGCTATCACACAATATTGAAGAAATCAAATTTGGGTTGATTGATTTTACGAATCGTTCTAAGGGTGAACGAGATTGGATGTAGTATTTTGGTACGTAATTAGTTTTTTTTCCACTGTTTAAAGGGTATTGGTTGGGAAAAAAGAAAGCCACGTTTCTTGTGGTTACTGTCAAACCCCTCCGTTTTTTTTTTGTTGGCTTAGGAAAATGTTATATGAGATGTCTGTTTGATGTCAGAATTGAAAACATTTTATGGTAGTACTAAGAGGACAACCATTTGGTTAAAATACAGGAATTATGAAATTATAGAGGAAGCAAAAATGAAGATGGATTCCTAATAATTTGCGCATGTTTGGTACATTAGATTTACAATTCCAGTGAAATAAAATTCCTTCAAAAACTGATGAAAGTGGCTGCATCCCAAACCCCATGTAACCTGCTATTTCTTTTCCAAGGAACTCCAGCATTTCACCTTCCCCCATGAAGATGGATTCCCATTTCTTGGTGCAGATTTGTTTCAAGTCGTTTTTTTTTTTTCCTTGCATGAATTTGTTTAATCTATAAGCTTGCTATCCCCACAACCATATTGCTGTTATTACTTCATCCTCTTTCTTCGGATTCTTTTTCCCCACCATGAACTTCCTCCTCCTTCAATGGGGATTTCTGAGACTTTTTCCAATACTAGGAGGTCGTGATACTGAGCTATGTCATGAAAGGTCTTCATTTGTATTTATCATTCAATTGACACCCAAACTTTAGAGTATGTCCGGGCAAATGTAACCTACAAAAATATTGCCAATATCTCTGTAATGTATATAATACGCTAAATTTAATAAATCCATAACAGTGAGGTGCATGATTAGGACAATATGGCTTTCTCAAAAAAGATATCGTGTTGCGGCTAAAATTCAAAAGTATTTGAATAAAAATCAAACCATAGTTTTAAAAATATTTTTATGATTTATAAAATAAATATGTAAAATAATTTGTCTGGTTTTAAAAAAAAAATGTATCTGGAAACACTTTTCAACGTTGTCAAACGCTCTTAGTATGTGGCTTATCCCTTTTTCTCCTCTAATTATATAATATTTCTCACATTTCCACTGATCTCTCGGTTTTGCTTTTTCCCCTGCTCATCAATACCCCAGTGAGTTGCTTCAACCCTAATTTAAGCTTCTGTTTCACTCTTGTTCACTTTCTCACACACCAATCAATTTGGTTTTTGTAGTTTTAGGAGCTGAATCAAACCGACGAGATGGCGAGGAGCAACTTAGATGAAATCAGAGTTGATATTTCTGTGAGCCCCAGAGTTAATTCTTTCAAACCTCCAAAGATTCGAATAATCAGTGATCAAGCCAAGGCTCTTATGGAAGCTGGCGTTCCTGTGATCAGCCTATCGGCCGGAGAGCCTGATTTTGATACACCAGCCGCGATATCTGAGGTTCATTCTCTTGCAACTCCATTCTCTTACAATAGGAGAGTCGGTACTTTTTCCTTTCATTACAAGAAAATCTTGTGTTTGCTTGTGAGTACTTAGGCTGGAATGAATGCAATTCGTGATGGTTTCACTAGATACACCCCACACGCTGGAATACTAGAACTCCGCCAAGCAATCTGTCGCAAGTTAGAAGGTTCATCCCGTTGAGTAGATTATACACTTCATCGTTCTTAGGGTATTTCATATAGCGAGTTTGACAGAATGACACAGTACATAGTTTTTAACTTTCTATTGCAGAGGAGAATGGGATAGCTTATACTCCAGATCAGGTTGTGGTCAGTAACGGAGCCAAGCAAAGTATAGTCCAAGCCATTCATGCAGTTTGTTCCTCTGGAGATGAGGTGAAAGTCTTTCTATATTGAAACTTAAAAGCATAGAAATCGCTGAAGTGATCGGTAATTATATTTCTGGTTCTGAGCCTTCCATTTACTTGGGACTTGATTGAATCAGGTCATTATTCCATCTCCATATTGGGCAGCCTACCTAGAAATGGCAAGGATGGCTGAGGCAAGTCCTGTTATAGTTCCAACAAGCACAGCCAATAACTTTCTGTTGGATCCAAAGCTTCTTGAATCTAAACTTACTGAAAGATCAAGATTACTTATTCTCTGTTCTCCATCTAACCCAACTGGATCTGTTTACCCTAAGAAATTGCTTGAAGAGATAGCTCAGATTGTAGCAAAGCATCCCCGGCTGCTGGTACAGTCGTTGTATCTACCAGCAAAATCATGCTTGCTTCGGAGATTAATGTGTTGATGATGATAACTTAAACATCTCATTGGTCGTTTGAAATATATAGGTTTTATCTGATGAAATTTATGAACACATAATTTATGCACCTGCAACTCATACTAGCTTTGCCTCTTTACCGGGCATGTGGAACAGGACACTAACAGTAAATGGGTTTTCCAAGGTTAGTATCTAATGATGCAGTTTCTTACTAATAATAAATTTGGAATTGCCAATAGGAACGAAACCATGGCTCTAAATTCTAATGGTTATCTTAAAGTCTGTCTTTTGGGTACTACATCAGTAACCTTTGTATTCATTTGCTGTTGTCCTCTGTACCATCACCATAAACTATGGAAGTTTTGAATGTGAACTCTTGTAGGCCTTCGCAATGACTGGGTGGCGTGTTGGATATATTGCTGGTCCAAAGCATTTTGTTGCAGCATGTGGAAAGATCCAGGGTCTGGTACACATATATACTTTATCTGTTTCTTCTGCTTCAAGACTTTAAACAGATACTTAGGTGTTACCATCTGCAAGAGTTGATATGGACTGGAAGAAGCAGTTTCTAGCAATCATTTGGAAAATTTCTATCTAAAGTAATTTTGCTGAATTCAGATGACTTCAGGGGCAAATAGTATATCTCAGAAAGCTGCATTGGCTGCACTAGGACTTGGTCATGCTGGTGGGGAGGTAGTTTCCATAATGGTGAAAGCATTTAAAGAGCGGCGAGATTTCATGGTCAAAAGTTTTAGGGAAATGGAAGGTGTCAAGATATCAGAACCTCAGGTATACGCATTCAATTTTTTGTTTGCCTATGTTATGCAAATAAAAACTATACATGCTTAATCTTTCCTCTTCCTTGTATTGGTAAGTATTTGCATGATAACTTGCAGGGAGCATTTTTTGTGTTCATTGACGTAAGCTGGTACTATGGAAGACAAGCTGAAGAGTTTGGCGTGATTGAGGATTCTGAGTCCTTCTGTCGGTTCCTATTGGACAAGGCACAGGTATTCATTAATAATCACTTTCGTTTGCAGATAGTTTCAGATGATATATTTCCTTGAAATGCAGGTGGCTCTAGTGCCGGGAAGTGCCTTTGGAGATGATAATTGTGTTCGCATCTCTTACTCATCATCCCTCACCACCCTGCAAGAAGCTGTAAAGCGAATCAAGGAATCACTTGTTCCTTTAACCACACGGCCTCTGGTTTCAAGTCATTAAGCTTTCTAATGAGTTCCATTCTGTCATTGGATTGGAAATATGTGACATGTATTTTCGTTGTATAGGGCATCATTTAGAAAGAATTTTTGGTCCTAAATATAAGTCATTAACCAACTCATTAATTACTTACTTTCCAATTTTAGCCTTGTTAATAATTAAGATTTAGTGTTTAAAAGCTCATCAAACTTCATTTTTATCTATTTTCATCCTTAAAGTAGCGGATAATCTTATAAAAAAAAATCAATTTAGGACAAATGTAATGTTTTGACTGCCATTTTTTAGTATGTGAGAATTAATTAAAAATGCTTATAATAAGGACAAGAGGGAGTACTACCATAAACGCTATTATTTGTTTGGAAAATTACAATGAAACTTCAAGGAAAAAAAAATAATTATCAGTAAATTTCAATAACAAGTGGGAAATTGTCATTTACTATCTTGGAACTTATTATTGTAAACTGTTTTGTTGTCAATGAGATTTTTTTAATAATTATATTTCTTACTTGAAATTTTATAACAATTCTCCATTATCTGTTTCATGGTCGCATTGGCCTCTCTTATTGATCATTCCTTACTACGTACACTCCAAGAAGCTCCAAACCAACTCAATTGAAAAAGCACTTCTTTTTCTTTCCTTAGCCCCTTCTACTCTCTTTTTATGTCACTCAAGTGTACAGTGAAGTTCATTGATTCCGTCAATGAAATGTTTTCTTAACATGAAAATGGATAAATTAATGTAGGGGATATGCAAGGTATGATGAGGGGGCCAGTTTGTTAGTGATTAAGGTTGGGGGGGGGGGGGGTGGAGTGAGGCTCGGCATCAGGAAATTGGATGGAGTATTTGTTGTGCGAATTTAAGCTGAACACATTAGGGATGTGTTTAAGAAAACTTATTTTGAATTTGAAATAGATTATTAGAAAAAATTAAAAAAAATATTTTTTCCTATAAAACTTTCATGATTGGCATAATGTTCTTCAAACTCCAGCACTAAACTTAACTAAAATAACGTTTTCCTTTAATTTAAAATAGAATAATCCAAATATGCTACCTCCGGTCTTTAATATAAGAGTTAAATACTAATTTGATGATATTAAAAAAATTAGTTAAATCACTTAATTGTAACAAATATGTGTTGACTTCATTAAATTATCCTATTTAATCATATGCATGGAAGCTACTCTTTAATGGAAATCTTTTACAATCAATAAGGATATTTTAGAAAAAAAATTATAAATTTAAGAGACAAAGTAAATTAAAGTTTTATATTTAAAAGTAAAGTTAATTTTTAACTAACTTTTATATTAAGGATATGAGATAACATTTTATTTGTTTATTGCTGATGACTGACATTTTATTTGTTTATTGCTGATGACTGCCTGGAAGTTTTTAAACCCCATTGTATTAACAGAAAACACCAAAATGATACTTTTCTAATCTCTTAGAATGTTGTATAATTCCCTTTGAAAAAATAGCTTCTTCATCATAAAATTTACAACAATCTCACAAAAGCTTCCCTAACAAGACAACACGAGCCAAGACTGTGTTTTCTTCTTCTTTTTTCTTGTCTTTCTTTTTTCAATTTGGATTTTTTTTTAATAAGACTTTGGAAATTACTGGAAAGCAGATGGGAGAGTACGAAATAATGGTGGGCCTGGCCCTTATACGGCTATTAAAGGATTAGGCTGATAACGAGGATGATAAAGCATCTAAAATCAGAGGCCCTCAACTCACAAATCTAGTCTTCAGGGTAAATACATGAGGATTCAATTTGAACGTCTGGACCAACAAGTGTTGGTCCAAGTAAAAGAAACTTGGATACTTTAAACATCATATTCTAGGTTTGATTTTTAGGACGGTGTATATGAAAAAAATACTATTGGGAGGGGTTCTCATTACAGCTTCTAATAGTACCCTAAGAGATTAGTCTCTTATCCTTCGGCTGGAAGGATACTCTAAGCAACCAAAAAAAAAATTTGAGTGTCCAGAGTTCCAAACCAAGAAATAAGTATTGGATCTGGTAAAAAAGGCTAGTTTCTCATGATATAGTGAATTAAGATTCAAATTCTGTTAGGAAAAGTACCTACATTAGATACTTATGCTTAGTGAAAAAAATATATTTCACACTACTATAAAAAAAAAACATTTAATGGCGGTTAAAATGAGCTTTTTACGGCGGTTTTGAAAGCGACGTCTATGCCATCGACGTAAAATGTAGAGGATTTCACAGCGGCTTAAGAATCGCCGTGAAAAGTTTTTTTTTAAGTCTACGTTTACCCCTATTGATCAGGATGGAACGGGAGAATAAAGCCTCAAAGGAAGGGGTCTGAAAATCAATTAACCAATAATCTCTCACCAGTTAAAAACATTCTGATAGAACAAACGTAGATTCTTTCCCGCCGTAATAGTGCCACTTAGCTTCACCTTCAACCACCAGATCAAAGACACTAAGATTTAATAAAAATAAAATCAAAGACTCAAATCAGATAAAAATCAGATCTCTTTAAACTCAGATTAAACATCATATTTTTAACTAAAGAAAATAATTATATCAAACCACAAAAATTATGAAATCCACGGAAAGAATGGAGGTGAAAAACTCACAAATAAGAATGAAGAGGATGAGGCAATGGTGATGACAACATCGACAACAACGGTGATGGAAGAACATGATGGAGATGATAGAAGCAAAGGATAAACGCTAACAAAGGTAGGAGGAGAGAGAAAATCGAGTGAGGACAGTAACGGGAAACTATGAGCTCTGACTCTGAAAAGTGAAAATTATTACACAATGGATTTTAAAATTCTGATAAACTTTTTACGACAGTTTTTTAAATAACCGCCTTTAAAAGTATGCCTATAATTACAGAAATGCCACCGTCATATTTTTTACAGTGTTTTTTTTAATAACCGTCATAAATTAGAGTCATGAAAACTCTTTTTTGTAGTAGTGTCATTTATTTCATTGCAACATAAAATTTTATTTATTTCACTTAATCCGTATTTTATTTTAACCTCTTTCATTTAAAATAGACTTTATAAGCCAGATTTCAATGAACGCATGCCAAATGTTTTTTTTTTTTTTAAACCTGGCATTATCTCCAGATGGTTTAGGTTGATTCAAGTTGGGTTTAATTGGTGTAAATTCTCCAAACATGAATCATTGATTTTTAGGACCCGTAATATTGTATTATTAAAGGTAATGAATGACTGGCTTGCAACTTTTTTCAACGGTTCCAATTAGGAGCGTATAGATAAATAAAATTACGAATATGCAAAACATGTGCTTTCCAACCTTTTTTTTAAGTTGCTTTTTCTTTTGCCAACAAGTGCGTTTCAAGTTTCAACCTTTTGAATCCCTTCGAACAGATTGAGGTTGAAAAAAAACCACCAAGTATTTGCACCAAGTAGTAGGAATTGTTTCAACTTAACTAAAGATCATCGGTATGATTCTTTAGGAACGCAGTAATGCAGGTAGCAGGATTGCTACCCATATGAGTCCTATCTCAGTCTGATCCGAATTAATATGATTTGTAATTTTCCAAGAAGTTGACGAGAATACTGAGTGCATATGTCAAGAAAAAACATACAGAAAAAATTGTTAGCCCAATTCAATACATGATGAGACCTCCTATTACAGTAGCTTCAGTCCTAAATAAGTAAATATAAGGACTAGAAAAGAAGTTCATTTTGACTCTAAATATAACATTTAAATTCATTTTATTTTTGAAATTTATAATTTTTTGGTCTAATATCCTTATTAATTATACATATTAAGGAAGCTCTTAATCAAAAGCAATTCTAATACACAATCAAATGCCATAATTTAGAATTTGACAAAAAAAAAGAGTAATTTAGAAAAATCAAAATACATTTGTTAAAAAACTAATTTACTTATTTTTTAATATATTGAAATTAGTTATTTAATTGTTATATTAATTATAGGAGGTAATACTTTTATTTCTAACTGCGTCATTACGGTAAAATGTTTCAAAAAATTAGGATTTGAGTTTCGTGGCGTCCATTTAATTTAATTTATAAGAATATATAAAGGGTTATATTGTTCAACAACTACAAATAATATGACTTACTATGAATGATAGCACCCATATAGGTCACATTATTAGGCTTGAATGTATAATTTTACTTCTAATTTATTTTTTTTGTTGACTATCATTTTTTTAAAAAAAAAAAATACTAAATAGGATTAAAATTAAAATTTTATTAAATTTTGGAATAAAAATTAATGAGGTTTAGAATTTTTCTTAATTTTGAGAAAATATACTTATCTAATCCAAGTTATAAAGCATAGAAAGAGAAGATTTTTTAGACTTTTTTTAGAATAGATTTTTCGGACGCACCTTTTATTTTTTTATTATATAGATTGTTATTATAGAGTAAAGTTGGAAAGTTATTAACTTTTAAGGTGGAGCTTTTGAGGTTCAACATTTTTTATTCTTATAAAATATGTTAGAAATGACTTATAAATTCATAAAAGAAAAAAAGAACGACCCATAAATATGAGAGCATTTGGATGGAACCAAACTGTAGTTTTAAAAGTGATTTTAGAAGATGAAATAATTATATGAGAGAAGTTTTATCTCGACTTATATAAAAATACTTTTTTTTAAAGTGTTTTTAGTGGATCAAAAAAGTATGCATCATAATTCACCAAAATAATGGGAAATTGGGGATAAATTTTTCATTAGAAAATTAATTAGCAAATGGTCCATATAATTATGGATTGCACAAGAGGAGATAAGTAGCATACAAAAAAAAAAGTTACATAAAGAGAAGATGGTCTGCATAAAATATTAGAACTAATATTTGCATAGAGAAAAACTGAATTGCACGCAAGAAAAATTAAGTTATACAACATTCTTATGAACCATTATTCGTTAATTAATTTCTCAATAAGACTTATTTCAATTTTCCTGAAAAAAAACAGTATATATATATGTGTGTGTGTGTGTGTATATATATATCATAGGAGTAGGGGAATTAGAAAACGTTTTAACGGACGTCTCATAAGAAAAGATTGGCTTTAGGATCACATCGATGAGTTGAAGAAGAGAAGATGAAGAATTTAAAGTGGATTCTCTATTCCACTTATCCGCACTAACGGTTCATAATGAACTAACGTGCGCCGATTTTACACTCCTGAGTTGATCCTATGCTCATCATCCAACCCACTCACCACTCTGCCAAAGTGAAATCATCACGAGAATGAACATACATTGAATCTGGACACTATTTAATTATATTGTACGTTTTGTTGTGAACCAAACACATAATCAAAAGCCCAAAAACGTGCCACCTCGTCAGTCGTAACCACTCAACCATTCTTCATCTCATGAACTTGGACGTGATTCTGCTTAGGAACATCTCCAGGAGAGTCCATGAGATGAGAGGGCAAGCCGGATCCCTCTGGACTCCGGAGACACACCTAACAACATAGTGCTAATCTATTCAAAATCATTAGCTTTTAAGATATTCCTTTCCCCTCCATTACTAAATCCACTCATTACCTCTAAGTGCTCTCAGCTCCCTTTGTCTTACTATTTTCCTTGTTAACCGTGATCTTCGGTCTTTTTTCTTTTTTTCTCACAAGACTAGCTGAACCAATAATATTTAGGAGCATTTTAAAGAAAGTGTCATGTATAAGCTCTCTACATAATAATTATTACAAATAATCATCTTAATTACTACCTTCAGTCTTAAATATAAGAAGTAGTTTTTAGTGTAATTTATACGACAAACTAACTCTTATATTTAAGATTAGAGGTAGTATTTTGTTTAGAGTTGAAGAATTAGTTAAAAGACTACATTTCGGACTTGGAAAGTAATTTTTTTTAGTCAAATATGGCTTTAATCAGTGATGATTTTTCTCTTTATCCCAAAGTTTTTTCTTATATTGTAATTAATGAGGAGCATTTAATTAAAAAACAAAGGCTTTTATTGACCTAAAGGATGGATGTACAAGACTCAAGGAAATAGTCATCTGCTTGATATCCAAATCATCTATTTTCTTTTTGCACAACTGCCCGCGGTTTGTTTGCGACTCCAAATCATCGTGTCAAATTCAGACAGGCAAGCATAAAGAAAGTTTTAATTGCATATATACTCCTTGAGTTCTTATTATATTAATGATTTAGACATGTGAAAAAGAACATTTATGTTTTTGACATGGTTAGGCCATTAGAAGCCGTGATTGCAACGTCCAAATCATTAATTTTCTTCTCCCCTAAAGTCATTTTGCAGGACATATTAAACATAATACTCAATAATGCAGCAACCATAAACAGTGATGACAGCAAAAAGTACTGAAACCATTAAGAGGCTTAATTAACTACTCCTCCGGTCCTTAATATAGGACCTAATTGTTGAGTTGGTTTTAGTCCTAAATATAAGACCCATTTCTCATATTTATCAATTTTCTCTAAATTACCCTTTTAGATATTCCCTAAACCATAATCAAGTAGAATAGGGAAAAAGGTATTAAGAAAGATGATCATGGTGTTTTAGGAAAAACATGTCACATTTCTTATAATTAACCAACTTACCTAACTTCCTTAATCTAATCAAATTAGTCAAATGGATCTTATATTAAGGACCGGAGGAGTATAATCATAAAATTTGGGGGGGGTTTCAAGTCTAGAATTAAATTAATTATCATCAAGCTTTTCTAATAATGGCTTAATTAGTCATGCCGAGTAATCTGTTGTATGCTCCTTCATGGAGATTTGGTCATCTTCCACAAAACTCCAACCTTAATACAATTCCAATTCGAATTCTCATCAATAATGGAAAAGAGCCACGTTGATTAGCTTGTTATGCCGTCATTCTTACTTGTCCAATCTTTAACCATTAGAAATCATTAGCAGCTTGCTGCACTTTTAATTCTGGAACGCGCGGGGAAAGAAACATTAATTGATGAAGAGACTTGGCAGAAATTAGAAGACATAAATTTGACGGAATCGCTGGTTCAAACAAAAAGTTGCATTGGTTGCCACCACAAAGAGAAAAGGTTGAGTAATCTTTTGAAAGAAGGATCTTTTATAAAAAGCTAAAATTAATCTAAAATTATCTCAACGTTAATCCAAATTAAACAAGCTTTTTATTAGGATATATTTATGTCACACCACAAGTACATAAAGACAAAGCACAGTGAGTCAAACAAGCATTATTGAGGCATACATAAGAACTAGTTCTAGACTTTTAAACAAGTGGTTGGAGAGCCACAAATGGATCCTAATCCAATGTAGCAGTACAATTCTGTTTGCATCCAATAGCTTCCCCAACAGTCAAGAACACCCTTCCACCAATTTTGCTCACAAAGTTGGCCGCCTTTAACTTGTGGATCACCTCCCATGTAGGGCTCGCAATTGCTAACTGATAACGTCCAATACGTATTAGGTCAAAAGTACGTTTTATCATATTAATTGCAGAAATACATATACATATTTACTCCTCTCTGTGCCATAAATAATTAATTATTACCTCCTTCCTCTGTGACTCCAAACTTTGACGGAGTTCCTCCAGACAAGCAATTCCAGACGTATCAATATTCACCAAATCTACCATAAAAAGTACTTAGTGACATTATTATATTTATTGCCAGCATAAAGATCCCGTTTGAGTTGTAAGAATAACTTACTGGAGATGTCGAGAATCACGAGCCGAATGGTACTCGTGGTATTTCCCTTGTCGTCCTCTGATTCTTCCTGAGCCACCCATTTGATGATCCTTAATTTCCACGAAATTTGAGAAGTAATTAAGGTTCTGCTGCTTATGGTTACTCATAATAATATTTTCTAAGCATTGAAAGTGACAAATTATACACACACACACACACCTTTCCCTAACGAAAGTGGCATTTGCAAAGCAAAGCAAGGCAGACTTAACGCGTACGATTAGAGTGCCAGGAGGCTTCACAGCCATAGGATACTGATTCACATCGCAGAACAAGTCAATTCCTGGAAGCTTTCCCAGAGTTTCTGTTCCGGGCCTAATTGAAATCAGTATGATTTTCAAAAACGATATTGCCACCTGCACCATTATGTTACAACACAATCCATATTTATATTTCTTAATGGAAAAAACAAAAAATAATAATGAAGGTAATCGATTCACTTTGAATTAAGAACCACTGTTCATTACTACTATTTTTAGATACTATAGCTTAGTAGAGTTGACGAGAAGGCAGTTGTTTATGATAAATAATGATTCCCGAGATATTGGAGTTTCAACTGTGCACAGATGTATATCCATCCTGCATCACCCATAGTGCATCCATAATTAAGTTGGTGGGGCATATATAATTAAATCCTTGCCATTCCCACAGAAACAAAACATGATTTCGTATCCGGAAAATGGAACATCTACAAAAGCTACCAGTTAATCCCTTTAATTTGTTCCTCTAATGAAAGACCTCATCTGGAAGCTTTTATTGTTCTTAATATATACAAGATTTTTGTTTTAAAAAAAAAAGTGAAGTATTTAATGAGTTCTTCCATATGTGCCCATTATTATTGATGTTGAAAAACCACTCAAAAATATTATTTTAATTTAAATAATAGGGGCCACTAGGGCCGTATTTATTTAATGTCGTATTACTACGTGTGGCCCTAAATATAAGAGTTAAACAAAAAAATTTATTTTGATTCTAAATACCGGGCTTTAATATATTTTGTCTTCTAAATTTATAATTTTTTCTCAAAAGTATCTATTGAGTTCCCTCAAAAAATAGTTATAATGCATATCTTAGAAAGAGTATTATATGAAAATCAATACATGTTAATTTATTTTAGATAACTAGTTTAATTAGTTTCTTTAATATCTGTAAATTAGTTATTTGACTCTTACACTGCATATCATAGCTATAGTAATTGGGGAGACAGTTGCAGATTTCCGTGGATTTGTTGAGGAGACATTTTGGACCCACCATATATTGATGAAAAAGACAAGAGAAAAGATAGAGATGGGAAATGAAGAATGATGCTTACGGCTAAGAGGAGAGCAATCTCAACAGAAGAGAAAAGCACACCAAAGAAGGCAGAAGAGGTGGCGATAAAGTCAAGCTTGTCAACCTTCCAGATTTTGTAAGCTTCGGAGACATCAATGAGCCCTGGAAGAGCAGAGAGGATGACCGAAGCAAGAATCGCAGTAGGAGTGTAATACAGCAACTTGGTCAAGAATTGCAGTGATATCATCACTGTAATACCCATCACAACATTCGACATTAACGTTTCACATCCCGCCGCATAATTCACCGCCGTCCGCGAGAATGAACCTGTTTCATCACACATCATATATATATATATATATATATATATATTGCTAACTAGTTTTATTATGAACATGTATGTGTGTGACGTTTAAACAAAGATGAAGTTACCAATTACCAGTTGCAACATAGCAGGAGGTGAAAGATCCGATGATGTTGGTGAGGCCTATAGACATCATTTCCTTGTTTCCGTCGATACGGTAACCTTTCAAAGATGCAAAAGAGCGGCCAACGGCAACAGATTCCTATTGAAACCAATTAATTCATTCGAATAATTAACGTCGGAGAAAAGATAATTATTACAACTCGATCTGTAGCATAGTCGTGATAGGTGCACTAACAGTGAGGGCAACGAGAGCAACAACTAGTCCGATTTTGGCTACTCCTGCAATATGGGGGCTTTTGAAGTCTAGCTGATTGATGGAGCTTGGGTTCAATCCTCCTCTGATGTGTTTCACAATATTAACGCCATTTTTGTCAGCTCTTGTCGCAAAAACAATCAGAGTTGAAACTATCACTGACACGAGAGGTGAGATTGCAGCAAGCCAGAACAGTTTCTTCTTCCGTTTAGCCTGCCGGAGAATTCAGGTCTTTCATCAATGGCAGAGTTCATGAGAAAATAAAAGAACATGCATGTGACCGACCTGATCATGGTTTTAAGAATCACTCACCACAAATCTAGTTGATAGAATGAAGATCAGGAATGAGGATCCCAGGAAGAAATTACGAGGATTCCACTGTATTAGAGGATATTCCAGCATTTACTTTTAAAAACATTAATGAATAATAAAAGACTTATTGCATGTAAAGTAATTAAAGAAAAGTAATATACAGGATGTTGGAATGATCTCCAGGTAGCTTTGAGGACAGAGATAATGTCGGTCTTGTTGGTAAAGTGAGAGATACCAAACAGTCCCTTCAACTGTTGAAGACCAATAACAACGGCGGCTCCCGCCATGAATCCAACGATAACAGCATGGGACAGAAAATCCACAAGGAACCCCAACCTGTCAATTCATTATTGGATAAGTGTTTCATTATCCATTACGGAAGTGAGACAAACGGGAAAACAAAAGAATAAACTAACGTGAGACCTGAAGAGGCCAAAGGCAGCCTGAAAGATCCCAGCGAAAAGAGTGGTAGTCAAAACAAGCTTCGTATAACCAAGGGGATCAGAGGCAGGGTCTATTAACTTCTGAACCATAGAAGACAAAAGAAGTGAAACCACAGCCACTGGTCCAACTGCTATGTCTCTTGAACTCCCCATGACAGCATATATAAGTGGAGGAACAACACTTGTGTCTGAAACATTAATCATACAAAAATAGTTCACCAATTTAATTAAACATAAAACTTCCCAGCACTGCAATTTGTATAGGCAAAGTTGATCATGTTATGCCACTTACAGAGGCCATATTGAGGATCCAGGTGTGCCAAAGTCGCATACCCAATGCTCTGTAGATAATATTATAATATAGCAGATTATTGTAGTACAAAAACTATGTGTATGAGTTGCAAGTTATTATAAAGAATTATAGATAGCTGTTAACCTGAGGAATGCAGAGACTGGCAATAGTGAGACCGGCAAGAAAATCGTTTCTGAATTTAGTGAGAGAATAGTGACGGCCCCAATGAAGAATAGGGAAAACTTCCTGCAAAAGTGAAAGAACAGGCTTGGGACCAGGCTGGTCTCTCAGAGAGGAAAGTTTGTGGCGATAGTGAGAAACAGATTTGGTGAGGGAATCAGAAAAGCGACGCCAAAGAGAGGGAGGCTCAGGAGCATTGAGCACCCACTCGGACCTTATCAAATCCGAAGAAGCCATGATATGTGTTTGATTATTATTGAAGTGTTTGGGAGAACCTAGCTTGGTCTCGTCACGGATAGAAGGCCTCACTATACTCTCATGAAACTTGCAGATTCTCAAGTGCTATAACCTTTTCAGAGGTTGAAGTTGAAGAACTCATCGTTTGAAGCATCTTATATAGACCTAAACCCACCTCTCTACGTGTTTCCTTTCCTTGCCAAATTCGTAAACAATTCAATTTGTACTGTTATTCTGAGTATTGACTTGTCGCAATATCATTAAAACTTTAAATAATTGAGGGAAAGAAGTTGATTTCTTGAGCATCACTATATCATTAGCTTAAATATTAACCAGATACAAGTGGATTTGTTTTCTTTTTTTAAAAAAAAAAATTCAATTGCATGTTACTAAGTTGTGATTGTTGGGGGAAAAGCACATGTTATATTTTAATCACAATTTTCTCTATACAGAAAACATAACATGCTTTTTTACCAGCTACACAAAACATAACATTGCACTTAAATTGTTTTTCATATTATATATTTCCGGGAGGGGGTGATTTTGAAGGAAATTAGATTTCTTCCTTTTAGCCCTTGTCATTTCCAAACAAATTAGTGCTTATAATTATTTTAAATTTTTATATACTTTTTATATTTAGTAATTAATTTTTTTAATCATTTTTAAAAGAGGGATACTAATTTATTTTCATCATTAATTTTGTATTTGATTTATCAAAGAGTGGAGAATATGAAATGTCCAAGTGTCTTGCTAAAAATCCATTACATTTAGCCGCCCTAAATTTAGCCACATAGAAGGATAAATACTAAAGGATATATGTCTAGTAATCATATTTTAGGATAAATCCAAAAATATTATAAGTATAGCATTTTTATTTCTGAGAAAGAATATTACCTCTGTTTTAATATAAACACCAGTTGAATGTTGGATTTGGTCATAAATATAAGATATTAATTTATTTTATCCCTTATATTTATCATTTTTTCTAAATTAATTTACCTAATTTATACACTCATATATAATATAATGTTATACAAAAGTATTTTAAGGAGATCATGCTATATTTGTTATAATTAACTAACCAATCTAGTTGATTTTCTTAATTTATCAAAACTAATTAGGTAACTCTCTGATATTGAGAACTAGAAACAGGACCTTAATGATATATGAAATATATTTAAAGTATGGGATTCCTTGTCCACGTTCCCCATACAAAGGAACACCTAAGATAGATAGAAAGCATATCCATTCTTTCGAGAAGTAATAGATTCACAAGGATTAATTAAAAGAATTATGGGTTAATTGTGGTTTTAAAATTAAATTTGATTAGATCATATTGACTATGCAATGATCACATCAATCAAACACAAGACAATTACTTGTCATAGCTAGGCACACCAAGAATCATATTCAAAGATAATTAGTGAGCACTAATCTTTATTTTAAGAAAATGAGGGAAGCATATGTTTGCACTTCAAAAGGCTTTCCCAATAATTCTGCATATTGAAGGTCTACTACTACTTGGTGAAAAACCCTGTTTCCTCAATACCCTCTTGAATTTTATTTAGTTCTCTTTTATGTGTCACTCAATCATGACCTATTGGCACAGCATATAATGATTTCTGAGGCGAAATTTAAGCAAAGGAGCCATCAATTATCAATTATAATATTCAAAAATGATCAAGTTGTATCGTTATTAGGTCCCCCACCTTTTTTTTTTATAGTTTTCGTTTTGTGTGGAGCAAAAAGGGCACTGAATCTAGTTTGTGACATAGGTTTGTGGAATCGTTGCAAATTACAATTAGGAATAATCAAAATTCTTATCAAATGTTGATGTCAGCGGGAGCATATCAAAATATGCAAATAAATATTAAAATTACTTTTTTTTAAGGCCACTAATTAATCTTTATATACTCTTTGCCATATGCTCTTTCAAGTTTCAACCTGCAGGGCTGGTACATGTTTTGGAACCTCTTTTTCCCTTTTGTAAATTTTTTCCTTTTCTTTTATTAATAACATAAATGTACGGTAGTGATGATCAGACTGATCATAAAAAGTATGATACAATTAGTCCATTAACCTTCTACCAGCTCCAACATTCTTTATTATGTAGATATTGAGATTTTCACCGGGAGGGGGGTGTTTATTTGATATCTCAAGAATATTTGTCTGTGTGTGTACACACACACATATAGATATATTCATTTCGATAAAACAAATCTTCTTTGCAGCGATTGACCTCTATAACATTGGAATCTTGAGAGTGAGCAATTATAAGGAAGGCAAAGTTGGAGAACAGTACAGTGAGAGGTAGAGGTATCAAATTCTTTTGTGACAGATGCAGCATCCCATTTCAATTTCAATATTAATAAAAGAAGAACCATAAGTAATAAAAGCTTTATCGATCGAGTCAACCCCATTACCAACGAGGAGCAATCACATTAGAGAACTTAGCCAGATAAAAAAAAAAAAAACTTTTTTTTTTAATTTATTGGTCCACTAAACGAGCGTAATAGCACCGCGTAACAGCAGCGCCATTCATTTCTCATTCATTGAACCTTGACGCATTTCCCAGATCCCACTGTACAGACCTCATATCCTGTCCAAATTGTATACCAAAGTATTGGACACGCACGCAAGAAATGACATCATAGTGTGAGTGGTACAGACTACATTAAAGGATGTTGGAGATGATGAATGCTGGATTTAGCAGTAAACGACAGTTGAATTAGTTACCAGTACAACGTAACTCAGTAACTGGAACATGCATATTGTTTTTAATTACAGCTTGATGTATTCCCATAATGAACTCTAATATATATATATATATGAGGAGGAAGGCACTTTGAGTCCTTTCGAAGCAAAACTGTAATTGGAAGACTTTGTTTTTTAAAGCAAGTGATTAAATTTCATGAGAATATTGATTCTTATCTTTTTATATTGATCTAAACACTCTCAGGAAAACAGATTTAATTTATGGTTACATGACTGCCATTTTGGCTGTAAGACATGCCTCAACCGCTTCTCCTACAGACAGAAAAACTTTTTCTCCAATTTTGTTGACAAACTCAGCTATTCTCAGCTTGTGAATTACTTGCCACCTAGGGTTGGCGATGGCCAACTGAGAAAAGAGAGAGAGATTATTATAAATATATGTAGTAATCAACAAATATTCCAAAACAAAAGTAAAATGAAATAAAAGAGACTTACCAGAAGCCCATGTGAAGCCAAACTAATATGCAGCTCCTCCAAAGAAGCAATCCCCGCTGTGTCAATATTCATGAGACCTATGATTGTGATGTGAAATTAAAAAAAAAAAAAAAGGATTCAGTTTTGTTTGGAGAGTAAATAGCTAAAATAACTAAGTAGAGAGCTAGTAGGACATGTTTCTATTGTGCCTACTTGACATGTCAAGAATAACGTATTTGAAAGTGCTTTGTGCTTTGGGATCTTCCACAGCTTCGTCATTAAACACCCATCTAACAATTCTTTAACACGACAGACAAAAGTGTTGTTGTCTTAAAATCACAGGAAGTGTCTAATTAAAGAAATTAAACACTAAACTATGGAGAGGTATGCGCAGAAAGGGGGTATATACTTTTCCTTGACAAGATTTGAATTTGCAAAACACAGACAACCAGATTTGACACGAACTATTAACACTCCAGGAACTTTGACAGCCATTGGATATTGTTCAGCATCACAGAACTCATCTGTGCCCGGAAGTCTTCCAACAATTGCTATCCCAGGTTGAATTGATATCAGCATT
Organism: Neltuma alba; assembly: GCF_004799145.2. Lineage (NCBI taxonomy): Eukaryota > Viridiplantae > Streptophyta > Magnoliopsida > Fabales > Fabaceae > Neltuma > Neltuma alba. The sequence continues at coordinate 548,044 of NW_021636177.1, forward strand.
ATCTTTGCAAATGATATGATAACCTGCACCAGATATATATTTTAGTCAGCCCACATATTATTTGCCCTCTTCCTTTTAAGTTAAATTGTGTTTTAAGGTTGACATATTGATTTAACTATAAAGCAAAACTCTAAATTTGGACTTGAAGATTTATATGAACTAAATCACTTAAAAGTACTAATGCTTAGTTGATGAAAAGGGTCTCAAATGAAAATACGAATGGATGGAGTATAAAGGTAAAAGTCCAAAACTCCCAAACTAATGGCTAAAGCATGTTTTGTAGGTCCAATCTTACAGTGGAGTCTAAAGGAGAAAAGCCAGCTCATGTTTCTCTGCTCGAGACCAAATATCAAGACTTTAATTTGTTTGTCTCAGACCAAATATCTCAAATACCAAGCTAGCTCGAGTTCATGTATGCAGTGCAATCATTCTTCTCTTTTCTATATCCTAGAGCATTATCCTCTTACAATCTAAAAATTAAATTAGATTTTCCATACAGAGTAATTAAAAAGAGAGAAAATTACCGCAGTTAAAAGACCAATTTCCACAGAAAAAAACAAGATCCCGAAGAAGGCTGCAGCACAAGCCAGGAAATCAATCTTATCAACCTTCCAAATGTGTATAGCTTTCTTCACGTCAATAATTCCTGGTAAAGCTGAAAGAATCATTGAAGCTAGTACTGCTGTTGGAGTGGAAGACAACCACGTTTTCAAATGTCTCAGCGAAAACAGCACTGTAAGAGCCATCACTATGTTCGAAACCATTGTTTCCGAGCCACAACTATAGTTTACAGCAGTACGTGAAAATGAACCTGCACATACAGTTCAGGCATAATTAGTATTACTGACCAATCTGACATTCTTCTTTAATAACGTTCATAATTTAATGTACTATTTCCGGTCCTCAACATAATACTCTTCCGGTCCTTAATATAAGACCTATTTAACTAATTTGATTAGATTAAGGAAGTTAGGTAAGGTAGTTAATTATAAAAAATATGATATGTTTTTCCTAAAACACCATAATCATTTTCCGTAATATTCTCTCTCCCTTTTTCTATTTGATTATGATTGAGGGAGTATCCATAGAGGTAATTTAGGAAAAATTGATAAATATGAAAAATAGGTATTATATTTAGAACCAAAATTAACTCAACAATTAGGTTATATATTAAAGACCGGAAGAATATCTGCTTAAGTAATTCAAGAAGATTACAAAACTAGTTAAATTAGTTATTTATTCAAAATATGTATTGGTTTTCTAAAATACCTTTTTTAAACCATTTGTATTGAAACTATCCCTTGATGCAAACTCCCACACGTTAAATCAATAGGGATAGTTTGGACAAAAAAAGATAAGTGGGGAGAACAAAATATAGACTAAGATTTTATATTTAGAACCAAACTCAACTCCCAACTAGCTCTTATATTAGAAACCACAAATAATATATTAATGCATATGAAAGAAGCTTACCTGAGGCAACATAGCATGAAGTGAAAGATCCAACAATGTTTATTAGGCCTAATGATACCATTTCTTTGTTGGGATCAAGATTGTATCCTCTCAAGGCGGCAAAAGATCGACCAACTGCAATAGCTTCCTTCAATTTATTGCACCACGCAGGAAATCAGAAAGACCATATTAAGGTGATATATAATTATCAGAAATGAAATAGATTAAGTGGAGGGCCTCGTCACCGTGAGTGAAATTATGGCAATAATAAACCCAATCTTGGCCAAATTCCCAATGAACTTAGAATCAAAGTTTAACTGGTACAATGAACTTGGGTTCAAGCTACTTCCTTCGATTTTCCCCAAGACCTCAAATTTATCTTCATGATCAGCATTAATTCTTGATACAATAAGACACGATACAATAACTGAGAGTAGAGGAGCGATTGTGGACAGCCAGAAGAGTTTCTTGTGCCTTTTACCCTAATAAGCAGATAGGAAATGATATTAGAGACAATAATGTAGAGAGAAAATGGGTGCATCCCATAAACATTCATCAGCTTGCAGTAACATTATTACTCACCAGAAATCTGATAATCAGAATGAAAGCCAGAAATGAGAGCCCAAGAATTAAACTAGAAGGATTCCACTTCGACTGAAAAAAAAAAAGAAAGTGAAAGAAAGCCATTATTCACTAGGATCAGCTGATGAAATTAAATTAAAAGCATTTCTTCTTTTTAGAACAATGAACTCTATATATATATACACACACACCATGCCCTTAGCTCTCTAATCTTACTTGGTCAGACACCGATGTCCAAATAACTTTCGTGACAGAAATTATATCAGTTTTGTTTGTATAATTCCTGATCCCAAGTAGTCCTTTCATTTGCTGTAAACCAATGATGACAGCAGCTCCTGCCAAGAACCCCACAATCGCTGCATGGGAAAAATAATCCACCAGAAACCCTAACCTGCAAAATTTGAACTATCTGATCGTATGAACGAATTGAATGATCTCAATAGAAATCAAACAACTTCAGGTTTAGAAGGTTAATCGGGGGCCAAAAAGTGACCTGAAGAGTCCAAAGGAAACCTGGAAGATGCCCGTAAAGAAAGTTGCAGTGAAAACGAGTTTTGTGTAAGCAGCAGAATCGTGACGAGGATCTTTCAATTTTCCAATCATTGTGGAAAGAAGCACTGAATCCACGGATACAGGCCCGATCACTATTTCCCTTGAGCTTGTGAGTACGGAAAATAACATAGGTGGGACAATGCTTGTATCTGAAATAATCATACTGCACCAGTTAGATAGTTCCTTACAAAAAGAAGCGAAATGAGAAATTTTAAAGCTTAATGCATAAAAATGCCGCTGGCTTAAAGAACTTAAAAGGTAATCCTTCAACTTACACAGTCCATATTGAGGATTAAGCTCTGCCATAGTTGCATATCCCATACTCTGCATGTTGATTAATATTAGTATCATTAATATCTGCATATCAATTAATATAAAATATAAAACTTTTAGCAAGTTAAGCTATTCACAAGTTGTGAATAATATGCTCTTTTTTTCCAAATTTTTTATATACAATCTATTTTATCAGGACAATTATTAAATACTGAATATTGTTTTGGTCGTTTATCACATTTGAACACTATTAATAATATGCACTTAATCGCACAAACATTAAAAACAATTAATTATTATATATCTCAATATTTTGAACGATTAAAAATATAATCTAGACAAATGTTAATAGTCTTTCAATCCTTAATATAAAGCCCAGCTAATGAGGAGTTGATATTAGTTTTATATGTAAGACTTATTTCATATGTTTATCAATTTTTATTTTAAATTAACCCTATTGATATTTGCTTAACAATAATCAAATAGGGAAGGGAGAAAAAGAATTGAGGAAGATGCTTAGAGTGTTTAGAAAAAACATATCATATTAACTAAATTTAACTAACATCATTAACGTACTCAAACTAGTTAATTAGGTTTTACATTAAGGACCGGGGAGTATTTCCTTATGTCATTTTATAGAAAATTTGAATTCTTAAAATAATCCCTCAAGAAACTGTAAATAATTATGTAAATTTTAATTTTAAACTGTAAATAATTTTGTAAATTTTAATTTTAACTTTCATAGTTTTAAAATTTTGTTATCAATTTCTTGTTATCTGGAAAAAAATTCAATTTAATCCCTAATATTAAAGAATGCATTCCCTAAAAATTCAAAATGAGAAACATTTGATTAGAAAATTGGTAAAACAAAAAGATTTTATATAAGATATGGATTAAATAATGTATTTTCAAATTTCAAACAAAATGAGAAACATTTGACAAGAATTAGATATTATATTAGCCCCAAATCCTGTGAGCTTATATGTATTGGAAACAAGTTTTCCTAAACCATGTAAAATTTTGAGAAAGAAAAATAATTGCTTGGGAAAAAATTAATAATCACATCAATAAATAATAAAATAATGATACTTTTCATTCTATTATTTGTTTTTTGTAACAGCTTTTTTATCCTACTTAAGTAAAAATAAAATAAAATGGTATTTCCAAAATGCATATTGGAAAAGAGAGACTAAAAACAAGAGTTGATGATGATTGTAAAGATGCAAACTGAATCTCTCATATTCATTCATAGCCCGTATGGAAGAAATACAATCCCAGAAAGAAAAAAATATTTGACGTAAAGCTCAAAGAGTTTAATGTTATGGATTCAAATCATCTGCATTAACAATATGTACAAATATAGATATAGAAGAAATGAGCAAGAGAATAGGGAGGTCGGTACCTGGGGAATGGTGAGGCTGGCAAGAGTGAGACCAGCCAACAGGTCGTTCTTAAACTTGGAGGCATTGTAGTGTCTGAGAGAGTGCAGTATGGGAAAGAAGTGGTAAACCAGAGAAAGTATACGTTTGAAAAGAGACTTGTGATTGTATCGAGTAGGCACATAAGTGTCCTTGGCTGTGTCCCATAATTGCTTCCATGGACTTGGAGGCTCTGGAGGATTCTTCACCCACTCTTCTCTCTTGTGCTCTCCATTCCTGTCCATCTCCACCAGTTCTTCCAAACTGTAGCTCCATTCTCTAACCTTCACAGAACCAGCCACCATTTCCACTAACCTTCAATTCCTCTACTATTCGGCATCAATTAATTCTCTCCCTTATTCCTAATGCAGAAGAGGAAGGGAGGCTGATTGATCAATAATGTTTTGAACTGTTTCATTTTTCGTGTATGTTTTTAACTGATGATGCTGTGCCTGCCACCAGTTAGATGTATTTATATATGCATATTACAGTTGAAGACAAAGATAGGAATCCTTCTGAGTGAATCTAACGCTGGGGTAAGATTGATGATATTAAGAAAAGTTGGAGCCTACTTATATATATTTGTTTGAGGTAATTGAAAAGGCGCTTGGTTTGATTGTTAAACAAAGGAGTCCGGAGATGGCGCTTCGGTGCTGAAATGGGATGTTTCAGAGGTTAGAGAGGCAGTGCCAGTAGGTGCGGATGTGATGTGATGTGACTTATTACCTGGGCCTCTCCGGCTTTGCCTTCATATTCATACGCTTTCTTTCGTTCCATTAATATTTTTTGGGAAAAATGGCCCTCCACAAAATGAAACAAATTAAATTAATATCAGTTCAAAAAGACCTTATATTTGGGTAACTTGCATGTACTAATGAGGAACTTGGTTTGGTATTGTAAAGCAATTCTTTTCGATGCCAAATAACCCAAATGGTAAAGAAAGCAAGATTGGTCCCTTTCATGAGATCATATGAAGAGGCGAGATATATAATACTTAGAGAAGTGGGTACGCCTTAATGATCTCCACACGAATGGTATATTAAGTTTGGTCTTTAATATGGATCAAAAATAACATTAACCTCTTGACATTTATTCATCATTTTATAGATTTCATTGGTATTAATTTTCTTGTAGTATGCTCATCTGTAATTTTATGAGATCTTTTTTTGTAACAGATGTTCGTTAAAAAAACATTGCACAATTTTCAATATTCAAGAACGACATTGCAGTGCTTGATACCCAACGCCCGTACTAAGAAAATCAAATAGTTTAAGAACAAAATTTCCCTTTAAGACATCATTATATTCCAACCAAAAATCACCTATATGACATCTTTAATTTCCTTGCTAGTTAAGCGGATCAAGACGTAGATTCTTTGATTTAATATAGTAATTTTTTTATTGAAATTTTATGTATCACTATCAGTATATTCAATTCAATATTCATATATAGATATCAAAACATCATCGATGCAATAATATTATAAAATTTATAACAAATTACATTACCGACAAGTGAATTATGTTCTTTGAGCTACATGTAATTAATATGGCGAGGACGGGCCAATTACAATATACAAATTCATTATAATTTATATTTCTTAAGATTTCAGGAAAAAAAAAAAGGTGTTATCATTACTAAGTTATGAGAGCATTAGCTGCATTTACATTATATCATCACCGCTTCATTACCACGGAAGAATACAAGAGGTGGTTCGTTAAATACTTAAATTAATTAAGCAGCCCTATGCACCTTTCTATGCCTAAAAAACAAAGTATTTTAACTAAAACTTTTTCGACTAATTAAAACGATGCCGAATTGCAAAATTCAACAGGGAAAACCAAAAGAATGAACTATGAAGTGAAAATAGAATGATATATTATAGATGAGGGCGTTTGGCTAAAAGGTGTACATTTGTTTTATTAATTTTGATCTCTGATTTAATATTTTGCGAGACACGCAGGAACACACAAAATATAATAATATAAAAAAAATCATTTTTTCTTAAACGCAGTAAATTATTTATTACTGAAGATATCTAGACTTCATTTTATTTTGCTTCTTAGTTTTTTCAAATAAATTTTGCATTCCTTCTGTTTCAAAATAATTATTATTTCATTTTAAGGAAGCTTTAATTATTTTTGTAACCAAGATTTAATTATTTTTGTACCATCTTACCTTCATTAATTAATTAAAATAGTAATAGATATGGAGAACAGGTGACGTAACATTTTAGTATTTTGATATTGACCTTTTTTTTTTTTTCAATATGCATGTGACACCTTCTAGGGCGTGTTTAATTGTGTCAGATTGTTTAAATATGCTGTGAATTAATTGGAGGATTTAAGCCGGCGCCCGTACAATTTCAGTTTTTCAATGGAATGAAATCCAAACAAACAAATTATTAGCCCCAACCCAAACTGAACTTGTGGAATTTTTTCTTCAAAAGCGTGAAATATATTTTGGTATGCCTTTGAATTTTTTTTTTTGTTTTTAAGTGCAAATGTTCTTCTTCTATTAGGGACAGTTCTTGTGACCCAAACATTAATTTACATGGACTAGTCATTTCTACTAAACCAGCTCTATTGCTTTGATAAATTAGAATATGTTCTTTTGTGGGCTGCAGTCCAAGTCTTTACTTCAACAAAGTGGTTCTGCACTGGAGCTCGGCCCGAAATTTCTTCACACAGAGTTGAATAACAATGAAATCAGCTTATTTAAAATATACTCCTTCATTTTTTATTACAAGAAATAGCTATCAAAATTATGTAGTTAAAAATATTAGTTCAAACAATAAATATATAAGATATATACTCCTCTTATCCCATTTACAAGGCAAAGAGGTTTTTTTTCGTCCCATTTATATATCATTTTATCAAATTTTTGGGAATATGTTTAGAAACACCACTACGTGAAAAATTGCTTCTAGAATTTTTAATATCTGAATTTTAAAATAATTAAAATAAAATTTTTTAATGTTGACCTGTCAATGGCCAGTCAAACATCAAGTGTGTTGGGAGTTGGGACCTCTTGGCAATAACAAAAATTTAAAAGACCTATTTGTGCTCAATAAGTTGGAACTATGGGTAATATTTTTTTCTTATTAATACTCCAGACTCTCATTAATCTTCAAAAACACCCTTTTCTCTCTGTAATGGCTTTTTCATTCCCTTGCCTCACTGCTGGCTTTCTACCTGATCTCATTGATCCGAGTAGCATTTAACTAGTTATTTCAAAAATATTTTCCAATCACATTCCAATTTAATATGAAAATATTCAATAATAATATTTACGCAGAATAAAAATAAATAAAAAAACAATTTTATTGCATCAACCTAGTTAAAATCATCTTACATATTAGAAGAGGAGTATTCCGTTTTGAGATCTGTTTATGTTAAATATCTTAGTACCCCAGAGCAATTAAACAGAGACAATTATTAATGATAATGCAACTCAGTACCATGAAGGTGCATTCTCCTAGTACTAACAAAAGAGTGGGCTATCATCAATATAACTAGTTTAATAATTAGACATCACACCATATCCATGTATGTAGATATTCATTTTCTGCCACATTTCTTATTAGTAAGAAGGATGCATTTGCCTTTGGTTCCTTCCTTCTCCTTCTCTTCCTCTTCCTCGGCGATCCCTGCCTTGCTGCTCCTGCAAGCGATATTATCAAATATCAATCCTCCATTTAATTCTGATCTATCCCAGAAACACAAATTCCCTGCTAGTAATATTGAAAATTTAAAATTCTTACCTTTCCTCGTTATACGAGCTGGACTTCTTGAACACGGCCTCCGAGTGAACCCGGTTCTCCTTCCTTGACTCAACCAGGCTGCCGCTGAAGTATTCCTTCTCCTCCGACTGCAAATTCCCGAACCTCGGATTTTCCGACATGCACTTTATCATCTCCTCCTCAGACACCTTCACAGCCTCTCTCTTCACACTAATCTCACTGCCGCTGCTGCTTTCCCTTTTCTTCACCCCATTGCTCATGCACGGCGAGTTTTTAGCCTTCGACACGGCCGAGCTGCCGCAAGCTATCAGCTGAAGTAGAATCGAGCTGCGACTCGGTTCTAACCCATCTTCAAACCTTATAGAAGTGCCGTTTGCTTCCTTTATTTGCTCGCTCCGTTGTAACTTGTCGGCCGGTGTGGGGGAAGGCGGCGGCGCGTGGTTTACAGTTACCTTGACTGTTTTCATCTGGGGGTAAGGCTTAGGTTCCCGATCTTCTTCGAGTTCACCGGTGGACACACCTCTAGAGCAGCGAGAATGGGGCGTGGTGGTGGAGCTTGTGTTGCTTGTTTTCTCTCCATCTTCATAGTACTCTTCTTCATGTTCTTCGTATTCTTGGAAATCTTCCCCCTCCCTGGGTAGACTAGAATGGAACGATCTTCGACTGCTGTTAAAAGCTACTGGATCTTGATAAATTACTTGGGATCGCTTACTCACTCGAGTCTGTTGAACTCTTTCTGCAACACACAACTATAATTGATTAATTACAATTACTGGTATAATGTGGTTGGTGGGCGTAGTTGGGTATTTGGGAATGGGATGTCGCATAGAAGAAACAAACCAGAACAATCCTCCACAATCTCAGATCCTTTGAGTACATATTCTGCTCCTTCTGAAGGATATATTATGTCATTGGCTGCCAAATCGTACCACACATATCCTCTCTTATAGCTCCTGAAATCAGAAAACAAATCTTTTCACTCAAGTGAAAAGGAAAAGTGCAGAACAAAAGAGAGAGAAAGGGAAAACCAAGACACACACATACATACAGACACACCTTTTGCAGGACCAAGAGTACAGTGTCGGCATGCCACTCCCTCTCACGGCAACGAGCCGATCCAACACATCTTTAATCACATTATTTGATCGATGAATTTCAGAATCAGAGAACTGAATGACTTGCTCAAAAAAGAAGAAAAGAAAAGAAGTGAAAGCTTGGTGTTGGGAAGTAAAAGTTACCCTTCAGTCGAAGAGGCTCATTGGCGGAGAGAGTGAGTTCCAGGTAATGAGGATGTTCCAAGAGGCCACTTCGGGAGAGATAGTAAACAACTTGAACCTTTTTAAGGGGTTTGACATTATTGTGATGGAGCCTGCAAATTTTGAAGCGATCTGGGCTCGTGTTTCTGCTCGATCTTCTTGAACCAGCAACGTCCATGTTTCAAAAGATCTCTCACTCAGACTTGCAGATACAAGTGATGATGAAGCGAACCCCACAGACCGATACAGATGAAAGGGAATGAAGAGAAAATGAGAGGCATGGGTCGCCTCTTGTTGTGTAATGTCGCTTTATTATATCGATGAGCAGAAAAAAAAGGGAGATGGGGAGGAAAAAGGTGGCAGAGAGAAACAGGATGGTACTTGTCAAAGCAGTAATAAGATTCTTTTGGAAGGGGCCTTTCATGACAGAAACAAAAGGTGGGGAGGGTGTGGGTTGAAAGCGAAGTATGTGGAAAGGAGAAAAGAAATGAAGGTTGGAATAAGAGCCATGGTTTTTGTTTGGAGTCTAGAGGGAGAGCTGTGGTTGATTTGACTTTGAGCTTTGTTTCGTTTCCTTCTGACCGCGATTTGAGTCAAACAAGGATTATGATTACTCAATCCAATGAAAAGGATCTATGATTCCTCGTTCGCGGGGACGTTAGTTTGGTTTTAATCGCCCCTTTTTGACTTTACACATACAACGTCCAAATTATACAATGGGAACACTTCAATATATTTTTTAAAAAAAATGTATTACCTTCGATCTTAATTATAAGAGTCAGTTGACTAATTTGAGGAGATTAAAAAAGTAAGTTGAGTTAGTTATTTGTCCTAAATAAGTGTTATCTTTCCTAAAATATCCTTGCTAATCAAGTGTATTGACTAAAACTATCATTGTTAGAAAGGCTACTTTGGAATAAAAGTATGAATATAAAAGACAAAATGGATTGGGGTCTTATATTTAAAATCAAAACAAAAGTCAAACAGAGTATTATATTAAGGATCGAAGATAGTACTTTTAGTGCTTCCAAGCATTCTCAGAATCTCAGTTAGGCGAATGAAAGGATATGATGACCAAAATTGAAATGAAAAGAGAATGGACCAAAATGATTTGTAGCTGTTTGGAGCTTAGAAGTGAGTTTGCAACCTTCCAGGCGCAGATGCAAAACGAGCCCTATATTTCCCAGTCACGGACGGACGAAGGCTCTCGCTACCTTTGCTGAAAACATGATCTGAAGACCCAACCGGCGAGCCCCATGGATAAGGCTTTCTTCGCAAAAGCGATCCGCCTCCCCATTCTCGTGCCTGTTGTTGCCTCGTAACTGAACGTGTCCCCCTGAACATTTTATTTTTACCCTTGTTAAAAAATTGTGAATATCATTATTGTTGCCCTTCATCTTCCCGATTCCCAACGGGACAGTGGGTGAGAAGGCTCATTAAAAGATTTTAGAGATCAAAAGCAGTTCTAGGAGAGATGTTTGGAGGACCTTGAATGGGTGGGAATAATCCTGAAAATAGGACAAAGGTGGACAATTTTAACTAGGCTTGGATGGGTGGATTGGTACGATGCCAAACACCCAAAAAAAAAAAAAGTGGATTAGCAGTACATTTAAAGTTAGGGTTTATTTAGGCTGATTTATAAATAATTTTGTAATTACAATTTACGAAATACAAAATAAATATATAAAAAAAATTTTGTCTTAACTTGTTTAAAAAATACCTATAAACACTTGTAAATCGCTAATCCAAGCAAGCTCTTAGATTGGAAGTCAATGCCTAGTTGTGTCAACCATAACACAATCTACCACATTTGGATGTAGCCTCCAGTTCAAGCACATCGTTGACATGTTTACATAGATATATATGTTTAAAGGTGTGTTTGGATGAAACCAAACCGTGGTTTGAAAAAGTGATTCTGGAGAATAGATTCTGGAAAGAATAGATTTTATGAAAAAGTGATTTTGAGAAGTGAGAGTGTTTGGATAGTTGTTATCAGAAGCACTTTTTATATATACAAATTACTAAAAAAAAGACATAAGTTAATATGATAATTACAGAAAAAATAGATTTTATGATATATTTTAATTTGAAGGAATAAAATTGTTAATAATATATTTTTTATTAACATAATTAATAATACATAAGATAATATAATTAATAAATAATTAATATGTATATATATTTATAAAATATAAGATTAAATATGTTTATTAAAAAAATAACAAGATACATATCCTATAGGCTCTCACACTCTCCCTTTTTTCTCCAAAAGCAAAAAATTTTTGCTTTTTCCAAAACCATGGTTTTGGTTTTTGAGTGGGTGTTTGGTTGATTTATTCCCCAAACCATAGTTTGTGTCCTCAAACCATGGTTTGAGGTGTCACCCAAACACAGTCTAAGGGTCTGTTTGGGTGACACCCCAAACCATGGTTTGGGGACCCAAACCATGGTTTGGGGATTTAGTCACCCAAACACCCCCTCCAAAAACCAAAACCATGGTTTTGGGTCAAAACCATGGTTTTGACTCTAAAACCATGGTTTTGGAAAAAGCAAAATTTTTTTGCTTTTGGAGAAAAAAGGGAGAGTGTGAGGGCCTATATGATATGTATCTTGTTATTTTTTTTATAAACATATTTTTTATAAATATATTTAATCTTATATTTTATAAATATATATACACATTAATTATTTATTAATTATATTATCTTATGTATTATTAATTATGTTGGTAAAAAACATATTATTAACAATTTTATTCCTTCAAATTAAAATATATCATAAAATCTATTTTTTCTGTAATTATCATATTAACTCATGTCTTTTTTTTAGTAATTTGTATATATAAAAAGTGCTTTTGATAACAACTATCCAAACACTCTCACTTCTCAGAATCACTTTTTTACAAAATCTATTCTTCACAGAATCTATTTTCCCCAGAATCTATTCTCCAGAATCACTTTTCCAAACCACGGTTTGGTTTCATCCAAACACACCCTAAATTGTACTACTCTAATCTTAAATGTCAATCATTTTTAGGAAAAAAATTACAATCCTAAATATAAGTTATTTATAGTATTTTAATGATCGCTTTCTAATTTTATCTTTATTTTAATTCTCATTATAAAGAAAAAAATGAGCGATATATAAATAATTTGTTAATCGAAAAAAAAAAGTAAAAGAAAAACACCCACGCCGAAAGAAAGTGGGGAACGCTAGGGAGGGGAACTGGTGGAATTTAATGGGGCGTTGGATTTTAAGAATGTCTTGTCCCATCCGCTACAATCCCCAACCCTCCTCTGCTGTACCTTTCGTCCTTTTCTTCCTCAATCTATCAATCAACACACACACACACACGCCCCTATTTCAGTATCCAATTATATCTAGGTTAAAATTGAATTGTCCCTCTAAATTCATGTCAAATTTCAGTTTAATTTGTAAAGTACTCTTATTTTTAATCTGTTAATCTTAATATTATTAGTTTCGTTTATTGAAAAATATTAATTTACCAAATTTAAACAGCTGCAATTGAATGCCCAGAAAGTATGTTCTGAATTTTAATTCTTTAATAAATCTTTTATATTTTAAAATTTCAGCATGCTTTGTAAATACTATTATTTGTAAATCATAACTAGTATTATTTTTTTAATTTCATTAAGCACATAAAACAATGTATTTAATTTTTAGTTAAAATACAAAATTATCACCCAAAATATATATTTTTTGTTTGATACAATATTTACTTTGAAAAATGAGAATAGTTATATTATTGATGATGTGTGATTAAAAAAATGAATATTTTCATACTCATGCAATGCTTTGCACACAAACAACGCTATTTATTATGTCAGTATATTTATTTCAAATCAGGTCAAGAAAAAGTATGCTTATCTCAAAAGAAGAAAGGCTAAATAGGTAATAGTAATAATAGCTGGAATTGAGGGCAGGATAAAAACCGCAAAAAGTGTAATTAATGTAGTCACAGACTGTAATGAAGACGCAACACGTGGGAGGGTGGGCCCAATCATAGGGGGGCCACAAGGCCCTGCCTGCCGTCTTTTCTCACAGCTTTTTTTTGACATCAACGTTGACTTTTCACCCACCTCTGTATTATTAATTATTAACAAAAAAAATTAATGGATTAATTTGAATATATTAAAAAGTTAATTATTTTATAATAAATACGTATTATTTTTTTTAAAATATTCTTACTTATTAAATGTATTTAGTTAGAATTAGTATTATTACAAAACTATATTGACAAAAAAAGATAAATACTACTTTCGATCTTAATTATAAGAGTTAATTGACTAATTTGATGAGATTAAAAAAGTAAATTGAGTTAGTTATTTGTCCTAAATATGTATTATTTTTCTAAATATCTTTGTTAATCCAGTGTATTGGCTAGAACTATCATTGTGAGAAGCTTTGGAAAAAATGTATAGATACAAGAGACAAATTGGATTAGGGTCTTATATTTAAGATCAAATTAAAAATAAGAGAAGGTCTTATATTAAGAATCGGAGGTAGCATGATAAATAAAATAAATTGGGTTCTTATATTTAGTATTTTAAAAAAAAGTCAAACAAATTCTTATAGTGAAGACCAAAGGTAGTATTTACTACTCGTAGTATTAGGAGTGTTTGAGTAGAAATCAAATGATGGTTTTAAAAATAATTTTACAATATAAAAAGTAAGTATATAAGAAAAATTTTGTCTTAATTTTAAAAAAATAATTTTTTAAGTGATTTTTGGTAACCTGATCAGTTTATTACGGCTTAGTCCCCTCTATTAAAATTATAAATCTATATATAAAAATAGATATTCCCTACATTTCTTATGAAGTTAAAGCGTATCTAATATTTAAAAGTATTTTCTCGAGTACATCTAATACGCTAAAACATTTTGTTGTACATCTAGTATTGTGAAATATTTTTTTATATATGTTCAGTATCATAAAGTATTTTTTATGCATCTAATATTTTAAAGTATTTTTTTTGTGTGTCTAGCATTAAAATAAAAAAAAATATTTTAAGATACTGGACGCATCTAAAAAGTATTTCAAGATATTGAATCATTACAAAGTACCTGTGAAGCTGGTCGCACCGTAACCTTTTCTTCTATCACTATTTCCATAAAGGGAAAGTTATGCAGAGGTCCTAAGGAACAAACTATAATCATCTAAAGTCTCACAAAATGTCAAAATTACTAGCAGGTCTCAAAAGACCTCAGAGTATTATATTCTAATTGTAAAATAATATAATTACCCCTCAAATTCCTAATTCACATTTTCTCTGCCATTGCAATTAATAACCTTAACAACAATTATTATCAACCCAATGAGAAGATATTGACAACTTAAATAGTATTCGCTGACAACTTTTTTTATATGATCACATAACCTCCACATAAAAGTAAATTATAACCAAATAGTATAATATAACAACTTTAACACTAAAATGGGAAGCTTTTCAAAACCAATAATAACTTTAACTAAATCTAATAGGATTATAGTAAAATTTTAATGCGGAGATTTATTGACAACCTCAACAGTGAGCATTAATAACCTAAGGAGAACTATTAACAACCTAAGTAATATTTGTTAATAACCAACTTTATAGGATAATATAACATCTACATAATGTCAAATTATAATTAAATAGTATAACATAACAACTACATAACATCAACTTTAATACTATTTAGTTATAATTTAGTTATTTATAATTGTTAGGGGTTATATTATCCTATAAAGTTAGTTGTTAATAGACACTTTCAAGGTTGTCAACAGCTTTCCTTGGGTTATTAATACTCACTATTGAGGTTGTCAATGAATCCCTGCATTAAAATTTTGCTATGATCCTATTGGGTTTAGTTAAAATTTTTAATGGTTTCAAAAAACTTTCCATTTTAGTGTTAAAGTTGTTATACTATTTGATTATAATTTACTCTTATGTGAAGATTATGTAATCCTATAAAGTAAGTTGTCAACGAATACTACTTAGGTTGTCAACACCTTCTCATTGGGTTGTTAATAGTCGCGGCTAAGGTTGTTAATCATAATGGTAGAGAAAATGTGAATTGGGAATCTGAAGGGCAATGCTATCATTTTACAATTAGAATATAATATTCTAAGGTCCCTTGAGATCTGCTAGTAATTTTGACATTTTATGGGACCTTAGATAAATAAAATCTCCTCTTTGGGATTGATACGTAATTTTCCCTTTCCATAAGGTGTGGCAAATTTCCGTATAGTGACAGATAAACATATTCCCAAAAAATTAAAAACCCCTATCTCTATTATTGGGCCCGTTTAGAATAATTTATAAGTAGCTTATAAGTAGTTTTTTAATAGTAATTTACGAAATACAAAGCAAGTATATGAAAGAAATTTTGTCTCGACTTATGTAAAATATATTTATAGAGAATTTCTTTAGTCCTTCTAAGCAGGCCCATTCTCTTGCCCTTTCTTTTGGGGGGTTATCAGTTATCACGTACATCTCCTATTGCATACAAAAGTGATATAAACTGTTAGTAATATTATAATCTAACGACACAAAAAAATCACATGTTGTGAGTTTGATCCCATCCCCAAGTTCTCAGTCCTTAACTGCCGGCTGGTCAAAAAGAAGTCCGTAACTACCATCCTTAATTGGTTATACTAGTACTAAGTTAGTAATGATAGCTAGAATTAGTGATGAGTTGGATCAATGCGGGGTCGCGGGCTGTTTCAACGCCGGGGTTAGCCTGCTTTTAATTTGACTTTTTACAATTTTATTATTTTAGTTTTAATTAAAAAAGTCATTGTTTTACTCTTAATTTAAACACAGCTTTATTTTATATTAGGGACTTCATTCTATATTTAATTTATCACTTTTTATTAATTTATTATTTTTTATATTATTAAAATATTCATATAAAATAGATCTTATATTTATACAGATTTTGAAATTAATTTAAATATATAACTACAAGAAAGATAAAAACAATTTGAACCTAGCCTATAAAAATTTGTTATAACTTCACAAATGCGTGTGCCCTCTCACAAATAAAATTTATATGCACGGACAAAGATGGGGTAGCTCAAGTGTGTCGCTGGGATCTGGATCCCACACAAGAAACAAAAAACCGAACCGGGAATTCAACCGGTCCAGGTAGTAGGTTAAGGGTCACTGGTCGAACCGTGATCGAACCGGGGTCGGATTGGTCATAATAAAATAATAAAATTTAATTAAAGTGGAACAAAATTCATAAGTAGTAATCATGAAAGAAATATAAGAAAAAGTAGTTTAAATGTTTAATTATACAAAATGAATATTAACAGAATACAAGATATACTAATAAGTCAAACAACACTCCCCTCCTTTCTCAAATCTCACGGGGATGGATCAAGTCAAAAGTAGTTTAAATGTTTATACCCCCCTCCCTTCTCAAATCTCACGGCTATGGATCAAGTCAAACAACACTCCCCTCCCTTCTCATATCTCACTACAGCACGGCAGTCATAGCACAAAGAGCAACAACTAAAAACAACTCAATGCCTTAGCCAAAGGTGAAAAGAAAAGGTATTGAGCTTACCCATAAGGCCATAACTCAATGCTTGAAGGTGAAGCGGGACGTCTGTGAACGGCGAAGGTGAAGCAGGACGACAGCGAGAAGAGGATGGACTATAGAGACTCGTGACTTGCTATGTGAGCTGCGGAGGTGAATGGCAAAGGCAAAGGCGAACAGTGAAGTCGAAGCAGAGCTGCAAATGGGACTGGGAGCAGGTGGAAGAGATCTGGGCGATTTGGTCACAAATGGGGGAGGACTGGAGGAGAACCGACCGACCGACCGGGGCTTGAGTCGACACTGGCAGGTTAGGGAGGGAGGAAGAGTTTTTTTTTTCGAAGGCAAAACAATGTCGTTTTTGTGGCTGGGCAACTAAAAAAAAAAATTAACCGTGTGAACTGCCCAACCGGTTTTTTCCCGGTTTAACATCGGTTTTTACCGGTTGGACCGGTTCACCACCAGTTCAAACCATCTCCGGTTTTTTCTGCAAACCAGACCGGATTGGTGATCGATTCACCGATTTTCCTGTTGAACCGTCCGGTCCGGTTTTTTTTCACTGATCCCACGGGGCAATAGAAGCAGGGGACAATCTTCATTAGAGATGGGAAGCTCGTGCAAGGTGGGAGCATGGGCACTTTGGGAATTTGGCATTCTTTTGTTTAGACCCCAGTGACATTCTCCCGGCAGAAACAGATTGATGGAATAATTTTAGGGAACTGATCCTGTATTCCTCGAGCGACATAGGCATGGCATTCATTAAAATTAAGAAAAACATTATGAAAATTAAATACAAACATGTTTTCTGAATTTTATTTAATATTAATAGCTTCATTCATTCCCCTCTCCGTAGTACTGATTTAAGCTTATCTTATTAGCTAGATAAGCTACAAATTAAACCTAACACAATCTTCAGTTTGTGAACACAGAACGGAAACAAAAGCTGAGAGTGGCTGCTATCTTAAATGCAGAAGAGCAACTTGTTCTTTTCTTCTCATGTGTGTATGACTTGAAAATTGTGTTTGGGCCAAACACACTTCAAGTTTCTTTTGAATAACTTATAAACAGATTTTTAATTGTGATTTATAAAATATAAGTTAAATATATTACAGTAGTTTTGTCTCGATTTATATAAAACGTGTTTATAGTTGTGATTCCAAATGGACTATCGTTTGGCCCATGAACCAAAGTTTGCAAGGCTTTATTGATAGGGTTGGATTTAGCAAAAAAAAAAACTAGTTCCTTTTATCGTGGTGAATGAATCCCTGTTAGAAGATATGTAAACATTTAGGTCAATTTGGCAAGTATGATTGAAGGGGAGGGATTGGGATTGGATTTAGAGGGTGTTTGGATGTAAACCAAACCATGGTTTGAGAAGTAATTTTACAGTATACAAAGTAAATATGTGGAGAAATTTATCTCGATTCGTGAAAAAATGCCTTTAAAAAACACTTCTCCTAATTCCCAAACACCCCCTTAGTTTGATGTATTAAGGATTACTAGGAATTGAACAATGTCACATGGGTGGATTATACCTCACCCCATGGTAACGCTTTTTGAAAAGTGCTAGGAATATGGGCTGACCCGGCTCTCAAGGTTATAATTTGAAAAATATCTCGTTTTGTCAAGCCTGGCTCTCAAGCTGATGGGTTCAAGGCTAGCCCGTGAACTTTTTGCTTGTTTAAAAAAATGCATTTTCTTTATTACTCCCATTTATTTTATCAAAAAAATAAAAATAAAGTAACAAAATTACTAATAAAAGGTATAGATACAAAGAAACTGTGTCACCAATAGAAAACATCATCATATCTAAATATCTATTACTCCTTCAGTCCTTAATATAAAACCCATTTAACTAATTTAATTATATTAAAGAAGTTACATAAATTAGTTAATTATAAGAAAAGTGACAAATTTTTCCTAAAACACCATTATCATCTTTCTTAATACCCCTCCCCTTCTTCTACTTGATTGTAGTTAATGAAGTATTCATAGGGGTAATTTAGAGAAAATTGATAAATATGAAAAATGGGCTTTATATTTAGGATCAAAACCAACTTAAAAATTGGGTCTTATATTAAAGACCGGAGGAGTAACATGTAAGAATATCTAAAATATCAATCAATAAGACAACAATATTTGAAAGTTCTATCAAGAGTGCAAATATACAATAGACAAATATCATCATCAATTTTTTAAAATTTTGTCATCGCGATCATCATTATGAGGCAAAATTTAACGCATTTTTTTTTTTAAAAAATGATCCTACAGTCTCTCTCTCTCTTTTTTTTTATCAGAAAAAGAGTGCATATGGTTGGTGTGACACCTCACATAATTATATCAATATACGCTAGAAAATATTTAATTTAAAAGTCCATACATATTTCTAATACTGCAAACAAGTCAAAATTTTAAAATATTTCTAACATAACTTAACAACATAAACTATTGAAGTCTTATAGTTATGGCAAATAAAAATATAACATAGCATGTGCTTGAGGAGCAAAAGCCTTCACAGCTCACTCCATTGGTGCCTTCTTTTGATTCCTACTAGATTCTTCGCCTGAAAATTGTTAATATAGGGGGTGAGATGAAACGTCTCAGTAACTACTGAAATTCTAACCTATACAAGCAAATCATATATGATAAACCAAAAATATGTTTGTGTGTGTATATATAAATATATTAAAAATCATGGATTTGATACATTCAATTCAATTTCATTGTTTTCAACAATATACCAATATCATTTTTCTAATATATCCAAAAATAATGCAATATATTGCCTCCCTTATATCACCGTCCACCCTTATACCGCTGACTGGAGCTATAAGCTAACACATAGTCTGATAAGAACTAATCCATTTTACTGAATTATTCCAAGCTCACCGATACTAGAAATATATCCGGCCAAAGATATAGAGCTCAAGCTCGGACTATGGCTCCCCTCCTTTGTGAATAAGGAGGTGTCACATGTCCCACAGCTCCAATGAATTCCCGGCCAAAGGAAAACATGGAAGAAGGGACCCTGACAAGTGCCATCCACTGTGCACCGAGTGATGGCATACCACGTGGTAATTTTATATCCATACAATCTCCTTCTATCCTTAACCCAACAATGCATGTCATATGCAAATAATGGTATATCATAAATATATTCTCAAGTATATTATTAATGATAAGATAGCAATAAAATTCATATACCATTTAACAGTAACTCATGATAATTTCATAGCTATTAATATATTTAAATATTGATCATAATTACTAGCAACAAATCTTAATAAAATCAGGTAACATACCAAAACATTTATTTTATAAAAAATCATAATATTATATTTCAGTAATATAATGATTAGTAAATCCACGATATAATCATACACAATTCACATGTACAAGAAAGAATTTTCAGAATTACTTGGTACTCTTTAGCTTACAAATAATTACACAAAGTTTACTCCAAAATTCTCAAGGGTCTACAAAATTGCACATAAATATTTATTAATATAAAACACGAAACTATTCCAAAACTACTCTAAAATTCTAAGACTACCCTCTAAACCAAAAATACATAAACATATTAACTCTCCCAAATTTTGCTATTTATAATAAATATAATATTTTGAAAATATAATTTACATATAAGACTATTTAAATTTAATAACTTAAATAAATATATATATTTCTTACAATATAAATATTTTATATTAAAATTTCAACTATTTATTATAGTCCCATTTAAAATTTTTCCTCAACTAAGGAACTCCTTTGAAGTATAAATAAATTTTAATTTTTATAAAATTCTCAATTTACAATTCTTTATGCTTCCAAAAATTATTTCATCAATATATCTTTGACATACTCAATATTCTAACCGATTAAAATTTTAATAATATATTAAATAACTCAAACAAATTATTTAACTTAAATTTAATTGGTAAAAACATTCTATAAGTATTGAATAACAACTTTTTCAACTAAAATCTTAATTTAAAATTCCCAAAACCATCAATAAACAAATATAAACCGATTAAAATTTCTTAATAATGTATCTTTAAATTTCTACAGTTATACATTGTCAAAACTCCTTATTTACTTTATACCCAAACAGTAAAATTTTCTCTAAACATTATAATGATACTAATAATATAAAGCTATAAATATATCGGAAATATTCATAAAGAAAATTTGACAAGAAGAAGTAGTTTTGTGTACCTAAATGATCATCAAATCTTTCCTTATCTTCCAGACAGCATGTATTTCCACTCTCTTAATTTTCCTTTCTTCCTCTCGCTCTCTCTTTCTCTTCTCTCGCTCTCTTTCTCTCCCACTCTCTCTTGCTCTAGCTTGAAAGAAATAACCTGAATGATGATATATATAATACTCCCATGTCTGATTTTCTACCGCTCATCTCCCATTTTCCACTTCCATCCGTACCTCCCCCCTTCTTTTTCTTCCATCATTTACTACTTCTCCCCTAAATTCTCCTTTCATTTAATACACCCTCCTAATATTCTTCTCTTGGTCAATTGCCCCCAACTTTTCACTGCCTATGCCTTATCCTATTTCCCTTTAGTCGTCCCTCACCCCTTCTTTTCCTTTGCATTAATTACCCCTCCCATTTTCCACTCTCCGTGGAGAAAGGGGTGTTGGGTTTTTTTTTAACTAACAAAATATTATTTTAATAACGTATTATATTTTCTTTTATTATTATTATTATTATTATTATTATTATTATTTTGTATGTTACCGTTGGATTCCACAGCTCTAAAATACCAAGGGATATTATAGTCTTTTAATCTTGCATATCTTATTATAAAATAAAATAAATGTATGTATTCCTCCCACATATTACCTCATGCCAAACATTTAAATAAAGACTGAAGTGCACATTTGGTCTTTTAATTTTGTACAAAGTTTCAATTTGATTCTTGAACTTTAAAAAGCATACATTTGGTCTTTTAACCCTAAAATCATTAGGCTTTAATGATGATTTTTGTAACAATCATGAATGTTTTGAAAATTAAACCTAATATGTTAGCATTTAAAAATTTTTTTATTAACATTTAAGATCTTAATGTCATCATTTTTTTAAAAAATTTTAGGGGTAAAGGAGTAAAAGTATGCTTTCTAAAGTTAAAGGACCAAATTGAAACCTTATATAAATTTAAAGGACCAAATATATATTTTAGCCTTAAATAAAAGCCCTATTCCCAATCCATCAAAAATCAATCCCGCCCACCAAACATAATCTTAGGGGGTGTTTGGCAAAACCAAAACCATGGTTTCAGAATCACTTTTTGCAAAACAAGATAACCTCATCCACATATTTACTTCGTAATCCGTAAAAGCACTTCTGAAACCATGGTTTGGTTTCTATCCAAACACCCCCTTAGTACTTAACCGTGTCTCTAATTGTATTACCTCTAACAAGACTTTTGAGATAGCCGATAACATCATGGGCAAATCAGACTTTTGATCCCATCTTTTTTATTCTTTTTTTTCCCCTAAACAGATTGGCTCCTTTCTTTGATGGGAAAGGAGTGGGAGTCCAGCATAGCAAATTGGCAACTAACAAATGAAGGTTTTAGTTGTCCCTTTATGGTTTTAGTAGTGCTCTTTTTCCCTTCTCTCTAGTCTTTATCATTTCCTCACACCCCACACAACCTTACATTTTCGGGAAAATGACAATAAAAAAAACTAAAAATTATTAAATTCTAAATCAGATTTGGGAACAACACTTTATTTGGTATTGATAATACTAAATTTGTAAATAATAACAGATTTTTGTTATTCTTTATTTGACATTTAGTAATTCCTAACTTCTTTTTTTAATCATTTTCCCTAGATTTTCTGAAATATTGAGCATTGACTTAACATAATAAGTGAATTCAAATATATATATTTTTATTAACAGTTTAATAATAATTATAATATGTTACTCATATTTACTAATAATTATTTTTTATTCAATCAAAATTTTGTTAAAATTTTTTATATTTTATTTATTTATTTTAATTTCATAATTTGGGGAGAGATGGAGTCAATTTCAATTGCCCGGTCAAGACTGTCATCAATACTTTCAGCTCTCAACAATCCACGGTCATCAATATCCTCCAACCTAAGGATCCGGTTGGTATGAAGAAAAATGACAGAAGGGGAGAGGAAGGAAAATTTTGGGGTTAAAAGTTTCTAATTAATTTATTATTATTTTTTATATTATTTCTTCCGTTTATTAAAATTTCAAAACCTCATTTTTTCACTTTTTTAAATAGAACCCACTAAAATTTTCCTTCTCCTCCCCTCCTCTCCATTCCTCTTATACCAATCAGTACCTAAAGAAAATTGAACTAGTCGTCCCACCCCAAAAAAATAATTGCACTAATGAATTTAATGAAATAAATAAGAAAATACAATTTTCAGATTGCCATGCTTATACTAACAATACAGTGTGTGCTACTCTCTTTTTCAGCATTAACAAAAGAACAACCAACAATCCTCACATCAAATTTTTTATACCTATTATATTAAATTATCTAATCACACATGTCCATATGTCTTATTTTTAAAACATTGGCATTTAATAATATGAACTTATAAATTCATTTTCCTATTTTTTAAAATATTAACATTTAATTATAAATTTACATGATACAAAACAAGACAAATTATCATATGTAATTAGAGAAGTTGACATAATACACACACAAAAACCTGATCTAAGCTTTTTATTAATAAAATTAACTCTTAGCCTAAAACAAAATTAGCAATCCTCAACATAGTAGGACCCTATTTAAAATCATGTTTGTAAACATTTATAAATATATTTTATATAAATTGAGACAAAATTTCTATTAGATCACTCGTTCCAAAAAGGCACTGCATAGAAACCACAAGAACGAAAAATCCTAATAAAGCTTATTAAATTTTGGAAACTGGGCCGATCTCCTCCTGCAATCGCGGCATGAGAACATACAGTGAGCGTAGAATGAGTTTTGATAAACAAGACTCAAGTTGAACAAACAAACACGCCTATTTATTTCAACAAACTCTCTTTCCTCCTTCAACCCACTTAACTTGAATTATATCATTTAATATTTTACAATATTGCCGTAACGCCGCCGCCGCCGCTTGTAAGTTCTATAAATACCATCTATTGTTTCGCACACTTCCATCGACACATTCAAAATGGCATCCCCAGGTTATTCCAGCATCCTATTGCTTCTGTTCCTCTGTTCTTGTAACTATCTCGCTATTGCCCAAAATCTGCCCTACAAAGCTGTCAATCTGGGGAATTGGCTCGTCGCAGAAGGCTGGATGAAACCATCTCTCTTTGATGGAATAGTTAACAAAGACCTCTTGGTATGTACTTTCATATGATATCCATATCTTTGCATTTCCTTTTATGCTTCCTGAATGATTCTTGATTTTATGTCTTGCTCGTCTTCAGGACGGAACTCAAGTGCAATTGAAGTCCACCAAGTTACAGAAGTTTCTGGTGGCTGAAAACGGAGGAGGAGCTAATGTTTTGGCTAACCGCGATTCTGCTTCCGGTTGGGAAACTTTCAGGGTATGTATTCCTAAGCACTCTATAACGTGAAAGGCTTTTGCGGATTCCTTCTTCTAATAATTTAAAATGGACAACGGAGGATGCAGTTATGGAGGGTTAGCGATTCCACCTTCAATTTCAGAGTGTTCAGCAAGCAATTCGTTGGTTTGGATAGTGGAAACAAGCTAGTCGCAACTTCTAACTCACCCAGTAACCCAGAAACTTTCCAGATTTTAAGGAACAGTGACGACCCATCCAAAATTCGCATCCAAGCATCGAACGGCATGTTCCTACAGGTTTTGATCCTCTGTTATTCAAAACCGAACATTATATGCGACATGGATTGCTCATTATCATTCAGGGAATTATATAAATGTTCATTTGAATAAGTTTAACGTCTTAGGCTCAATCAGAGACAGTGGTAAGTGCTGATTTTCAAGGTTCCACGAACTGGGAAGATGGCGACCCATCTGTGTTCCGTATGACAATTGTGAAAACCTTACAAGGAGAGTATCAAATTACTAATGGCTATGGTCCTGATAGAGCTCCTCAAGTCATGCAGGTCTCAGACATATTTCTTCAACCGCCACTATTATTCCTTTCTATTCGAAACAGAAATGAAAATTGCTGCTCATTAATGTTACTGAGCATACAATGCAGAATCATTGGAACACGTATATCACTGAAGAAGATTTCAGATTCATGTCAGAAAATGGATTGACCGCTGTTAGAATTCCGGTCGGTTGGTGGATAGCCCACGACCCCAATCCCCCAAAACCTTTCGTCGGAGGATCTCTAGCAGCGTTGGACAATGCTTTCACTTGGGCTCAGTAAGTTCTTAGATTCACTTTCAACTGTTCAATTGTCATAAAAAAAAAAAAAAAGTCGCTTAAATGTTAATTTACTGTCGCATGTTGCAGAAACCATGGGCTGAAAGTGATAGTGGACCTTCATGCAGTTTCAGGTTCACAAAATGGGAACGAGCACAGCGGAACAAGAGACGGATATACTGAATGGGGAGATTCATACATACCAGACACAGTCGCAGTTATTGACTTCTTAGCAGAAAGGTTTGAACTTTGAGTTCTTGTGCTGTTTTCTAGTCTTCATTACGTACGAAACACGATGATCTACTTCCTATTTTAAGGTAGCGACGAGATGAAAGTTGACTTTGGCGTGGCAGATACGGGAACAAACCTAGTCTAGGGGGAATCGAACTGATGAATGAGCCAACATTAGGGCCAGATCTTGACAACCTCAAGAATTACTACCAGCAAGCTTATGATGCGGTGAGGAAACACTCTGAAATGGCCTATGTCATCATGTCAAACCCATTGGATCATAGCTCCACCGAACTTCTCTCATTTTTTGGGAGCTTCAATCGAGTAGTGGTTGACGTGCATTATTACAATCTGTATTCAGATCAGTTCAAAATCATGAACGTGCAACAAAACATCGATTATATAAATAACCAGAGAGCGTCAGATCTCAGTAGCGTAACCACCAAAAATGGTCCTCTCAGTTTCATAGGTAAGTAACAAGATTATACAAGAAGACATGATAGATCCCTTCATTAAATTCTCCTTCTGTGCATGCCTGAATCTTTATTTATAACTAAACATGAAACTTCAAACAAATATGCTATTTATTCATTGATGGGGTTATGGTAATGATATATGACAGGGGAGTGGACCGCAGAGTGGAACGTCAAGGGAGCGTCAAAGGAGGATTACCAGAGATTTGCAAAAGCCCAATTGGAAGTGTATTCTCGGGCCACTTTTGGATGGGCCTATTGGGCCTACAAATGCCAATATAACCATTGGAGCCTCAGGTGGATGGTTGAGAATGGCTATATAAACCTCTCATTTAGTATTTAGAGGTAATGATAAGATAATGCCTTTGCATTCCTATCAAATTTCGTATTCAGTAATCATCCATCGTTTGACAACATTTATGAAGTACTACTAGAAAATAAAGAATACGAATTCTTGGACTTGGATTCTATCCATTATTAGCTATGTTCTAGTTATTTATTTGTTTAATATTTCTTGTTTTCTAAAGTTAATTTCATATTATTACCTCCAGTCCGAAATATAAGACTTAGTTTACAATGTAATTTTTATTATAAACTAGACTCTACATTTAGAAACAAAGATACTATAATTTTATTTTGATATTGTTACTCAAAATTAATTCCTTTTCGTCTTTACAGAAAGAAGTAGTTCTATTGATGAAATAGATTAAAAGGGAATCGAATATAAATTCATAAAACAAAATGAATATCACATATAATTTAAATAGAATAGAAATACGTTGCCGGAAAAAAAAAAGAAATAAATTTAAGCTACCACTTGTTGAATGAAATGCGTAATAAATGCAAATCATGAGAAAAAATTATTTAGAAAAATAAAATGAAATTGATTAAAAATAAAAAATAATTAATGAGCAACATACATGTACATAAACATATCAACTCTAAGTTCGAACATAAACCTTATATAAACATAACAAATGACACTGTTGCTAAGACAATTTGCTGTTCATAATAAGTGGCATATGGATGGCCACTTGAATAAAATGAATAAGAGTATGAAATGGAATTGATTTTAGGGGAATCCGGTGAACAAGTCCCATTTCCACACTATTGCCAATATATAATATAATATATTTAGTTTATATATTTAACATCACAAATCATAATTTACATTAATTATCTCAACATGCTGGAGCTTTAATTAATTATTCCCGCTGCATGGAAGGTTCTTTAAAACATGTGAATTGTCTTATCGAATTTACAGGTGCTAGTTCAGCTCAAAAAAAAAAAAAAAATTAACGAGTGTTAGTAAATGATTAACAAATATTACTCTAATACTACCTTCGGTCTTTAATATAAGACCTTGTTTGACTTTTATTTTGATTCTAAATATAAGATCCCAATCCATTTTATCTCTAATATTTATGTATTTTTTTTTCAAGATAGTCCTTTTATAATAGTAGTTCTAATCAATATACTTGATTAGCAATGATATTTTAAGAAAGACAACACCTATTTATGACAAATAACTAATTTAATTTTTTTCCTTAATTTTCTCAAATTAGTCAATTAACTCTTATAATTAGGACCGGAAGTCGCTAGTGTGAACGTTCATGTGTTGAATGGACAAGAAAAGAGCCACTTGCATAGTGGGAGGGGGTCGGCCCCAAGATTTTTGTTTTGTTTTTTAACCAAAATTTTTTAATAACATTCAACATTGGCAGGCCAATATATAATATTCCCTTTTTAAAAAATAAAGTCTTAATTTTTTTGGGCAAATTTTGGTCTTGCTTTAATTATCTACTTACCCTCGCAGAACTCTTACTCAGGTTTTTATGGAAATGAGCATTGGATTGGCATAAACTCTTGTTGCTGCACAATGGCTGTGAATTTACTCATCCCTTTAAGAGATGAGGTTGACGATGAAGCTAAATTACTTATTTCTAGAGATTGATAATTTCCAATGTACTCAGAACTGGCAACTTTCTGGCAGATTGACTTGCCAATTATTACTCTCATAGGCTATCTATGCTCCTCTTGTCTTATTATTTATAAATTACTTCTAATATATTTCACACAGATTAAGAAAAATTTTAAATTTTATTAGTTTTCATTTAAAATTCAACAACTTGTTAACCTTAGTCTTATTTAATACTCCTACAGTCCTTAATATAAGACCCATTTAACTAATTTGATTAGATTAAGGAAGTTAGGTAAATTAGTTAATTATACGAAAAGTGACACATTTTTCCTAAAACACCATAATCATCTTTCTTAATTCCCTCTCTCCCTCTTCTACTTGATTATGGTTGGGGGAGTATCCATAGGGGTAATTTAGAGAAAATTGATAAATATGAGAAATGGGTCTTATATTTAGGACTAAAACCAACTCAAGAATTAGGTCCTATATTAAGGACCGGAGGAGTATATATTATACCTTACGCAAATAAAGTCAATACAATAACAAATAGATGGTAAAATTATATATCTATATAAAAAATTTCTCTCAGTATCCTATAAATAGGATCAAAAAATATATTTTCTCTCTGCTTTATACAGGACCACAGGAGTATTAAGCAATTTCCATCTTCAGATCCAAGAGTTGAAACTTGGTAGATGATGAAGAATCTGGTCTAGTAAGGTATTGTTTTGCTTGAACCCGGCCTCTTACGATTAAATAGTATTCACTACTTTCACTAAGAAGAAAAAACATGTAATCTTCTTTAATGCTTTTCTATATGTAGATATATTTTTAGGCCGTATTTGTACGATATATTTTATTAATATCTGAGATGTTAAACAACCTTTTTTTTCATTTTTACCTCCATTATATAACACTGCATTAGTTATTTTCTTTTTTCTATTTCTCTCCCTCAGCCACTTTCTCTTTATACATAAAAGTATTTTTGAAAAAATAAAAATATATATATTTTGCACATTTATTGATTCCAACCACTTTTTTAATTTATACAATTCAATTATTTGTATCTTATAAATAAAATTGGGGGAGTAATACATTATACACACCAAATTTGAATGTAGAAGTTAAAAATTCGTTTTGGCCCTAAATATAATCTTTCAATTTCAGTTTTTTATGTCCTCATTGGTATTAATAATATTTTCTGCACAGAATTTAAACATACAATATTTATGATATTTTAATGAACATGATTTAATAATACTCAGATTTTTTGGTAAAAAATACTTATAATATATTACTACTATATATTAATAAATTTTTTCATTTTAAATAAATATTTTTTGCTTATTTTCTTTAATTTCATAATTTCAATTTTCAAGTATGATGGTGGCCAATGAAATTTTCGTCTTATGATCCCCATCTTTTTTTTTTTTTGGCTAGGATTGTTGCATTTCATTACTCAAGTAGCTCCAACATTCTCGCAATTCGTGAATCACATCAATGTTGTCTCATACAAGAAGAATTTGCTTAATAATCTTTTTGGTTGTTCTGATATCAGCAACATCTTAGCAAGGGATGTTAATACGTACTTCAATCCTTTTCTTTTTTTTAGTTATTCTTTTTATTTTTTTGGCCAAAATTAGTTATTCTTTTTATAAAACTGATGTTTTATTGATCCCCATCCCCTGAACTCAGTAATGCGGATCGTATAATTGATCGCATAAATTTTTTTATTTTATATAATTGATCTTTTTATTAAAAGGAAAAAAGTATGATGGTGGCCAATTTCAAATGACCAAATTGTCAGCAATTTGATCAGTACAGTTGTCAATAGCCCATAGTTTCCTTCCTTCAACACGGCCCATAGTCAACCCGGAACACAAGAAACTAAACCCATTTTTCTTTAAAGAAAAAAATGGAGTAATTAATATAATAATTAAAATACATAATTTAATAACTTGTTGGCCAAAACAAAACAAAAAACAAAAGGAAAATTAAGTCACAATTCTCCACGTTTCAAGATTGGCATGCTTGAACAGAGTAATATAAGTAAACAGATTGGACAAGAATGATACTTTATAAAGATGTAATTTTTCCATACTACCACCACCGCCTGCAAAATCTACACACACACGCACACCATCTCTTCGCAGACTTCACAAAATACTTTGAAAAATGGGAAATCTGCCATACAAAGCTGTGAATCTGGGAAATTGGCTCGTCACAGAAGGCTGGATGGAACCATCTCTCTTTGATGGAATAGTCAACAAAGATCTCTTGGTACTTCCATATCCATTTCTTCACGATTATCTTTTCATTTATGCTTTATCAATATACTCCTCCGGTCCTTATTATAAGACCCAATTTGACTTTTTATTTGGTCCTAATTATAAGACCCAATCCATTTTCTCTTTTATATTTATGCATTTTTTTCCAAGATAATCCTTCTAATAATGATAGTTTTAGCCATATACTTAATTAGCAGAATATTTTAGGAATAACAACACTTATTTATTATATATAACCAACTTAACTTACTTCCTTAATCTCTTCAAATAAGTCAATTGGGTCTTATAATTAGGACCGGAGGAGTATATATATATATATATATTCATCGTGGTTCTTTATATTTTTGGCCATTCCCAGGATGGAACTCAAGTGCAATTCAAGTCCACCAAGTTACAGAAGTTTCTGGTGGCTGAAAATGGAGGAGGAACTGATGTTTTCGCCAACCGCGATGCAGCTTCTGGTTGGGAAACTTTCAAGGTTTGTAGTATTCCTAGAAACTCTCGCATGAAATTAAAGGCTTTGGGGAGATTCCTTCATTTTATGATCTGACATGTACAATCGACGTACGATGTAGTTATGGAGGGTCAGCGATTCCTCCTTCAATTTCAGGGTGTTTAACAAGCAATTCATTCGTTTAGACGGTACGAACAAACTAGTCGCAACTTCTAACTCACCCAGCAACCCAGAAACGTTTCAGATTATAAGGAACAGTGACGACCCATCCAAAATTCGTATCCAAGCATCAAACGGTCTGTTCCTACAGGTATTATTGATCCTTTGTTATAATCCAACCCCGGCCGCACATTATATGCGACATGTGGATCGCTCGTTATCATTCTGGGAATTATATGTTTGTTTGATTTCGTTATTTAGGCTCAATCGGAGACAGTGGTGAGTGCTGATTTTCAAGGGTCAACCAACTGGGAAGATGGTGACCCATCTGTATTCCATATGACAATTGTGAAAGGTTCGACATTACAAGGTGAGTATCAGATTACTAATGGCTATGGCCCTCTGAGAGCTCCTCAAGTCATGCAGGATCATTGGAATACGTATATCACTGAAGAAGATTTCAGATTCATGTCGGAAAACGGGTTGACAGCTGTTAGAATTCCGGTTGGTTGGTGGATAGCCCACGATCCCAATCCTCCTAAACCTTTCGTCGGAGGATCTCTGGCAGCACTGGACAATGCTTTCACTTGGGCCCAGTAAGTGTGTTTATCCATTTTCAAGCTCTCCATTCTCAGAAACCAATCAATTACATGTTACGTCACCATCAAATGTTGCAGAAACCATGGGATGAAAGTGATAGTGGACCTTCATGCAGTTCAAGGTTCGCAAAATGGGAATGAACACAGCGGAACAAGAGACGGATATATTGAATGGGGAGAATCATACATCCCAGACACCGTCGCAGTAATTGAATTCTTAGCAAAAAGGTTTGAACTTTGAATTTTTGGGACGTTTTCTGGTCTTCATCATTACGATCTACTTGCTATTTTAAGGTGGTAACGTGATGAAAGTTGAGTTTGGTGTGGCAGATATGGGAACCATCCTAGTCTAGGAGGAATCGAACTGATGAACGAGCCGACATTAGGGCCGAATCTGGATAGCCTGAGGAAGTATTACCAGCAAGCTTATGATGCAGTGAGGAAATACTCTGAAACAGCTTATGTGATCTTGGCAAATCCAATGGATCATGATTCAAAAGCACTTCTCTCATTTGCTGGGAGATTCAATCGAGTAGTGATCGATGTTCATTACTACAATCTGTTTTCGGATCAGTTCAATAACATGAACGTGCAACAACACATCGATTTCATATATAACCAGAGAGCTTCAGATCTTAGCAGCATCAGAACCATCGATGGTCCTCTTAATTTTGTAGGTGAGCAACAAGATTACATTATATTACTAGCTCCTGTTTAATATAAAAGCTTGTTTGATTTTTATTTTGAACTTAAATATAAGATCTCAATTTACTTTGTCTCTTATATTTATTCTTTTTTTTTTCAATGTAATTCTTGTAATAATAGTAGTTTTAGCTAATACACTTGATTAGTAAGGATAGTTTAGGAAAGACAACACCTATTTATTACAAATAACTAACTTAACTAATTTTCTTAATCTATTCAAATTAGTTAAGTAGCTCTTATGTTAAAAACCTGAGCTAGTATATGCTAGATTTTTTTTTTTTTTGGACTCAGTATATGCTAGATTATTCCTCTTTGAATTTACCCATTGTTATAAAAATTCTAACAGGTCATATTATATTTATTCATATCGCACTGTGGATATTCATTAGTATATGGTGGTGATATGACAGGGGAGTGGACGGCGGCGTTGAGCTTACAGGGAGCAACGAAGGAAGATTACCAGAGATTTGCAAAAGCCCAATTGGATGTGTACTCTTCGGCGTCTTTTGGATGGGCCTATTGGGCCTACAAATGTCAATATGACCATTGGAGCCTGAAGAAAATGATTGAGAATGGTTATATAAAGCTTAAGCAATAGCACCAAGCATGTCCTGATCCTTATAAATTTTCAGAGACCGAAACTCACCTAAATTTTATGTATTGGAGGCAAAAAAAAAAAAAAAAGAGTAGCAGATTATGGCTTCGGCTTCCTTTCAAACTCTGTATTCATCAATATCCGTTGATAAAGTTATAAATAAAGAATACCAACTCTTAGACTCGGATGCTCGCGATAGTTATAAATAATAATAATAATAAAAGCTAAAGTATATATTTAGTCCTTAAATTTTATACAAAATTTCAATTTGATTTTTTAACTTTAAAAAGTATATTTTTAGTTCTTTAACTTAAAAATTATTAGTCTTAAATGATGATTTTTTTATAACAATTATGAATGTTCTGAAAATTAAACTTAATATGGTAGCATTTAAAAATATTTCATTAACATTCAAGATCTTAATTTATCATTTTTTTGTTAATAGTTTTAAGTTTAAAGGACTAAAAATATACTTTTTAAAGTTAAGAAATCAAATTGAAACCTTATGTAAATTTAAAGGACTAAAAGTATACTTTAGTCATAAAGAAAATCCTTCAATATTTTTTATAAGATATTTTTAACTAAGCTACACAAGTTATTAAAATAGTTATGATTAGTTAAAAGTAATAAATATGTAAATATTGAAAAAAAATTTCAAGTATGTCTATCAAATAAATAGAGAAATAGTAGTAATGAAATAAAAGATGAAGGGAAATATCGTGTAAGAAAGAGATGAGGAGGGAGAATAGAAAATTAATTATGAGCAAAATTGGTAAAAACTTATTTAATGTCCAGACACCTATAAGCATAATGTTATAAAGAGGACCAAACCAATTCAAATTATGGGATTTAATTTAGAAGATTTATATTTACTATAAAAATTTAAAATGCTGGGAATTAAATAAATTGATTTGCATTGTTAAATTAAATCTGAATTGTTTAAAATAACAAGGAGAAATAATGGGAAAAAGGTCTGCAATGGAGAGGCTTCATGGTTCCCAGTGTAGGCCGCCTTGGCCCAGAAAATAGGTTAGGCTGAATTTAATTCCCAATAGCAATGGCGTCCTGGTTTACATCATTAAATAATTTTCAACAACCAATAAAAATTAGGTCCAGTAGAAAGGATTAATCTCTTATAAAGTGACGAACTAATATTTGAATTCCTGCTAGGAGAGGTGGTCATACTATCTTGAATAAAATTGTTTCCAATAAAAAGATATGTATGCGTAGCCAACAAAAAATAATTTTCAACAAATAATTTGAAAAAATATATGTATATATAACACTCCAATATATACTACTTATTACAAACTATTAGGAAAAGTACAATAAATGTTATATAATTGTAATTATTTCTACTATTTTTTTTACTAATTTTATATGATAATTATTATATTTTATTATTTATGTTAATTAAGTAGGAATGACTTTTGTTAAACATTCGAAAATGATTTTTTATTGATTTTTTTTTCATTATTCCTAATTGGTAGAGTGGAGGCCAATTTCTAGAGTCAGGTCGGTCTTAATTGGATTAACGTTCACAGAAATTGACTGTTATCCGAATTATATTTATAAATTAAAATTGAGACTTAAATAATGTAATATGATTTATGTTTAGATGTGTTTTGATAAAATAAAATAAAATTGAAACTAAAAAAAATGTATTATTAAAAAATTTGTAAATACTTAAACAAACACTTAATTCGTTTTGCCAGCTAAAAAGATGTATTCAATGAATAAAAACATAAATGTTATAAACATGAATAAATATATAAATATATGCAAATTTAAAATTCAAAAATAATATTAAAGACTTAAAAATTACAAAAAGTATATGTCAAATCTTGATTCTTTGATGTAACCAATCTTTTGGTTAATGGACTTCGGTTTACATTATTAAAAATATATTTTTACTGAAGAAAAGCTCATTTGAAGGGAAAAAATGATTTCTGAAGCTCCAAAATTTGGCTTCCTACTTAACTGATTGTTTGGAGAACTACAAATACTAAACCAAACATGATTTTGAGTACCTAACCTAACTTTTGGGGCATTAAAAGCTTTGGCAAACAATTAATAAGTTGTTATTGAGATGATAAACAGTCTCACCCTTTATAAAGAGAATAATATAAGTTTGAATATCAAAAAACGTACTTATTAAAAAGACTTTAATCTTAATACTTTCATTCTGACAGAAATTAGTCTCAAATCCAAAGTGACTAAAGATATTTTAAGTTGTAAAAAAAAAAAAAAAGAGTTAACCGGGTTTGGGTCTAGCGGAAAGGGCTAATCCCTCATAATCTGGTAAACTAATGTTCAAATTCCTGCTGAAAAAAATACCTACATTTAGTACCCGACAATATCTCAATTAGGATTGCCTATTTATGCTTTAGAAAAAAGCCAAAAAAAAAAAAAGCCCCGGGCAATCATGCTAAAAGGGTTTTTATACAAAAACATTTGTCATCATACTAGTGCTGTTATATTTTGTAAAAATTGACTTGTATAAATAGACAAATAGTTAAACACAATTTTTGTTTGAAAAGAAACTTACTTGGACGCAGGTTTTGATAATATCTTTTCTTGTTGGTAGAATCAAAGTTTATGTAAATCAGATTTCAAAAGGCTCGCAAAACAAAAAATGCTTATAAAAGTGTTTAGGAATTTCCTGTGAAAAATGTCTTTATATCAAGAGCATAATTCAAATTTATAATTTCATGAAACCTCTATAATTCAAGTTGTAGAAATATAAAATCTTTATGTTTAGGGAAAACTGAGGTTAAAAATCTATTGGCAATCATATTCAAAAAAAGAAAGGAGCAAAAATCCACAGTTCATCTTCTATGTTCTGAGTTTTTTGTTCTGTCATTTAAATTTTTTTCCCCATGTTGTGCAATTCAGATCCCTTTTTTTTAAAAGAAAAAGAAAGAAAATATGTTTGCCAATAAGTTTTAAATCCCAAATTTTCTCGGCAATCAGCATATTCAAATATAGGGGTGACCACCCAGGCTCCTCCTCGACTGGTCCCTCTCCCACGAAGGCCCTTGCCCGGTAGTGGCTGCCCCACTTTCTTTTACTAGGTTTGGTACGGCAGAATTGAAAATTCCAAAAAAAAATTTAATGAGCTCAGTTTTTAACTTCCCACTTTTCTAATTTTTTAAACTAAATTTATTAAAAAAATTTCTTCTCTCCCCTTCCTTTCATCTCTTACAAACCAAACAGACCCTTAAGATACCCACTCGCCACCCCAAAATAAGAAAACAAAAAAAAAAACTTCTTAAGAATTAAATTGAATTAAATCTTAAACATATTTATGAATTTTAGCTATATATCTTTTTGGAAAAGCATCTTAAAAAGACACTTTAGGTCAGATGACCTAAAGATGAATTTTAAAATTTTATAAAATATCTCTAATACTCTTTTAATTAGAAAACAAAAGGGAATTCTAAGTTAACATGTTCTATTTCGTAAATAACACGTTTCAATTCTAAATTAACAACTTCAAGTTTTTATAACACACTTACAATAAGCTTTTGAATAAAACTTGATTACAATACAATCTTAAAAATTAATAAATTCAATTACATAACTAACAAGTTTCAATTCTAAATTAATAGCTTTATGTCTCCAAAATACACTTACTTTGAATAAAATTTGATCATAGTACAACATCGAAAACTAAGATGTTTCATTTTAAAGTTAATACGTTTCAATTTTAAATTTGTAACTTCCCGTCTCCATAACATTTGTAATAAGTCTTTAAATAAAACTTGATCACAATACAACCTTAAAAAGTCACATGTTTCATTTTATTTTAATTCTAAATTAACAACTTTCTCTCTCCATAATACACAATAAGTCTCTGAATAAAATTTTACCACAATATAACTTTGAAAATTAATATATTCCGTTTTGCAATTAATATATTTTAATTCTAAATTAATAACTTTCTATCTCTGCAACACACTTGCAGGATTAAGGGAGTAATATTTAATTAAAAAAAATAATTCATTGTTGCCCTCTCAGTTGATTTTTTGACTTTACAATGTAGATGCCAAGTTTTTCTATGTAGGAGCTCTTATTCAAGATGGGAAAGATAGAAAATCATCATCTCTCTAGGTTTCTAATAAAAAAAGGTATTATAGTCATTTCATAAAATTTTAAGATCCCTTTTTGGGTCATATGACCTGATTAAAGTTTTAATAAATTCAATAACCTAAAAAAAGATTTGGATTATTTAAGTATCTTTTTGAAGGAATTTTCTTTTTTTTTTGCAGAGAATTTTAACTATATATTTTATTTCATGTGAAATGATTATTTATTTTTAATGAAAAAGTCTAGAACGCTTGTATATCAAATAATCAACATAACAGAAATAGAAATGGACAATTTAAGTAATTTATTAACATAAAAATATTGTCACAATGTCCACTTATTAGAAGGCCAAAAAAAACCTAAACTTATAAAATTGAAAGTTAGACCGTGTAAATAGATAAAATTAATGATGAAACCCTTTGTATATATTCATTTCATTCTCAGTGTAAAAGCTATTTAATTTGAATAGATTTAAAACACTAACTGAATTATTTAATTTTAATTAATGTAATATAAGCTCTCTAAAATATTACTATGTAACATTAAATTTTATATGAGTTTGTAAATTAAATAAATTAGTTTTAAAAAAAAGGATAAATATGAGAAAAAAATAGATGATTAAGGCCTTGCTACATGTAATACCAAAACCAACCTGTAAATAAAGGAAAATAATTGGTGGGAAGTGAGCGAATAAATAATAATAATAATAATAATAATAAGAGGAAGAATTATGATGAGTTCCACACAAAAAAAGTTAATTATCAAAAAATTTTAATGACAAATGATTAGTCCAAGCCTATTATCATTCTCTACTCTAAAATTTGTTGTTGTCTGCTTTTGAGTTGTCAATCTATTTTAGATCAATTAAATCCCTACTTTGAGACCTAATTGTAATTTTTCCGTAATAAAACTCCTCCCAGTCTCATGGGAGCCCAGCCTCGGAAAGCTAGAAAATTTGTACTAGTTTCATCCCTATATAAATATGCACACCTGTCGCAGTATTTCGCAGACATTCACCAAGGCTTTCAAAATGGCACGCCAAAGTATCCTATTTTTCTTACTCTTCTGTTCTTGTTCCTCTCTCGCTATTGCACAAGATCCGCCTTACAAAGCCGTCAATCTGGGGAATTGGCTCGTCACAGAGGGCTGGATGGAACCATCTCTCTTTGATGGAATAGTCAACAAAGATCTCTTGGTTCTTCCTCATCCATTTCTTTTCACCATTTATGCTTTCTGAAATATATATGTTTCTTCATGATTCTTGAT
The DNA here is from genome assembly GCF_004799145.2 of Neltuma alba. Lineage (NCBI taxonomy): Eukaryota > Viridiplantae > Streptophyta > Magnoliopsida > Fabales > Fabaceae > Neltuma > Neltuma alba. Next base: position 586,023 of record NW_021636177.1, read on the forward strand.
ATTTTGGTCCTTCCCAGGATGGAACTCAAGTGCAATTGAAGTCGACCAGGTTACAGAAGTTCCTGGTTGCTGAAAATGGAGGAGGGGCTGATGTTTTAGCCAACCGTGATTCTGCTGCTGGTTGGGAAACTTTCGTGGCATGTATCTGTCTTTATCAATGTTCTTCATGAGCGACACTTTAATTAAAACCAAAAAGCATTTCCAGATTTGCTTCTCTAGTAATCTGAAATGAATAATACATTATTGATGCAGTTGTGGAGGGTGAATGACTCCTCCTTCAATTTCAGAGTGTTCAACAAGCAGTTCATCGGTTTGGATGGTGCAAACAAGCTAGTCGCAACTTCTAACTCACCCAGCAACCCAGAAACGTTTCAGATTACAAGAAAAAGTGACGAACCATCCAAAATTCGTATCCAAGCATCAAACGGTCTGTTCCTACAGGTATTATTGATCCTCTGTTGTTATTCAAACCCCGACATTACATGCGACATGGATCATTCTGGGAATTATGTTTATTTGATACATTGGCTTTATGAATCATCAGGCTCAATCGGAGACACTAGTGAGTGCTGATTATGGAGCGTCCACAAGTTGGCAAGATAATGACCCATCCGTGTTTAATATGACAATTGTGAAGACATTACAAGGAGAGTACCAAATTACTAATGGCTATGGCCCTCTTAGAGCTCCTCAAGTCATGCAGGTCTCATGCATCCTTCTTTTATACCACCTCTAATATGGGAAATAAACAATTAAATACGAAAGACAAGTACATTATATTTAGAACCAAGCTAAAACTTTTAAATAGATGTTATATACTATCTTCAGTTCTTAATATAAAAGCTAGATAACTAGTTGACTAATTTCAGTAGATTAAAGAAACTAGTTAAGTTAGTTATTTCTAATAAATAAGTGTTGTACTTCCTAAAATATCATTACTAATCAAATATATTGGTTAGAACTACTATTATTACGAAAATTATATTGAGAAATAATAGATAAATATAAGAGACAAAGTGGATTGGGGTCTTATATTTAGAACCAAAATAAAAACTAAACTAGTTCCTATATTAAGAAATGGAGGAAGAATTTAGGATCAAGGACTACCAGTTATATTACTGATGATCATGCAATGCAGGATCACTGGAACACATATATCACTGAAGAAGATTTCAAATTCATGTCACAAAATGGGTTGACCGCCGTTAGGATTCCAGTTGGTTGGTGGATAGCCTACGACCCCAACCCTCCAAAGCCTTTTGTCGGAGGATCTCTAGCAGCTTTAGACAATGCTTTCACTTGGGCTCAGTAAGTTTGCAGATTCACTTTCAACTGTTCAATTCTCATCAGAAAGTCAATTAATTAAATGTCAATTTACTGTAACTTCTCAACATATATTTGCAGAAACCATGGGATGAAAGTGATAGTGGACCTTCATGCGGTTCAAGGTTCACAGAACGGGAACGATCACAGTGGAACCAGAGACGGATATATTGAATGGGGAGAATCATACATACCAGAAACAGTCGCAGTTATTGAATTCTTAGCAAAAAGGTTTGATCTTTGAATTCTGGGACGTTTTCTAGTCTTCGATCGTTACGTATGAAACACGATCTATACTCGCCATTTTAAGGATGCAATGTGATGATAATTGACTTTGATGTGGCAGATATGGGAACAAACCTAGTCTAGGAGGAATCGAGCTAATGAATGAGCCAACATTAGGGTCGAATTTGGATACCTTGAAGAAGTATTACCAGCAAGCTTATGATGCAGTGAGGAAATACTCTGAAACGACTTATGTCATATTGGGAAATCCAGTGGATCATGACTCAAAAGCACTTCTCTCATTTGCTGGGGGATTCAATCGAGTAGTGGTTGATGTTCATTACTACAATCTGTATTCGGATCAGTTCATAAACACGACCGCGCAACAGAACATTGACTATATATATAACCAAAGAGCTTCAGATCTCAGCGGCATCACCACTACCAATGGTTCTCTCAGTTTCGTGGGTGAGAAACAATATTATATTATATGATAGCATGTCTTTTTGTAAATTCGTCTCTTATCCTATATAAAATGATACTCCTCCTGAGGAGCTAATTAGGGAGTTAATACTGGTTTTATGTATAAGACATATTTCATGTGTTTATTAATTTTTTTTCTCAAATTAACCATATTAATATTTCTCTAACAATAATCAAGTAGGAGATAGAGGAAGACAATTAAGAAAGATACTTAGAGTAATTAGAAAAAACATATCATATTAATTAATTTAACTCATATTTTTAATTTACTCAAATTAATTAATTAGCTAATGTATTATTAATGAATTATAGATAATGTGGTTCATATATATAACAGGGGAGTGGACTGCAGCATGGGCTGTGCAGGGAGCGTCAAAGGAGGATTACCAGAGATTTGCAAAAGCCCAATTGGATGTGTATTCTCAGGCCAGTTATGGATGGGCCTATTGGGCCTACAAATGCCAATATGAGCCTTGGAGCCTCAAGTGGATGATTGAGAATGGCTATATAAACCTCTAATTTAGTATGTGCTTATTTTGGGGAGAATAAATGTTATGCAGTGAATAAAGAGGATTTGGATGCTATCCCAATATTATACATAAAATTATAAATCTTTAACTTGTGTTTTATTTTGGTTAAGTAAATTATGTTCATCTCTTTTGAATTTAATTTTATTAAGCTGTGTTTAACATCTTTTGTCGTAAAAATTAAATTTGGCTTTCTTAAGGTTTGATGTGATATTATAATTTTATTTCTAATATTATTACCTAACTAACTAATTATCTTTTTTTCCTCAAAAAATTAGTTTTTATTAATGAAATGAATTAAAATTAATGGGGAATCAACTGTAAGTTTACATTTGTTGATGAGATCTTTAAAATATGAAATAGAATACAGAATAAAAATACTTTTCAAAAGATTGATCTCATAGTCTTTTAATAAAAAAAATAATGACGAGATTATTCAAACATAAGAGACGGAGTTTGTTGTTCTGGCAAGACAACACATGTACAAAGAAAAAGTTGTAACAAAATAAAGAAAAAGTTATTAACACAAATTAATTTGTACCTGTCGACAAAATTTTAAATCAATCTAACGATTAACAAATTTGTTTATGCCAATTTGTCGAGACTACCATAAAACGATGTGAAAATGACTTTTTCTCCTCTCTCTCTCTCTAAGTGGCTGCTCTCCTTCCTTCAATAAAGCTTCTCATTCCCTGACCTTAATTTTTCATCTCTCCACTCTAACAGGCGAGACTCAAATGGGTTTTAAATATTGGGCTTTTTTTCCCCCACAGAAAGGGAGCCTAAACCCAAAGACAAGAGGCCAATACAATATTAAAGAAGCATGTTGGATTGGGACAAACTCCAAAAGAAAAACATAAAGAAACATGGAACTAGCATAGACAACAAAATCTAAAACAACATCTAGCGACTCCCAATCTGCCAGAAAGATTTGAGGTACACTATAACATACTATTTTTTTTTCTATAAAAAATTGTAATTAAAAATATATAATAATATATTATTATAAAAAAAATAAAAAAATAAAATAAAAAAATATTCGGTGGAAAAGATGGGGGAGGGGGAGTGGTTGCATTAACGAGGAAAGAATTTTGGAAGAAGATTTAATGAAGAACAAAGAAAAACATGAGGTAAGGTTGAAAAGCAATGGAAGGGTATTAAATGAAGAAGGAAAAGGGAGGAAGAAGCGGATGGAAGTGGAAAAAATTAGAAGGGAGCGATGAAGGGATATAAATGAGAGGGGGTGTTAAACGTCCTCACCAGTTATATTTTCAAGCCAGAAGAAAAGAGATCGAGAGAGAGAGAGAGAGTGAAAGACAAGAGAAAGAGAGAGAGAGAGAGAGAGAAGAGAAGAAGAGAGCAAGAAGTTGAGCTGCAATACGTGATCAGAAAGTCGGGACAAGTTTTGGGGATCATTTAGGTACACAAATATACTTCTCTTTATCAAATTTTTTTTATGAATATTTCCTATATATTTATAGCTTTATATTATTATTATCATTATAATGTTTAGAGAAAATTTTACTGTTTGGGTATAGAGTAAATATGGAGTTTTGACAATATATGACCATAGAAATTTAAAGATACATTATTAAGGAATTTTAATCAGTTTATTTTTATTGAATGATTATTTTGAGAATTTTAAACTAAGATTTTAGTTGAAAAGTTTGTTATTTAGACTTGTAATATGTTTTTACCGATTAAATTTGAGTTAAATAATTTATTTGAGTTATTTAATATATTATTGAGGTTTTAACGGTTTAAATATTGAATAAATTAAATATATATTTTTGAAATAATTTTTGAAGGCTTGAATAATTATAAATTGAGAATTTTGTGAAATTAGATAAAGCTATAGTTTATTTATAATTTAAAAAGAAGTTGTTTGGTTTGTGGAAAAATTTTAAATGAGATTATAATAAATAATTGAGAATTTTAATATAAAATATTTAGATTTTGGGTAATAAAAATATATATGTATATATAGTTAAATTTAAATAGCCTTATATGTAAATTATTTTTCAAAATAATATTTATTATAAATGCCTAGATTTGGGAGAGTTAATATATTTATGTAATTTTGGTTTAGAGGGTAGTCTTAGAATTTTAGAGTAGCTTTGGAGTAGTTCTGAGTTTATATTAATAAATATTTATGTGCAATTTTGTAGACTTGAGAATTTTGGAGTAATCTTTGTGTGAATATTTGTAAGCTAAAGAGTATCAGGTAACTCTGAAAATTCTTTCTTGTACATGTGAATTGTGTATGATCATATTGTGGATTTACTAATTTTTATATCATACTGAAAAGTAGTATTATGATTTCAAATAAATGTTTTGATATGTTAGTTGATTTTGTTAAGATTTATTGCTATTAATTATGATCAATGTTTAAATATATTGATGGCTAAGGAATTGTCATGAGTTGCTATTAAATGGTATATAAGTTTTATTGCTATTTTATCTTTAAAATATTTGAGGACGTATTTATGATGTAACATTATTGGCATTTGACATGCATTGTTGGGTTAAGGATAGAAGGAGATTGCATGGATATAAAATTACCACGTGGTATGCCATCACTCAGTGCACAGTGGATGGCACTTGTCAGGGCCCCTTCTTCCATGTTTTCCTTTGGCCGGGAATTCATTGGAGCTGTGGGACATGTGACACCTCCCTATTCACAAAGGAGGGGAGCCATAGTCCGAGCTTGAGCTCTATATCTTTGGCCGGATATATCTCTTGTATCGGTGAGCTTGGAATAATTCAGTAAAATAGATTAGTTCCTATCGGACTATATATTAGCCTATGGCTCCAGTCAGCGGTATAAGGGTGGACGGTGATATAAGGGAGGCAGCATATTGCATTATTTTTGGATATATTAGAAAAATGATATTGATATATTGTTGGAAAAAAACATGAAATTGAATTGAATGTATCAAATCCGTGATTTTTAATATATTTATATACACACATATAAACGGATTTTTGGTTTATCATATATTGTTTGCTTGTATATGTTAGAATTTCAGTAGTTACTGAGACGTTTGATCTCACCCTCTATATTTACAATTTTCAGGCGAAAGATTTAGTATGAATCAAGGGAAGGCACCAATAGAATGAGCCGTGAAGGCTTTTGTACTCCTCAACACATGTTATATTATATTTTTATTTGCCATGACTATAAGACTTTAATAATTTATGTTAAGTTATGTTAGAAATGTTTTGAAATTTTGACTTGTTTACAATATTAAAAATATGTATGGACTTTTAAATTAAATATTTTATTGCGTATATTGATATAATTATGTGAGGTGTTACATACACAATACTTTCAATAAAAGTAGGCGGTTTTACATACACTTTGCTCTCCACTTGGGTCAAGTCTCCTTATTCTTGTGCTCCCTGAGTGATGATGCCTCTGTCATTAAAGCACTCAATTAAACTATATCCCAATTAATTTGTAGTTCATGATTGACCTAGGTCATTACTTTCAAGGAGCAATTTATGGGTTTCTTTAGGTAAAAATTCAGGTGATAAAAAAAATGCAATAAATTAGACCTAAACTAAAATGTAAAATTCTAATTCTAATTCTAAATGTAAAATGCAAATATCCTAAAATCTATATGAAAATTAAATCAAACTAAATAAATGCAATGCAATTTTTGGGGGCTTTTTTGAAGAAAAATAAAAATAATGAATAAAGAAAATTAATCAGAAAGCAAAGAGAATTAGCAAGTAAAAATTCAGAGATTTCTCTTCAGGTACGGTAGAGGGGACAACTCACGATTCGTATGAATTTAACTTTCATAACCTTAATCAGTTAATTAGACCAAAGGGAGGTGATAAGAGAGTGGAATTAATAAACTTAATTACCTACTTGAAACAAAGGGAACCCTCAACTTCAAAAACCCTTAAACCATTAGAGAATCATAACAGTATAAGGTTGGTTAATTAAGTCTATTAAAACCAATGAAGATAATTCAATTTAATTTTAGAAATTATGTTTGAAATTATCCAATTAAACAATTAGATAATCAACCAACTTAATTAAACAATTAAGAGGTGAAAGAATCCAAATTTTGCAATTCAAACCACATTGATAATTAAACTCATAATGAAAACTCAATTATAAATTCAATTAACAATGCAAAGGTTCCAAACATATATTTTCCAACAAGTATCTTGGCACAAATAAAATCCAAATATCAATTTAATCCAAGAATAAAATTGACAATCTAGAACTAAATTGTCTCAACAAAATTACAACTTGAACTCATTTAAAACTAAACAATTTCAAGTCCTTGAATTAAAAAGATAAATAGAATATCACTCCCTTGTGGTCTTCAAGTGCTAGTCCAAGGCTCTAGTCTCCTTCATGCTCCTCCCAAGTTGCCTCTCAAATAAGCTTACGCTGCCATCATAATCATCTTCCCTCCAAGCGCCCTAAAACTCACGGTCATGATGACTTGTGAATGATGAAGTGTGGCGTAAGTGAATGTGTGTCCAAGGAAGGGAATTAAGGGAATTATTTGAATGGGTGATGACGATTAATGGCTTCTTATACGTGGAGTAAGATAGGAGAGGATGTGAATTGATGACTAAAGCGTGATGTCTAGCCGTTGAATGGAGAAGGAGAAAAGTCTCCTTCGGCGTTCAATTGTGCGTGAATGAATGGAGATGGAAGTGGTGTCCTCTTGGGCGTGAATCTTCCTCTCAAAATAAGGAAAATAGTTTAATGAGGAAAAAAGAAATTTTTACGGATCCAAAGCTCAACCCCATTAGTAATTAATTGACCCACTAGATATTAGTTATTGGATTGTGCTTAAATTCCAAGAAACAATCTTGCACCATTGGATTTCCCATATACTCTTTCTTGACCTACAAGAATTTAAGTGCATCCATTAATGTAGATTATATCTAAATATAATCAAAAATAAAATATTAAATCTGCACAAAAATTAGGTAAGAAATTGCAGAACTTTCTAAAAGTAATCTTTCTAAAAATATGAGACTTATTTCCAAAGAAATAGAAAAATTAATTCCAAATCAATAATAGGAAATCACAAAATATTTATATTTTTAATCTAAAATCTCAATTTTTATGCAAAATCCAAAAATCAACCAATTAATCCGATAATGCATAAAAAGTTCATTTAAGCTCAAAATTATCATTTAAATCCTAAATTATTGTGGGATAAAATATATAAAAATTGGGCTTTATCACTGAGTTGATCATATTTAAACATTGTGTTTCGTCTAAAACTGCAAAAGTCTAAGAGGATTTCTGTCTTAGCAATAAAAGAAAAATTCTGTGGGGATTACAAATTCTTTTATTTTTCATTTTTTTATTCACCAATTTTATGTTTTTAGATATTGTGTTTCGTCTAAAACCCCAAAAATCTAAGAGGATTTCTGCCTTGGCAATAAAAGAAAAATTTTGTGGGGATTTAATAATTCTTTTATTTTTCATATTTTTGATTCATCAATTCTATGTTTTTATTAGTGATTTGATAATTAATTATGTTTATTTGGATGATATTAGAATTTGGAAGCGGAAATGCATTCATTAAAATTTTAGGATTTTTAAACTGGGCATTTTATTAAGTTAATTCTCTGAATGAAGCTTTGATGAATTTAATAGGTCTAAGGGGCTAAAATGACATGACACTGCTCAATGAATAATGAAGATTAAAAAGGCTATATTATCCATGGGTGGAGGTTAATAAACACCCTTGTGTTGATTTATGTAAAATTGACTTCAGAATCGGGATAGGGAGCAGGCGATGTCGAATTGAGATGGCTATGTAAATGTGCCTTGTGCATGTAGTACTTCTGGGAGAATGACCGAAGCAGTGTGGCACTGCGATGCTGGGGAATACCAGGTAATACATCCAAATTTATGTAATTGGAATTGCTTAATTATTTGTTGCAATCTACTGTAATTATTAGGATTAGATTTAATCAGTTTCCTGTAACAACTATATACCCAGTAATTCTATGCATGGCATTGAACCAAAGTTGGGTGCATGGTCTTAATTGGCATGATTTTTTGATGTGACTATCTGATTGGATCGGATTTACGCATTATTGGACCCAATTTGAAGTAATTCTTTCATAGACTTTTTCTTTAATTCGAACAGGCTATGTATTCTACATCCAAGGTACATGGCCTCTTTCTTTAATTATTCTCTTAAAGATTGGATTGCTGCCAATCTAACTCATAATTTTGGTAAGACTAGACGAATGCATGATTGGGATTGCTTGTGGGATGTGGCTGTTTGGAAACTTTGGGCCTGGAGGAATGAGGATACTTTTACTGAAAACTATGAAAAACATTGTGATCCGGCATTGGTTCTTTTGAATATATGGTAAAACTATACTTTCCAGCGTGATTATAACCTGCCAGGAAATGAAGAAAATGCCGCAATGAATGTGCAATGGACTCCCCCACCTTCGGGTTGGCATAAAACCAATGTTGATGGTGCTAATGGCAAAATATTCACAGCAGGCTGGATGTGAAGGGGTAATAAAGAATGCTAGTGGGAGCTGCATTTTTGGTTTTACTCGTAAAATCGGGATTTGCAGTGCTCAAGAGGCTGAGGAATGGGCCATTTATAAGTGCCTAATCTTCGCCTGGCAACGGAGATTTAGACAAATTATGATTGAATCGGATGCTAAAAATGTTATTGATTTCTTGACAATATAGCTAGCTTTGTGCTTAGACAAATTCAGAGTTTGGTCAAGTGTGAGTGGGAAGTGAAACTCCAGAGAGCTCCTCGTGATTGTAACAAAGTTGCAGATGCACTGGCAGAGAAAGGGATAGCTGAGTCCTTATTGTCTGATACTTGCCCATTTGATCTTCGGCCAATTGTGGACGCAGAAAGTTTGGGAATTAGTCCCTATCCTATTTAATTTGTTTTTTGGGCTTAGGCCCTCGTTGTTACCCCAAAAAAATTCATATTCAAACAAACTCGGACTTAAAACCTCCTGTTTAAACAGTCAATATCATTTTATTATGACCATTGCCTATACTTAGTTGGTCCTGGTATCATTTGTCGTCATCAACTTAAGTGAAATCTTACTATTTGAAGGTCTAGATATGATTTTTTTCTGTCAACGTTATGTCCATATATTCATATTATAATAATAATGATTAGATATATTAAGAGGAATGGAGGAATTAAGAGAAAATATACTCCTCCGGTCCTTAACATAAGATCCAATTGTTGCGTTAATTTTAATCTTAAATATAAAACCTATTTCTTATATTTATCAATTTTCTCTAAATTACCTCTATCGATATTCCCTCAACCATAATCAAGTAGAATAGGAAGAGAGGGTATTAAGAAAGATGATTATGGTATTTTAGAAAAAACATGTCACATTTCTTATAATTAACTAACTTTCTTAATCTAATTAAATTAGTTAAATAAGTCTTATATTAAAAACCGGAGGAGTATAATTTTGATGCTATTGGGAGAGAGATTTAAGGAAATGAGAGAAGAGAGAGGAGTCAGCTTCAATGGGACAAGGCATCGTTTCCCATTTATGTTTGGTAGGAGACATCAATAATGGCCTTTCCACTATGCTCGTATTACGTCCTCTCCCACACATTAATGGCTCCACTTTGTTCCATAATTTCACAATTAACTTAATTATAACCCTAATCTTAAACACCGCCTCCCATTGCCATATATCTACTACTTTCCCAGATTCATCATTCTTAAACTTTTTTTTCCCAGATAATTAATTACTGCTTCATTAATATTCTCTCCATTTACGTTACCTTCCATTATATTCCTGTGGTTGTATTTATTTATAGGCTATTGTCCTTTAATATTGTATAAAGTTTTAATTTGGTCTCTTAACTTTAAAAAATATATTTTTAGTCCTTTAATCATAAAATTATTAAAAACAAAGACATTAAGATTTTAAATGTTGATAAAATATTCTCAAATACTAACATATTAAGTTTGGGTTTTAAAACATTGATGATTGTTACAAAAAATAATCTTTAAAGCCTAATAATTTTGAGGTTAAATAACTAAATATACGGTTTTTAAAGCTAATGAACCAAATTAAAACTTTGTACAAAATTAAAGGACTAAATATATATTTTAGTCTTATTTATAAAGCTTTTAAGAAGTTTATTTTGATAAGACTTAGCATGTTAACACCCTTTTATAAATATATTCTTAACTATAATTCATTTTTAATTAGTTTACTCATAGAAATAAAAATGATTAAAAACATAAAATTTCACATAAAATTTTAAATGATTTTTAATATTATCCTTATTATTGATTACGGTAAATTTCAACATTGTATTCATTTCTACTCTCTCTGACTGTGATGATCTTATTGAATGTTGGCAAATATTTAATTTGATACTCTTTAAAACTATCAAATGACTTGTAAACAAGACAAACATTTTCATTTAGAAGACGCCTTGTATATAGCATCGAAAGGAGTATTTTGTTCGTTTTCTCCAAACATGTCCTTCGTAATTTTTATCAATAACATGGTCTATTATGCTACCCAATCCCTAATATAAAAGTTAGATAACTAAGTTATGAATATTAGAAAATTTGTTTAAGTTAGTTATTTGTAATAAATTAGTATTTTCTTTCCTAAAATACTTTTATTACTCATATGTATTAGAATGAAAATTATTTAACATATGCAATCACCATGAAAACTATTTAAAAAAATGAATAATATAAAAAATTGAAGTAGATTGAGTCTTATATTTAAAATCAAATTGAATCACTAACTAGTTTTTATATTTAAAAGCGAATGTAGGATATTATATAGAAAAGAAGTATACATAAAGGTAAGTGAATATAAAACAGCACCACATATTCCCTCCATCTTTTTTTATAAGAAACAACTACTATTTTTACCTTGTTCTTATTTATAAGAAGCATTTGTAAGATATCTCAAATTTTCTTAATAGCTTCCTATTTTGCCCCATCAATTACTTATTTTAATACTTAATATATTTACTCCTTCGGTTTTTAATATAAATCCTAATTGTTAAGTTGATTTTGGTCCTAAATATGAGACATCAATTTTTTCTAAATTATTCCTATAGATACTCCCTCAATTATAATCAGGTAGAAGAGGAAGAGAGAATATTAAGGAAGATGATTATAATGTTTTAGAAAAAATATGTCATATTTCTCATAATTAACTAACTTACCTAACTTCCTTAATATAATCAAATTAGTTAAATAGGTCTTATATTAAGAATCCGAGGAGTATTATCTTATTTCTCAAAGCATTGTTTGTTGATATTTTTTTATCACACATTCTCTCTCTTCTATAATTCTTTTTATTTTAATAATTTTTTTATTCTCTCTCCTATACCCTCCCCCACTCTTTCATAAATAAGGGTATTTTAAAGAAATATTTATGATTTTTACATGTTTATTGTCTTTGATTAATTTTAACTAACTTTTTAATCTATAAATCAAGTCATATATATATATATATATATATATATATATATATAAAGTGATGGAGAGAGAATACCAGAAACCAACTGGTAATAATTGTGGATTTAATGCTAATATTTCACTTACGCCCCAAAAGACTCCACTTTGATTAAAAATAATTTTGGTATGCTATAAAGTATGATTGTTTATCAAATCGAGAACATCAACTAATAATTTTTATACACTTTTCTTTATCTATATGATTGTTTTGAAAAAAAAGTATAAATATCTGTACAACGCTTCAGCTACATTATTTGCTTCCTCATGATCTCAATCTCCCATTTATTTTGTATAGATTTCTGTATTGTTGAAAAGAGTTCGTGATCTTTGGCCAGAAAAAAGAAAAAAGAAAACAGTTCGTGATGGTTGTGAGGATTACTGATTTCGACCTACCTTCATAGAATTATGTATAGTGTTCGATGGTCATCAATGATATCCATATATGATATGATATGAATACACACACATGTGATCATTGTCATGATCTTCACATGCATTATTTCTTAACTCCATTTCAATCCTTCTAAATAAATTCAAATGACTATTTACCATCTCAATTGACAAAATGTCAAGTTGCATCATTTTAACATTCACAAGTCAAATTTAATAGTATAATGTTTATAAGTCAAAATTTCATATTTACAAGTAGAATTGTGTAATCATCATCAATCAACTATACTCTTGAAAACTTGTAATATCCTATTCATTTAAAAACGGGTCGGGTATGATATAATGAGATCTGAATATATTCAATTAATAAGATTTGAATAATATTTTAATTAGGATTTGGGTATATTGAATTAAATAAGAAACATAACTATTAAATAAAATTTCAATTGGAGACTCAAATAAAAAAATTAATAACTAATTTTGAATTTAAATAATATCTTAATTGGGATTTGAATATATTGAATTAAATAGGAAGCATCATAATTAAATAATATGTCAATTAAGGGTTTAAATGGAGAAATAAATAATTAATTTGAAATTTTCATATGTTCCCCTTAAATTCTACATCTCTAATTCAAATCTCATTTGAATGAATTAAAAAAACATACTCTTTAAGAAGTGAATCTTAAGCTATCATAAATAATTATACAAATTATTCTATTTGGTTCTAAATATAAAAGCTAATTTTTTGCTAGAAAAGTAATTCATTAATAACAAAAAAAATCCAAAAGGTCGGGCAACAATATCAAACAAACCACAGAAAACAATTAAAAGAAAAACAAACAAACAAACATAAACAGAGCGAACTATCACATATTTGCAATCAGAGAGCAAGCATCACGATCAAGCAATTTCCACAGTACAAGGGGGCGGTCTCCAAACCCAATCAAATGGGGATGACCCCTCCAATGTAGCTTTTGCAAGCCAATAAGCAACCGCATTAGCCTCTCTAAGAACCCAAGTATGGACATGGTTTCTGATATAAAAACTAATTGATAGATATAATTTGGTGTTAAATATAAGAATTTGATATACTTTGCCTCATTTAATATTTTTCTCATGCCCTTATTAATTTCACCTTCTTTACTCTCTTTGCCTCTCGTTTAATACATTCATTGAGTCATTTGAGTGGCATTTAAAAAATCACACATAAATTTTATATAATAATGAAAAATAATTAAATCGATCAAATATCATACTCTCCTTAAATTAATTAACTAAATGTTATATTTAGAAGTTGAAAAAACCTTAGAAAATTAAGATGCGAGACAGTGAGAGAGAGAGAGAGAGTCTATATCGAAGAAGTGAAGAAAAAGACAAATGAGATAGGTCACCTATGAGGAATTGACACGTGTCTGTATCATTGAAACAAATGATATTAATGAGATGGCCACACTCATGACGACTTTCCACAGCTACATTGCTTGTTTGGCCCAACAAAGTATTGTATTTTTACTATTTCTCTATTTCATT